>NW_022170249.1:19948760-20044056 GCF_008802855.1 Photinus pyralis
ACTTGTTTTCCAGAAACTTCCTTTGCTTTTTGGAACAAGAAACTCAAATCCCCATTTTTCCCAATCAGTAGTTTCAAATCCCTTGCGCGCCAATTCATCTTTCTTGTCTTTTGCTCTGCGTTCAAAGCAGTTTAATCGACCTTTACAGTTTTCTTGGGCTCCCTCGAAGATTTTTTACGGGCGACGTGGTATATCAGTACTGGTATTGGCTTATGGTTATATGGTTGTAGAGGCCGCTTATATATGGTTCATATGTTTCCCGCTTTGAAGCAAGTTCCCTATTGGCTAGCTCTAATATTTTCAAAGAGAATATTTGCGGATCTTTCGTTCCACTTTATTCTTATAATATACTAACCATCTTACCTGGAAAAAAAGGAAAGGCGGCAAATGTAAGCAGGGCCTTAAGGGGTAAATGTGATTTTTGATATATTAACATTTTACCCCTATCCTTTATTTTTACGGGGGTAAATGTTGTTGTATAACATAAATTTATAAAAAACTGATAAAGCAGAATGAAAATCTCTTATGAAAACTTTGTACGAAAAAGCAACAAATAATAGCCTAATTTTTTATAATAATTTTTAATTTCTTACATTCAGACTATGGATTTGGCGACGAAATAAAGACCACGTGTTGAACTTAATGTGCAGGTAAAACGAATACGATTACGTCAACCGCGACTGAACGTGACTAAAGCGATGGTCGGCGAGTTTGACCGATTTGGGGGGATCCTCGAGAGTGGGAGGCCCTCGTTTAAAATGAAATTGAAAGGTTTCGACTAATCACGTATGAAAGCCGTTGAGCTAATACATTTGCCCCTTTTCTACATTTACCCCGGTTTACCTTATAGCTGATGTTTTTCGTTAGAATTATACATGTCGTTTTCGGCAGATTCCGATTTTTATCCGGCGCGCGTTTTGTCGTTCTTTACAGTGTTCTTTAGCTTTAACTGAAATAAAACACTAGCGTCGTTGTTATACAGTGGCTGCGTCCCAAAGCTCAGATAGTTTGCGTCCTTTTTAAGAGCGGTAAGAAATTAACATTGCAGTAAAAGTCTTGGGTTTTTTTAGTCTATGATTGAACTAAAGTAAAGTTTACGCTTTACAACACTCCCCCTCAATGGAAATTCTTTTAAACTTAAACAATTCATTACAAAAACATCAGGAGAGGGCTTAGCTAACCATGCCTAAAAGTTTACAGAACTTACTGATTCTCGGTCCTGATAGGAATTTCGTAAAGAGATCAGCACAATTTTCACTTGACGGAATATAGTCAATAGTGATATCTCCTCTTTCCACATGTTCTCGGACAAAATGGTACTTTACAACAAAGTGTTTGCTTCTTTCTTTTATGCAGTCATCCTTTGCAATACTTATCGCACTCTGATTGTCACAAAATATGAAACTTTTCTCACCGAGTAAATGTTGATGGCCGATTTCCCCTAAGAATGATTTAAGCCATACCATTTCGCTAATGGCTTCGGATAGGGCTATGTATTCTGCATGAGCAGTTGAATTTGCAACACAGCCTTGTTTCTTACTCTTCCAACTGACCGCACCACCACCAAAACTTACAACGTACCCAGTTAGTGATTTTCCGTCGGTTTTACTATCGGCCCAGTCACCCACAAAATCTGAGTCACTATAGCACGAGAATGTCTCACCTTTTCTATACACTAATTTATAGTTAATTGTCTGTTTTAAATATTTGAGCACGTTTTGGACACCTTTCCAGTTTTTCACCGTTGGATTCTTACAGCATTGCGACAATTTACAGACTGCGTTTGCAATGTCTGGTCGCGTACATGTACTCAAATATAGAAGGCTACCAATGGCCTTTTGATAAATCTTCTGGTCGTAACTCTCACCTTCTTCTCTAGAGTCCATTTTTGCACCCACTTGCAACGGGCAAGATGAACCTCTGCAATCAGACATTTGATACTCGCTGAGAAGTGAAATTATGTAAGGTTTTTGGTGCAAAGTCACTTCATCTCTTGTTGGACGGTCAAATTGTATGGACAGAAAATGGTTTATTTTTCCTAGGTCTTTCACCTCCATAAATTTAGCTATCTCTTGCTTAAATTTATATAGCTCATTTTCTTCACCTGTACAGAAAAAATCATCCACGTAGATTCCTATAATTAGGTTCTCCTTGTAATAAACACAAGGTTCGCTTACACATCTCTTAAATCCCAAACTTAACATAAAATTAACAAGATCGTAATACCAGTTTCTCCCAGATTGCTTTAGTCCATATAGGCTCTTCTTCAGCTTGCAAACGCATTTACGTCGGTCTATGTCTAATCCATCTGGAATTTCCATGAAAACAGATTCCTTTAAATCGCTGTTTAGATAAGCGCCCACGACATCTAGTTGCTCAATCTCCCAATCATTCTGGACTGCAATAAACGATAGTAAACGAATAGTCTTCTTACCTAAGACGGGGCTCGATGTATCAAAATAGTTAACGTTGTGTAGCTGCTTGAATCCCTGTGCGACCAACCGCGCCTTGAATTTCTTATGGTTGTCGTCTACAGCATCCTTGACCGCAAATACCCATTTGCATCCGATGATTTTCTCTCCGCGAGGTCTCTCTACAATTTTCCAAGTTTCATTTAGTCTGTGTTTCACTAGTTCTTCGTCAATGGCACTGCTCCACTGTTGACGATGAGGGCTGTTCAGGGCATCTGTTATGTTTGAAGGTACTTCTATTGCACAACTTGCAAAGTTACAGCACGAACATGGGTTTCTGGCGACACGTTGCCGGTTCGATCGTCGAGGGGCTTCTCCATCGATTAACGCTTCCTCTTGGTTTCTCTCATCATTTACTTCTACTGAGTTTGTTTCGCAGGTTTCCGCGCATTCGACTTGTGACCATTGCTCCCACTCTGTTGAGATGGACTTCTACCGTCATCGTTCATGTTGTCCTTCTTCTTGCCGTAGAAATCTTGCCCCTGATTTTTCTTCAGACCTACATGTTTCTTCAATACGGCCATGGCTCTCGACTCATCTTCTCTTGAATCTACTGCTTCTACTCGCTTTTGTCTCTTCTCCTCTACAAGCAGCTTCGCGACCAGGCTGTCCAATTCAAGTTTTTCTTGATTCTCCATTGTCCGGATGAAAATTTCAAACTTCTCCTTAGGTAAGCCTCGAAGTACAAATAAGGAAAGAATATGGCTCTCAAAATTCATGCCGCATTTTGCTAGCTTTCTCTGAAGGTCTAGGGCCTTAGCAACATAATCTGACATGCTTACGTCATCAGCCTTTTTCATCGTAGCGAGATCTTCGAGGAATTCAATTTGGTGCATGAGGGTGAAATCTTCATTTAAAGAGGCAAGAGTCTCCCAGGCTTTCTTTGCTGTTTTCAGGTTTCCGATGTAGTCAATAAACTTATCGTTAACTCCAAGAAATAAAAGAGATAATGCTCTCGCATTTTTCTTCTTCTCACCTGCAGTGAACGCTTCAGAGAGGTCTTCATCCCCAAAACCCGGATCTACTGCATCGTAGCAATCCCGCTGGTACATCAATGCTCTCATTTTCACATGCCAGGCGAAATAATTGTCGTCGTTTAATTTAAGGCCACGTTCCATCCCGTTTCCATCGCTAAAGCTGCACGAGGACGCCATCTTAATCCGAATCCGATCTCCTAGGCCCCACACTGTACACTCACGTTGCGAAACGTTGAGACGAACGACCTTTATTCAAAACACGATTTTACTATTCGCACAAGGTTCATTTTCACGTAAAATATGCACAGTTTTTTGAAACTCGCACTAATCTAACGACAGGGTCAACGACCTGTGGTTTCCATCACGTGCGAAGCGAGGAGAAAAAATACGCACACACCGGCCTGCACGCACTTCACGTACGCGAAAAAACGCAGAAAACGATTCTGAGGCACGCTTTAAGTCTCATAATCTGTTAAAATGTAAATAAAACAACATGGTTTTAAGACAGAACAGACTACTGCCAAGAGCCAAACACGAATATATTTCTAATAATGGGCTCATTCAGGGACGGTCAGCGGCCAAGTAGCTTACTAAGCAATTACCCTGAATGCGTCCGCTGACTTAGAATTCTGTGTCAGCGGCTGACAAAATAGGTTAGCACTTAAGTTTTCAGCTGTTTGTACTCAGCGCCGTCAGCGTTCTCGTCATAACCTCACAAAAGAACTGCAAAGTGCAAACTCATATGCGAACTGCATTAAAAATAACCTAAACCTTTCACGCCAAATAGTTATTACTTGTAGACCAGTGTGCAGGACAAGATGAACAAGGTAGTTATTGTGGAAAATTACGTCGTCGGTAAAAATAATACCATACGGTTGCGGCCGGTACCCACACCTTCAACAAGTAATTATTTAAATTACCAAAACGATACTACAGTCGATGAAAGTGAAGTTGATGCGATGTATAATGAAGGTGCAAACTATACACGTTATTCCTGTAATGCATTACTTACGACTGTTTTAGAGATCGAATTAGAAGGTGGTGACACAAACAATTTGGATGCTGTGCAAGATGCAGAAGCTAGTAAAGAAGGTAGGTGAATACCAATTAATACATGTACTAATAACATATTTTATAAGGTGAAAAATTTAGATGGAGTCGCCAAAGCATTCTGTTCTTCATAGATGAATACGAAAAGTTAATCGAAAAATTTAGAAATCCGAAGTATAAAAAAAAAGATCTGTGGAATGAGATCGCAGGGAAAATGAAGAACAAAGGATATACAGTGTCATCTGACGCACTTGATAAAAAAATGCGTAATATGCGTAGTACCTACATAAAAATTTTAGATAATAATAAGACTAAGGTCGCTACAGGTAGAGGTAGGATAGCATGGGAATATTTCGATCGCTTCGAGGAAGTATTTGCCCGTGATAAAAGTGTGAAACCTGTCAATGTGGTGGCCTCTTCACAGCCGCCAAAGACACCAATTGTTATTACTGAAAATGGATCATCACCACAATCGACACCAACGCATGCCTCATCTGTACAAGCATGTACGCCACAACTTTCATCGAAGTGGAAACGATTAGACGTTTTTCGTAAAAAACAATTAGAAATAGAAGCCAAGAAGGTAGAAGAGATTAAAAACATTAGAATTCAAATGGAGACCTTTAATGAAATTCAGAAGAAAAAATTAGATCTGTTCGAAAAATATTTAAATTCACCTCCAAATTCACAAACATAACTTTTCTCATGTTTTGTAAAATGCTTATGCTTACTTTGTATAGCGACATATTTATGAACGAATAATGTGTTTTATTATAAGTACATATACCTATTACAATAGTGAAGCTATATAATCTCTTTTTATTTCTGCATTTCTTCCAACATCTTCCTCATAAAATTCTGCATGCTGTATACCTATGTCATCACCATTGTGACCATTGTCATTCTGGTTATCTGCATCATTATCGATGATCAGAATAAAGTTATGCAGAATACAAGCTGCCAATATAACTTGAGGTAGTTTATCTGCTAGAGACATATCAAGATATTTTAGTCTTCTCCATTTTCCTGCAAAAAGAATCAGGTTTGTTCTCTTTTGAGCATATTCATTACCTTTCAATAGACCAAAGCACCTTTCGATCATCGACCGTATGCTACTCATCACTTCGTTAAACCGAATTTGTACTTCTGTAAGGTGGCCATTATCCCTGTATGGTTTTAAGAGATTATCAAGCAGCGGATAAGCTGCATCTCCGAGTAAGTGTTGCTGTGGTGTTAATAAAGCAGGATTGTTTACAAGTCTATTATAGATTGGGCTATTTCTAAAAATTCGCGCATCATGCAGTCGGCCTGGCATACCAATATATACATCTGTAAATATTAATTTATCGTTGCAAATTCCTTGTAAAACCACCGAGTGTACATCTTTTCTATTAAAGAAATCTACGGGGTTATGTGTTGGTTGTTTTATTTGTATGTGGGTTCCATCTATAGCACCCACGACACCTGGTATGCCTGGTAAATATATTATTTAGTTACCTATAGGTATTGGGGATAGAGTGGGACTCTGGAGTGTGATATAATAGCGACTTTCATCATACTCCTAGGAGTATACTCAAAGGTAGCGATAGTAGGGGCCGCCCCAAGATTTACACATGCTTTCCCTTTTTGGGTTAAAGTAATTATTTCCTCTCCCCAACTCTCAGTACTACCTTTATACGTGGTCCTAGTGGCAAACGTGTGAAATTTTGGGGCAACTCCTATTACAGGTACTATATGAGACCCCAGAGCCCTACTCTAACTACACATATTTACCATATTTTGTTTCTATTCTTGATGCTATTTCGATGTTCTCGCATTTGGCCACTCAATAAATTGGTGCGTTAAATGACCCACCGCAGAAATAAAATTCATAAAAATATAGTGGCCTGATCCACTCGACAGATTAAATCTGTCCCCGACAGCCAAGAAGCTTTCTTGCTTTGCCAGAAGTTTACATCGTCGTTGAATAAGAAATCCACAATATTTGGTTCGATCATGTTAAAAAATTTATATTTTATAACATAACCTCAAATGCAAGTGGCACTCAGCTTAAGTGTGTCATTCAGGGAACATGGGTGGCTAACCTTAGCAACTTGTTAGCCATCTAAGCATCAGCCGTCAGCTGCTGACCGTCCCTGAACGCGCCCAATGATAATACAATACAGGCAGTTTTGGTTAACACTGTATACTACCATTCTGTGGCAAATGAACATATTGTTGCCTAACAGCTGGTTAAAATAATTCTATTGAACTAAAGTAAAGTTTACGCTTTACAACAATTAATAAGATAATCTGCCACTTCCAATGCACTGCAGAGAGTCACATAAAGACCATATTGGGTTTGATGAGCTAGCTTCGCGTGCTGCGGTACGGGCATTTCAGACATCTCCACTAAAGAGTCCAGAAACTCGTTTATAACCTGTTGTGCAAATGTGTGTCTTTAAAATATATTACTTTGTTTCTGTGTACAAATTTACAAATCATTATTGATGCAGCAACACACCTGATGCTGACTACCTATACAAATTTTATGTAGAAAAAGATTAAACTGTTCATACCTTTCTTGCACACTTTTTCGTTTCAAATTTGTGCACAGTGTCCTCATCTTTACTTTCGCACGCATCAGCTTCATACGTAACACTTTCCCCCGGTCTGATGCTATTCCATGGAGTATTTGCGTTCATAGCATCTATTAGAGTATTAATTCTACGAATGAAGGCTATAGTTGGGGCGCTGTCTTCCAAATTCGGATATCCCTCCTCCTGATACGCTTCCATCGCATCAGCAACAGTTTTGCTAAAAAACTATTTTAGATGTAAAAAAGGAACCATACATTCGCTAATGTATATGTACTGCAACATTGATTTTAAAAAAATGATCAACTTACACCGAATGCCATGCCTACATTCATTTTTTGATAATTGGGGAGATATAGGTGGTCTCGTGATAGCTTGTGACATCGTTGAATAGGTTTACCTCTGACATTATCTGCCTCATAAAGTGCTACCCAATGCGAAAATTTGACTATTCCGTCAGGAGTTACAAGCTGCAATGCAATAAATCAATAACAATAAATTAGTCATTGCGTTAAATAAACTAAACTTGATATTATTTTGTGATGAAATAGGTCTATAAATTTCATTGGTACTTACATCTTTAACCAGTCCTTTTTCGTTTGGAAATATTCTGCTTTTCAATGACTTAATTAAGTGTGGAAAATCTGAACACATATAGATTCTTCTATCTTCATCACAAGGATGTTGAAAGCTTGTTCGACCTTTATTAGCGATCATGTTCATACCCTCCTGTTTTGTTTTTCTTTGACTAAAGGGGTTGCTTAGGCCTACCTCCGCCCACATATTCCTGTTCCAAGGAGCTCCATCACACACCCACATGTCAACATGAAGATCACATTGTTCTAGTAAACATGTTGCCTCTAGAGCAAGTTTTACTAGAAGTGGTCCCTTCAATGCACCCTTTCCTAGAAATGCCGCTATTGTTTGAAACCATGTCTTTTTCCACGGTTTGAACATAAAGACGAGCGCATGGTCGCCTGGCTGATCAGTCAATTCTTCTGGAGTATAATTTCCAAGATTTACAAACCCATCAATCTTCAGTGTATTTTTGTTAAAATTTAGTGCAGAACACAAACTGATTTCATCAAAAATGAGGCAACCTGTAATGAGGATTGAACACAATGAATTTCATCTGTTACACATCTTATTTTACTTACCATGTCGTTAATCGATTTCCATCACTTTACATTTCTGTTTTAATAGCTCAAAGATTCCAGGAAGGAAACCAAATGATGGTTTTAGTTTTTCATGTATCTTTGTAATGTTCTTGTTGAGGGCAAGGGAAGTGTCTGATCTCTTATCATTTTTCGGTAGAGCGCTGGAGATTTTATTTTTAACAATGTACACTCGTACACCCACTGCTGAGTATATCGCCGGCCATTAGGTGTTTTGGCTTGCGCTGCAGAAATGCAAACTTTGACTGCTTCCTGTTGGCGTGAAGGCAATTTCTTAACGATCACTTCAATTTGTGATTCGTTAATATCATCATACTTCTTTTGTATGGCTTCTAATACTCCCTCTAGTTTTTTGACCTGTTGAGAAGATGTTATGTATATATCGTGTTGTCTAATTTTTATATTAAACGTTTAGTACATACCTTTTTAGTTAACGTTCTTTTTTCGTATCGCAATTTTTTTGTTTGTTTCCTGAATGCTATCCTTTTTACTCTTCGCCTTCTTTCTAACCTAATATCTGATTGTCTCTTCGCAGCACAATATTTACATCTTTTTACATTTTTTGTCTGATCAAGATCTGGCTTAGCGTAGTATCCTTTGCACCTTTCCACTTCTTTCCCTGAACCAGGACATGCTTCATAACTATTCACGTCTTTCAAGAAAGTAGCCAATTCTTCAAAATTTTTGATATTTCCTGTTATGTCAGTTTTCTTACTATTTATTATCACTATCGGTTTCACTTCTTTATCGCCACTTGCTTTTCTATGACTTGTATGTCTTGTTTCAAAACAACTTCAAAATAGGTAAGAATTTCTTCTTTTTTAATAAATGTCCACATGGAATGTGGCAAAGTAGTCTGCTGGGGGTTTTCTTGCAAAGTAAAAGCAAATGAATCACACATGCTGCTACTACTTGCTTTAACTTCCTGGTGCAGAGTGATTGATGAATCTGGCGAAGCTACGTCTTGTATGTCTTTATCCTGACGGCTTGTAGGACCCAATGCGCAGCACAGCGCACTATCTTGAATTGTACCTTCAAGAACCGTTTTAATTGGAGGTGTGAATCTGGACCTAAGTTGAATATTGTTGGCACAGCATTAGGTGTTAGTCTGGGAGGCTTGCACGTTTTAAGTATAGTTCCATCTGGTAAAGAGTTTTCACTAGTTTCTCTTACAACAAAATGTGGTTCGAAATGTTTCTCACAAACTCTGGTGTTTTCGTTAATTTTGTCTTTAGGAATTGGTATTACTAGTTTCCAACTTTCGATCATCCCCTGAAATGTAATGTTAAATACTCCTTCTAGTCTTTAATAATTAAATATTGAACTTACTCGAGGAGCTTTAAAGACGGATACACGTGTTGAAAAATCATCTTTTTTTCTAGTAGAATCATAATTGCTCTTACATCCAAACACAGCACACTTATACACCCTTTTGGTATGAATACCCAAATTATATTTCGCCTAATCACAGGATTAATGAAGGAGTGCAATTAAAATAAGTTAGGTGTCTATTACCTAACCACTTAACGAATAGATAATAAAAACGTTAAAGCTTAGCGCCGTACTTAGCAGTTTGAAATAGGTAGTGTGCAAAAAATCGTGCGTTAGGATGCGGCGTCGGCAGAATTTGGAAACGCTGATTCATTCCATTTTATAACATTGGTTTTGCAAACTAATGTAAAACCTAATTTGCAATTTTTTTTAAATCAACGAATTTTATGTTAGAACTAAATAAGTTAAAAGAAAACTTGCAAGCTCTTAGTTAGCATTAAATTATGAAAATGCCTCTTCGTCTGGAACCGCAAGACTTTGGTCTACTGTGAAACAGCTCATAACCAAATATTCTTTTATTTAATATTAGAATTATTGCCATAAGAATAGAAGATATACCGCAGATTATGTCACGGTAATGTCTTTATGACGTTGAGCCAGAATTAGTACCTAACTCAAAGCCACGGTGAATAAAGACTCAAAGCTTATGATTATACCTCGTCTGTACAAAATTAAAAAAACTACACTATCTTTTCCTTAATTTAACTAATTACCTGGACAAAAATGCGTTACTCTCAGTTTACTATGCCAAAGTGTATTCTGCTTTTAGTTACAACATTATCGTGTGGGGATACAAGCAACAGAAGCTTGTAGAGTGTTTACCTTACAAAAACGAGTAATCCGGCGTATATACAATCTAAAATTTAACGAATCGTGTAGAGACACGTTTAGAAACAATAGACTTTTAACCTTTGTGTCAGTTTACTTGTTAAAAATTTTAGTGTACATTCATAAACACCGACTTTTTTAAAACGAAACCGTGACAACCATGAATATTCCACTAGATCTGGAGATAATTTATATCTTCCGAAATGCCATCACTCAAAATTCAAGAAGTCGGTCCAGTACGCAGGGTGTTACCTTTACAATGCACTATCACCTGACATCAAGAATATCACTAACACAAACACTTTCAAAAATGTGCTCAAAGACCTACTCATTGTAAAGTGTTGTTACACAATCCAAGAGTACTTGAATGTCATCTAAATAATAATGTTTGTCCAATATTTGTACAATGTGTGTGTTTTATACCTATTGATTTTCTTTGTGTGACTAGCCTTATCTATTGTAAAAATAGCTACAAAGGTCTAATAAACACACACGTACATTGGACATCTAGGGATAATGTAAATAACTCTACGTTGGTCTGCAATGCGTTGTTCTGTCAAGTGTGCTAAATGTGGGTATTGTGTAATGAACGCGTGATATAGTTTACCTCTGTATGCTGTCCTGTCCGTTTCCATCTTCGTGATCTCCAGATACGTACCGAAAATGAAGCGATTCATCCCTTCGTCCCATTTCATACGTCTTTTGGAGGTATCCTTTGCGCTGGTCCCATCCACAAGCGGTTGAGAAGCAGGCACAAAGGTCTCTTCATGGCGGTCCTCTTCAGGTGGTCGTTGTCCTCTTCGTAGTCTTCTTTCGGCTGTAGAGGTTTCGGGTATCCCGACGAGCGGCCGCCTGTTCACCAACTCGTCACTATCGGCTCGCATACTGCAACGCCCAGCGATAGCTCCAGACGTGCCCTGACGCTCCTCAGGTAGCGGCATTTTTCCGAGGCTTTGTTTAAACTCCATTTTCATAAGAATATGGGGTGACTAGGAACACGTGAAGGCGTCACTCTTCAAGATATTCGCGTAAGCAAATATCCACCTGCGTGTTGTGTATAATGTAGGAAAGTAGGGAACATGGACGTGGGAGTTGGAAAGTAAAGTGGGTAGGTAAGTACTAAAGGTGGTTGGACTGGTCACCTTTAGTGCCCATTGATCGCCTTTTACGATCTCTAGGGCGAGAGTGGGCCTATTCTATCCCCGAACCCACAGGGGTTTATTATTATTATCGGTGTTTCTTGTGAGAACTCAGGTCTAGCCTGGTTAACTAATCGCACGGATTAAAATCAAGTAACGATTAGTGTCTGTGTCTGTGTCTGGTGAAGTTATGTAGTAAAAAAAAAAAAAATAATAATAATATCACACACGTACATTGGACATCTAGGGATAATGTAATTCGTACTTACCAACATACCTATTGATGGGCACAATAGCCAACGCTATCAGGAAAGAGGAAAACAAAACAAAACAAAAAAAATCATTATAATAATTCCTGTAATTTTATAAAATGGAGTTTATTGTGTAAATGTTTCTTTGGCTTTGCGTTTGGGTTGAATACGAGTGGGTTGTGATAACGTGGTGTGTTTCTGTGAAGAAGGAGTTTTGTGTTTTTTAATTGTATTTATAGTGTTTCTTTGTTCCTGAGGTCGTATTTGTGAGGTTGCTTGGGTTTTTGGTGGAGATATTGCAGTATTTTGTGAGCCTGTGGTGCTGTTAAGGTTTTTGCGTTTCGGTTTTATACGAGTGGGTTGTTTCTGAGAAGAAGGAGTATTGTGTTTTTTAACTGTGCTAGGGCGTGTAACTTTATTGGATGGACCTGTCTTTGTAGTACATGTTGCGTTACTTGTGTTTATGGTGTTTCTTTGTTCTTGAGGTCGTATTTGTGAGGTTGCTTGGGTTATTGATGGAGATATTACAGTATTTTGTGAGCTAGTAGTGCTGTATAGGTTTTTGCGTTTGGGTTGAATACAAGTGGGTTGTGATAACGTGGTGTGCTTCGGTGAAGAAGGAGTTATGTGTTTTTTAATTGTGCTAGGGCGTGTAACTTTATTGGGTGGACCTGCCTTTGTAGTGCATGTTGCGTTACTTGTATTTATGATGTTTCTTTGTTCTTGAGGTTGTATTTGTGAAGTTGCTTGGGTTTTTGGTGGAGATATTTTAGTATGTTGTGAGCCTGTAGTTCTCTTAAGGTTTTTGCGTTGCGGTTGAATACGAGTGGGTTGTGAAAATGTGGTGTGTTTCTGTGAAGAAGGAGTTATGTGTTTTTTAACTGTGCTAGGGCGCGTAATTTTATTGGGTGGACCTGTCTTTGTAGTGTATGTTGCGTTAGTTGTATTTATGGTGTTTCTTTGTTCTTGAGGTTGTATTTGAGAGGTTGCTTGGGTTTTTGCTGGAGATATTTTAGTATGTTGTGAGCCTGTAGTTCTGTTAAGGTTTTTGCGTTTCGGTTGAATACGAGTGGGTTGTGAAAATGTGGTGTGTTTCTGTGAAGAAGGAGTTTTGTGTTTTTTAGCTGTGCTAGGCCGTGTGGGTGAGGGCGTCTTTGTAGTGCGTGTTGCGTTACTTGTATTTATTGCGTTTGTTTGTTCAGGAAGTTGTGTTTGTGTGATTGGTTGAGTTAAGTTTGGAAATATTACAGTATGTTGTGTGTCATGTGGTGAGTCTAAAGTGCTGTTTAGGCTTTTGCGTTTGGGTTGAATACTAATGGGTGGTGATAATGTGGTTTGCTTCAGAGGTGAATCTCTGATTGTAGTATATGTTGTATCATTTGTTGTACTTGTTTGTTCGGTAAGTTGTATTTGTGTGTTTGTTTGGGTTAGAGGTGGAGATATTACAGTATGTTGTGTACCGTGTTGTGAGCGAGTGCTGTTGTTTGCATGTATACGTTGTGGATCATTTCTGTATGTAGTATCTTGTGTTATGTTTAGAAATTTACGAACAATATGGCATGTGTTGATAATGACTGCTTTTTGTTATTATATATATATATATGTATATATATGTATTATTATTATTATTATTATTATTATTATTATACGATTGCTGGGTTTCTCCAACAAAACTTAAGTAAGGCTTAAGTTATAGCGCCGTGTTATTTGGTCGTGCTTGGTCGAAATGAATCAATTGCTTAGTAACGTTGAACTTAAGTCGAAGTGAAGTAAGAAATAATGTTGGAGAAACCGACCATAAAAACTTGAAATAATAGGTGCTTTCTTTTGCTTTTGGATTTTGAATCCAGATCAGTGCAGTTCCGATCGCAACTTCTGAACGTAAAAAAATCAAAAGAACATGATTTTGTAAGGTTGGGTTATTTGCGATAGAATCAGTTGCAAAAGAACGTAATTCACGTCTGACATTTTTTATTTGTTAGGTTAGTAAATAAACCAGATGGATATTAACAAATTTGTTTTGGTAACAAACCATTATTATTTATTACATTCCTGACTATCGTTTATTTCACCTTTAGGATCAATTGTTAACCCCAATGGATGCAATGAGTACTTCAAGTAGTAATAGTAGTGACGATGATGAAAGGGACAATCACATAAGAATTAAGGATTATGTTGAAACAATAGTTCTGAATTATGCAGTGGATGACTTTAAAAGTCATTTTAGAATGGACCGAACTAGTATTTCCACATTAATTGAACGCTATGATCCTAATGTCTCACTCAAACAGGGTGGTTGGCCTCGTGTTACTAGTACCAAGGCAGTGTTATTGACTGTGTGGTACTTGGCTAACATTGAAACTTTCCGACAAATTGGGGACAGGTTTGATGTCACATTAAGTTGTGCACATGGTACTGTAATAGTATATTAAGTATGGAGAACGGTAAGGGATTTTTACCGTTCGAAGACAATTGTTTGGAGGAGGAGCGCAGCGACGACTCCAATTATTGTCTGAGAACGGTAACCCTTAACGTTCGACGTGCTTATAACATTTTTTGCGCGATCGGAATAAAAATTATGCAATCATTAGAAATACTACTTACTGAGAAAAGAACGAGCGGAATAAATCGAAATGATCGAAGTGGTATTGTATAGGTACTTATATCACTAGGTAACGAGTTTGTTATTTGTCAAAACTGAAAATAATAAATTCATCAAATTGTGTCTGTAGTTTTCTAGCTTTTATACTTCAGTTATGAGCGATTCCGACAGCGATCTAATAGACGAAATAGAAGAAGCATGGGACATTGGATGTTCGGCGGTAATACCACAAAAGTCAAGGATCCGGTACGAGAATACGTACAACATTTTTAAACAGTGGTGCAGTGAGAGAAATGTAGGTGTTACCGAGAAGGTTCTGTTGGCTTATTTCGTTAAACGAAGTGATAAGCTGAAGAGTCCAGGAAGTTTATGGGCAGAATATTCCATGCTAAAGAGCACAATATTTTTATATGAATCTATTAATATTTCGACATTTTCCACGTTAATTGCTTATCTTAAAAGAAAAAATGTTGGTCATAGACCAAAAAAAGCTCAAGTCTTCACGAAAAATGATATGGTGAAATTTTTAAATGAGGCGCCCGATGAAATATTCCTTATCCACAAAGTAAGTTTAAATTATAAAATTTGTGTCTCCATTATTTGTGTTGCATCTATAGGTAGCTATGATTCTTGGCGTGGCAGGGGCTTGCAGGAGAGAGGAGCTGTACAACATGAAAGTTGCAGATATTGAAGACCATGGAGCCCTTCTTGTAGTAAAAATTCCCAACTCGAAAACAAATATCCAACGGACATTTACTGTAACAAGTCAAGTGGACGACAAAGTTTCCTATTTGGAAATTTATCGAAAATACATTAAACTTCGACCCACCTAACGTAGTTTCGGCACACCTGTTCTTAAATTATCGTAACGGAAAATGCAGTCAACAAGTAGTTGGAAAAGGGACGATTGGGAAATGGCCATCAAAAATTGCAACATATTTGAAATTAGAAGGATCGAACGATTATACAGGTCATGCATTTCGGCGCACTTCAGCCAATTTTTTGGTTAATAAAGGTGTAGATGTATTAGGTTTAAAAAGGCATGGTGGATGGAGGTCTTCGACGGTGGCCGAAGGCTATGTCGAAGATTCTCTACAAAACAAAATTGAATTTGCCAATAAAATTTTATGTACTGGTAGTAACAGTGAATTGGAATGTGTCAATCAAAACCATAGCACGTCTTCAAACACCATCTCTATTGCTTCCGGTTCTAATGAAGAACGTATTGTTTATATTGGAAACAACAGCACAAACTGTACTTTTAATATAACAATAAATAAATAAAAATTAAATGTAATGTAAGACTTTGACTGTTGATTTTGAATTTGAATTGATTGTTTTTAAAAAGGCGTCGGTAAGTATTTTTGCTGTTCTGTTGTGTTCGGTAAGTAATTTTGGCGTCGTCGTAATCATAGCAACTGGTAAATTCCACCTACTGTCATGGAAACACACATGGTAAATAGTCAGAAATGACCGATCGCGCAAAAAAGTTGTTACGGAATATCTTATTAGGATTAGTGGTGACTATATAAAGTGGCCTACTGATGTTAAAGCTGTTGATGAATCTATAAGCTTTGAAAAAAAGAAAAATATAAGTAATGTAATTGGAGCCATAGATGGAACCCATTTTAGAATTAATAGACCTAAAGTTCACCCTGAAGATTATTGTAACAGGAAAGGATACCATAGCATCATTATGCAAGGGGTTGTAAATAGCAAAATGGTATTTATTGACATTTATGTAGGAGAGCCTGGATCTATGCATGATGCTAGGGTTTTTCGACGTTCTGCCTTATATAAAACAGCAACAGAAAATCCTGCAGACTTGTTTTATGGCAAATACAAATTAATAGGAGATTCTGCATACCCTGCTTTAGACTGGTTGAGTACTCCAAAAAAGGATAATGGTCATCTAAGTAATGATGATAAAGATTTTAATTACCGGCACTCTAGCACTAGAATTGTGGTCGAAAATGCGTATGGTCATTTAAAAGGTCGTTTCAGGAGGCTTCAAAAATTTGATAATCTTACGACAATTTTCATAATAAATTGTATAGGGGCATCTTGCGTGTTACACAATATATGCCAAATGCGTAAAGATTTTAATGACGATATATTTATGGAAACTGTATAATATAATAAACTAATATCTAATAACATAAACACAGCTAAATAAATCTTAAGAAACTTATCAATTCTTTTAACATAAAAAAAAACTTATTGTGAATCTTGTTCGTTTGCCATTATCTTTAAATATTTTTCCAATAAAGTAACTTTTTTTTCTTCTAGTTTAATTTTTGCTTTTTCCAATTCCATTCTTTCCTTATGGCGCACCTCTTTTTGTTTCAACCTTTCCGTTGCCAAGTTATATACCTTACGCTTCTTTAATGGTGTTTCATTAATTGATTGTGTTGGCGTAGATGTACCGCTTGTTCCTTCACTCTCTATATTCTCTTCTTTGTCAGTATCTGCATGTGTCTCTAATCCAGGGACTGTTGTTCTATTGATGCCTACATTAATAACAGCTTGTGGTTCAGAGGTGATGGCTTATCGCCAATAATTTCGTCAATATGGTTATAATATTTATAATGTTGTGCCCCCCTTCCACTTTTCTTGGGGCCCTTGTTATCTTTTATAGACCTGTATACCCGTAGTAAATTGGTCCACTTCCTTTCCAACTTTTCGGGTTTGCGCTAAAAGAATTATATTACACATTTATCATTTACGATGTTACCAATTTCTTACAAAATAATTATGTGCAGACATTTGCTCCGCTATTATTTCCCAAACATGCTTCCGTTTTTTTGCATTCGTAAAGGCATCTTTATTTTCATGATATAAAGATATCAACAATAGTGTTTCGGCATCAGACCAAGATGCTTCGCTTGACTGTGAATCTTCACTATATGTAGAAGTACTGGGTGTAAGGTACCTTTCTTCTGGTGACTTTTCCACTACAGTGTTTTGCAAAGTTTCCTTATGGTTATTTAGTAATTCTTGGGCAAAAATCATATCTAAAAGCATAAAAATTGTAATTTTTGACATTTTTCATTTAATTAAAACCTGTTGTGGCGAGATTATAATCCTCCTGGGATACAACAATATCATAAACAACATCTGCCTCTTGTAAGCTTAATGTTAAGTTTCCACTTCCGGAGCACATTTTGGCAAATGCAACAATTTTTGCAAATAAACAAGAAATAAAAAGTAAGGTTAGAAAATTGCGATTGAATCACAGAGTTGTATATAAGTAAATAGAGAGACAGTCTTGTAGCGAAAAATTGACTCCAATTGAACCTTGCGCAGGCCGTTGGTGAGTGTGCGCAGTAATGGACAACAGAACCGGCTTCAAATTAAATGATCCTTAAAGCAGGTTCGGCTTGAGAATAATATGGTTTCTCATTGCAACAAAAATTGAAAAGAAATTCAATGTGTGGTGAATGATGTTGTTAACACTGTGTCTTGAATAAATAAGAAACATTACAATCGTTAAGAACTTTTAATACAGTAGACTACAATACAAAGCTGGTAAGGGGCTTACATCAGAATCGAGAAAAGATTTTTTGAGATTCTGGTATAAAGAAAATCGTATATTTGTCGTGCGATCGAGTTTAAAGATCTATTTATGCACTCAGTGAGTATAAAAATAAGCAATGAAAGAATAAAATAAGTTGAAATTTTATTTTGGTGCGGGACAAAATTTCAGGTGAGCAATGCCGAAAACACAGTTTGAATACGGGTAGCCACAAAGTCGACAAACTTCAAATGCCAATAACTCAAATATCTCAAAAATGGAGCATCGGCAGAGGGTATGTACAGTGGCACCACGCTCAGAAAGTCCCTGACAGGGCGTGTCCGAGGACGTTGGAAATTTAAACTGTACATTCTCATGCAAAATTTGACTCTACTAAATATAAATAAGTGGGCCACGCGATATGAGTTGCATTACTTCAAGGGGAAACAGTAAAATTAATAATTTTATTTCTACAAATCGTAAAACACATTTAAGATTGTTAGATGTTCAACACAATTTACAATTCTGATAATATAATATATAATAATAATATATAACTGTCCATATTTACACAGCAGAAGTGTCTGACTTGAAATTAATAACACTCACATTGACTAAATTATCACACAACCTTTAACTTTTTTCATTCATTATCGTCACTTGACCACTAATCATCATCGGAACTGCCGGTGTTCACAATAAATTGTACATTGTCAATAAATTCATTTTTCGTAGGAATGTTATTTGCTTCTAACCAAGAACGTATCACTTTACGATTATTCATTGTTGGTGGCTTATTTATTTGAACACTGATAAGGTGCGTGAGTTTGCTGGTAAATTGGGTATAAGCTGCTTCTCTAACCACTGCATAAAGTTGGTATGATTCATATCATCGTAATAATTACTGTACAACATCCTCTACAAAACCAGAACGACTACCAGCATACTACGATGTACCTCTGACCAGCCCTATTATAAACTTCCGATACTTCATCTGATGATTGTTAGCATTTACTCACTCCGTACGATGGGTGAATATAGGTTTCGTCCAAGTATATAACGGGTTTCTTGTCACATTCAGGTTGTTCATTTTCTTTTAATCTTCTTAAATAACAAGATGCCATACTACAATGTCACTTCTTTCCATTACCAACCTACGTTTGTCCCGACACTTCTTGTATCGAAAACCAAGTTTCAACAATTGCTTGCGAAGAGTTTTCCTTCCACCCGTATATTTGATCTTTTCTTGCACTTTTCTAGGAGCATTTTAAAATAACCTTTATTTATGTACAGATCGTCGCCTTCTAAACATTGAAATGGCGGTAAAGAGTATAATGTAATGGGCATGCTTAAATTATTGCTCCAAAGCGTCTGTTTATTTACAAATGAATCTGAAGCATCTGAAAAGTTACTGCTGTTTTGTTTTGTGATTATGTAACTGAATGCACCCAAAAATCGTGCTGATTCCCCTTTCACGCACTGCGCATGAGTCCCAACGGCTCCGCCATTAAAAGTCGGCCCCTGTAGTTGGAGTTATTTTTCCACGCGCAGGTCGTATGTACTGCCTCTCTATTTACTTATATACAACTCTGTGGATTGAATCCGTTGAATCTGTTTGAAACTTTGATTTGGTGCGGAAAGGGGAATGCGGATCGCGTTCCGAAAACGAGGTTAAGGGGGGATTGATCGTATTGGCAAAAGAACGCGTTCATTTGATCTGAATGCGACATAACGTGCTTGGATCGTAAAATCCGTAGCAAAAGAAAGCGGTTAATGTGTACGTTGAGTTGCCTTTAATCAGGCGGAAAAATTTAAGGTACTGATTCTGTTGTTCATAATACAAACGTAGTCCTTTTCGTATATTCAAATGACAATAGATCGGTATAACAACACGCTATATTGATTTCAACTTCAAAAGTATCGAAATAATGATAATATTGGCAAAAAACGCCTAATCTCCCATATAACTCCATAGTAAAACCAGCCTACGACTGAAAGGTAGGCAATTAAGCATACGCGGTCAGTTTTGGACAGCGCTGTAGGCCGGAGTGCCGCCACCGTTATGAATCCACCTTGCTGCATTCATTATTGGAAGGTAGTAAGTGGCGCTGTGTTTGAAGGAAAGCGCAGGACAGGAAACATATAAAACACGGCGCCAAATTTGAGAAAGTAATTAAATGTGACCTTTTGACTAATTAGACATTTGAAGGCGACCCTCCGGAAAACAAGAATGTTGTTGAAACATAGTTTGGAAATTTTACACGATTGTGTAACGCTGCCGATCCCATGCCTATCCTACGACGTGCATTTCCTAAAAAATCATAGGGGT
Source organism: Photinus pyralis (assembly GCF_008802855.1). NCBI lineage: Eukaryota > Metazoa > Arthropoda > Insecta > Coleoptera > Lampyridae > Photinus > Photinus pyralis. The sequence continues at coordinate 19,969,005 of NW_022170249.1, forward strand.
GCAAAAATGCATTTATTATCTATTGCATAAGAATTATAAACATACTATATATGAAATGCGGGAAAATCGTTTAGAAATTGATACTCGGGGTTTTCGTGGGCACAGAGTCCAGAGTCGCCTTTGGAAGTTCAAGTTAAGTGCGATTTAGCACGTAAACAAAAATTCCAAAGGTGACTCGACAGCAACTGATCGCATAGTATTACTGAAAATATGATGATTACAATTTATCTCCATTCATATTTTTATTATTTATATTTTTCTTGAATAAATTGTAAAACCATACACTTTTAATGTAGTTAATCTCTACTTAGAAATGTTATACAATACCTATGTATAGTACCTACTTAATATAGGTACACCTCTCGCCAGGAAAGATTGCCGGTCACAGAAGACCTGATCCCGATCTACAATCTGTGTTTTTCTAAAGATGTGAGCGACTTCCGGGACAGGATCGTGCCAATGTTGAACGAAAAGACTTTTCGTACAACATTGGCACGATCCTATTCCGGAAGTCGCTCGCATCTTAAAAGAACATAGATTGTAAATTGATACAAGGTGTGCTGTGACAAGTGACCGGCAATCTTTCCTGCCGAGAGTTATATGTACCCAGGGTAAGAAAAAGACCCGGAACGGTCCATTATGTTCGTATTTATTCAATGCATTAATATTTGTTATATAAGAACTTTTTACTTGCCCTGTATAATGTTTATTACTATAATTATGTCTGTTTCTCAAACACTTTTTGTATTATTACAATAAAAGTATTTTAAATGAAACAGATGCCACTTATTTTTTATTTAATCCTAAAATCCGTAGATAATTCGCATTTGAAATGGTTTTTTCTAAAAAAAAACCAAAACAAATGCGATAAGTAACCTTGTATTAAAATTTTATTTTGATCGCTTCAATTTGTTTGTTAAACTTAAGTGAACCTGTCAGTTCACGAATCAATAGAATTTAAAAAGCAAAGCAGATTAGTAATCACGATTAAATTGGCTTTCAAATAATGTGCCATTTGCCATAGGATTCCAGTTAAAATTTTAGGGATTAAGCTCCCTACGTAGAGGGGTGAAGACGTGGGTTCGTGATTTGTATTCCAAAAGTTGTCCCCCTCGAATAAAAAATTGACGTGTTCGAGGATTTTTCGAAATTTCTACATTTAATACCCTAAAAGCCCTCTGTATACTTCTCGTTGGGCCACTCTGTATATTTGAATGAATGTTATTTCAAGCAAAACTGTATACCCAGAAAGCAGTTATTGTGGAAACAAATTGCCACTTTTTTTAATGTAAACGCCACCTTAAGCCAATTTAACGAAACAAAAAAACGTTTTTGAAGAGGAGCCGTAAAAAAATCGACTAGTAGTATAGAGACAAGTGTATATACTCAAGTCTCCAAAGCACCGACAACATGTTTAATGGCACGACGCGTAGCAAGTGCTTTAAAGACCAATTATACACGTGTTTCTTATAGTATTATTTATTATACCTGCAATACAATTTAAGAATAAGGGAAATAAAATAAAATCATATTGACGTTATATTAGACCGTATTACATGGACTGCTATTAGTCCTATACTTTCAATAGAAAATGGGTGGTCACGGATAGAGGCAGTGGTGTTCTCATAGGGTATACTCCATACTCAGATCGCGTAGAGTAGCCTTTTATAGTAACGCGTAGTACGGGAAGCTTTAAATACTCTTGCTTATCTTCTATACGCTCACAAATAAGAATAGGGGATGTCCTGCACCATAAGTTACAATTAGCAGTCCATTTACTAGTAGTAGGAGAGCTGGTAAACATTTTTGGGTAAGTATTTGAGGCACGCAGAAAACTTGTCCAATAATACCCAAACACAGAATTGCAGACCTGGCTGAGGAGTAGCGGTACTAACACTTGGCTACCCGCATTCATAGTTTGAAAAAAATAATGTACCTACGCTTGAAATCAGGAGTCTGTTTCCCTGCGTCATTGATTTGTGAATCAATGTCAGTCATTTGCACACATACGCTAAAACAACTATAAAACGTGCGAAATGGATAAAAAACTTCTGAACGTCTGAAATTGATTCGCAAATCAATGACGTAGGGCCACATATTCTTGATTTAAAGTGTATACTGGCGTATTTTAAAACAACCTTGATACTGATCGGCATAAATACATGAACACCCAGTGTACTTTGATCACTTTTGACGAAAGTTCAGGGCAATTGTCTTTATTTCGAAATAAGAAACAGTGAAAATTTCAACATGATACAATTACAACTAATTTCAGACGATTCTAATAATGTCCACTATTTCTTACGCATTCAGATAGTCCACTGGACATACATTATTTTTTCAAACTTTAAAGGCGCCTGGCAAAGTGTTAGCCCCACTACTCCTCAGCCAGGTCTGCAATCCTGTGTTTGATCCCGCCAGGGCTTCCAGACCTTACTTATTTTCTGATAGGCGAAATGTGTACAATAGAGTAGTATCAGTGTGTCCATTGAGCGTACACATCCCCTAGCTTGGGTCGACGGCCAATTCTCAGTTACCAGATGTTACAGATACGTACGCTTGAGTGTGAGCGAGATAGCTATACCTACATATCGGTATAGCGTGCGTTCGATATGAGTCTTTGGCAATAGGTACTGCTAATAGTAGGTATTTGGCAGTATTCATTTCTATTTGTTTATAATAATCCCTACAACGTACACACCTGTACTACCTGGTGTCTGAGAATTGGCCGCGTGCCCAAGCTAGGGGGTCGTATACGTTCATTGTACGCACTGATACTACTCTATTGTACATGTTTTGTCCATTAGAAAATAAGTAAGGTCTGAGAGTCCTGGGATCTTGGTCTATCTATAAGGCCTAAAGCAACGACAATGCTGGCGTATATGAAGAAAATGTTAAAGGTGGGTATTTAAATCTTTTATCCTTTGATGAATTCATTCAAAACTTCTTAGTTAATGCTGAATATTATTCCATTAATGAATTCTTTACATAATATGGCGTTGTCGCAGACCTTACATTATAACTGCATACTGTACCTAATCTTCTATAAATTTTATAATTGTATCATATTTGTTTGTACCGTTTTATTATTTTACATTATATTGTAACTGTTGACATATTTTCCATTTATACAGGGTGGTGAGTGGTGACTTGCGTAACGCATCATAGGGATTTCAATGTAAAATTCATAACATGCGATTATTGGCTCCCCAAATTATTTTAGAGCAAAAATGTATTAAAGTTTTTTGTAGACAACATTTTTTTATGGCACTCAACCGTATTAGTTTTCAATTTTTTTCATATAAAGACGGAAAATTGGAAAAATAAAACTCGCATCTTTTTCAATAATCTGCGATGCCATGGATAGATATCCAGTTATCAATTAGCAGCAGTTCGAAATGGATTTTATGATCGACTTGGTTACTGTCTTGCAGTTAATGGTGACTTATTCGAACATTTATTGTAAATTGTTATATTAGGAAACCGTTTTTAGTGATTTTGCCTTTCTTTATGTTGAATTCGATGTTCTAAATATAATACTTTTTGATAGAATTTGATTTGTTTTATAGCAGACATTCCATGGCATGACGGATATTGGCGTAGTTTTTGTATTATAAAATTCCATGGCATCACAGTCCCAGTCGCCTTTTGTTGCGCCCACTAGCGGTGACTTTACTACACTAATCAAAGTGAAAAAGGAAATCACTCACATATGTGATTTATTTATGGCACATGGAAATAGATTAAGGACGGGGACGGCATACTATTCATGAGAACCAATAGAGGTCGCCACTGACTAATTGCATTGTAAAATTATATCAAACTTTGAGAATGACTCCTGGGCTTATACAATCATTTTTAGCATGGTTTTTGAAAATATAAATTCTACATACATTACTCTAGAGCGACTATATAATGGTTTGATTAGAAAGACAGTAATTACTAGAATATTGCTAAAATAAGACGACACATTTAATTTTTTATTTTAAGCAATTGTTGAATTTTAAATTACAGTCGCTGCACCTCTTCTTTCAATATTGAAAGTTTTGTCATTTAAAATCCAATATTGCGGCCAGGGGTCATTCTCAAAGATTTCATTTTTAAAAAGTTACATCAAACCAAAGAGTATACTCTTTGATCAAACACAATGGCGACAAGCAGCAGTAGTGCACCTATTTATTTCTAGATGTCGCTAAGGTACAACTTAAACTTGACGCGCGTCTGTAAATAGTTATTTACATTATTAGTGCGGGAACGCATCTCATGCGAATCAAGCAAATACTGTTCACGCACGTAACATGTATTCTATTTTTTGCACGGATTAGTTAAATCGAATTTATATAAATTCAAATCCTTTTCGCGAGATTTTTGCGACATTATAATTCTTTTGAAAAAATCGAGGCCTCTATGCCGATAAAGTAGAAATCTAGAAATTTAAAATGTCAATTTATTGTTCAAAACTTCTGGTTTAAGCTTATTTTGGCCCGTGTACTACAGGGAATGATGTAAACTGTATTTATAATTTCTTTTTTACTCTTCCATCATACTACTTATTAGTTTATGATCCGCACTAAATAGATAATTTCGTTGAATTTTTAGGCACTAGTGCGCGAAAGTAGATAGTCAATTGTAAAACTGACGTTCCCGACGTTCGTGTTTTATTGGGAAAACGCGATTTAGAACGAAGGAGTGCAAAAAATAGTAATTTAATCTATGTCACCCGGCTGTTTTTTTATCTCGGATAAAATAAGCAAAGGAATGTGCACAAGGTCATGAAAGCCAACATATAAAAGTAATTTAATTTAGAGTATACACAAACCAATTGTATAAGTAGATAGTACCACCTACTCAACACGATGTGGCAGCACAATTTATTTACTACAAAGATAATTCTTGACTATCTTTCGATTTTAAAACATGCTGCGACCTCTGATAATAGCTGAATTATGGTTGCTTCATTTCATAAATGCTTCAATTTTTTAATTCGTATGCCGTCCTCTATTCCAACAAGAAAAATAATACGCATTTTCCACAGCTTTACTACTTTCACAACACACCCATTTTAGATGGTGCTTATTAGTGATATGCGATTTTAAAATTAATACCTTTGTTTATTCATTTCAAATTTCATAAATAAATAAACAATACTATAACAGATAACTAAAAGCAAATATTTTATAAGGGTCATTGTGTGATGTGTTGCCTATACTTTGAACACAGAGAAAGTATCTGTATAGACTGTAGCCAATATTCCACAGATTGCTGATTTTAGTTTTTAGTGCTTCTTTGTCATATATATATAAGAGAAGTATATGGATAAACGAGTGGACACGCCTATCGCCAACATTAGTAGAGGGAAATATACTTCTGTCATTAGTAGTGTTGGGAACTATCGAGAAAAAAAAACCATCGAATAAATTACTATTTAGTAATAAGTACTATCGAATGAATTCACTATCGAATGAATTTTTTGAATAATTTTTTTCCTTTATGTGTATTACTTATACAAATACATGGATCTTATATAAATTATAAATGAACAACGTCGTGAACAACTATCGAATAAAAATGTAAATCATCGACTTTTTTCACTTTGCTTATGCCTTATAAATTTATAATGCGTATGGTATGAGTAATTACTAAGTAATTAGTAAACGACGCTTTATATTTTATGTAGGTATTATAAAATTTATAATTCCCAATCCCAAACCGTGACCATCTGGATTAAGAAATAAATAATATTTACATTTTTCAACGTAACATAAGGTATTTAGTATTTATGAACTGTGTGTGCAATTGCAAATAATTCGTTCATTCAAGACAATTCATTCGAATGAATTACTTGTCCACTATCGAATTATTCGAATGGTTTGCGACTATCGAATAGTTCGATAGTTTTCATTCGAATGCGCGCATCACTAGTCATTAGTAGTGAACTAGGCGCTAATGCGCTTGCATGTTATTATGTAGTGTTATTTACCAAGCATTTACTCCAGTTTGACAAACGGATTGAGGTTAAATTGTTTGTTTTGTTTATGAGTTATTGAACTTTTGTTTAATTTTATGTAAAGGAATACCTAATGTTTGGCAATTTTAGTGTGTTCATTACTTAGAAATAAAGAATGCAGGTAGTTGTGGGAAAGTGGATTCTTCGGTTTCATGGCACAAGTAAGTTACAATGCAATTATCTGCAATTCATTTATGCCATACTTGTTATTAGATTCCCACGTGAAAAAAGCAACAAGAATCGGTGACTGCAAGCATGTGAACTATCTGAATTCGATGATGTAAAAACAAGGTTGGGTTCTCGTCATTTTAACCGTTATGACTGCATTGATTTGGATGCACGCAAGCATGATGGGGGCCACTTAACACCTAAAAGATTTCCAACTCGACAATGTTAATTTTATTTTAAAATCAGTAAATGTCTAATTTAATTGTGTTTCTTTGAACATTGGTAATGTATCACTTTGTATTATAGCTGATGTGAACTTATCCAATTTCATGTTATATTCAAGATTATAATCCCTATAGGTATATTATTTCAATTTAAGTTTGTAAATCGTTACAAAGTTTGCCTTCGAAGTTTAAGGGTGTAACCGTAAACAAACTCCGCTGAGGAAGCTCGAAAGTTCTCCGTGAAAATGCTACAGTTTCCAAGCAGAACGTACAGAGTACCTTGAACCAGAACGCACTGGGTGGCACGTGAGCGCTGATTTGAGTTGGCAGTGAAATCATTCAAGTAGGCCATTGACTGCTTGGTGGTCACTACAGGTCCCAAATCCTTGTGTGCCGAAAACAATGTTGAGGGCACAAAAAAGGGAAGATTCAAATTGTCGTCTCTGATCGGTGAAGATGCTAGTAGGGGAATCAAAGCGATATAGTCAACAGGTAAGAAACGCTTCGGCGGCGACTGGTGTTGAGAGGGTGGGCCTCGGCCATCTAGTATACTTATCTAAAGACATCACAGGATCAGACAATAGTGATAGGAGTCGGCAGGTGAAATAGGGCCAATGTGGTGAATATGAACCTGCATGAAGCGAATAGAAGTCTGGGTGAAGTTTCCGAATGGTGCGTGGTTGTGTTTACATATGGTAATTGCACACAATAATGGTTTAATAAAATTTTAACCCTATTTTCGAGTTATAGGTTATGAAATTTGAAATTGGCGCTACTTAAAAGTAGGCGGAGAGAAGTAAATATTTACTTAGGGAGTTTGCGCATAAATACAGAGTTGACGACTAAGGAATAGGGCAGCTCTCTTTTATGGCGAACAATTTGCACATTGCTATCGTACGCGGTTACCCATATACTTCTCTTATATATATGTTCTTTGTAGATTGTTTTACTTCAATAGCCTGCTTCAATTTAATAACTCAACTTTCCCAACTTCCTCCACCATTCTTCATAAAGGTAATCTGCGATCTGTGGGACCTGCAACAGTGGCCAACTTTTTAAAATGCTCATATTGGGTATATACCTAGTTATAAGAAATTCATAGTTTTGCAAAGTCTGTCCGTTAGCACGATATCTCGGAAATGAATCTACCGATTCCGATGAAATTTTGGCAGGTACATTCTTTATCAAAATGGTAGATCGGATTGAAATGGCAATATAGATGAACAATGGGGAAGGCCATTTTGACATTCCGTTAGTTACCGAATGGCATGAAATTCAAAATGAACATGGCTTTAGACATACGTATAATACGCAATGCCAAACTATAGCCATACCCAGAGGCTCGTTTGCTATATTTGTTTAATAATAATAATAATAATTGCACTTTATTGACTGAATATATGTAGTATAAAAAAAAAAGACGTATATATAATGTGTAAGTAAACAATCTCAGCCAAAAAGATCAATTCGCCTAAATGCAGAAAGGTCTGCATCAAGCGTTCTACCATTGACCTTGACAAACGAAAAAAAAAATTAAAAAAAACAATACACTCGAAAGTAAAGATAAAGAAACAAGAACAACAACAACAAAAAAGAAACTGTTGACAGTAATTCATACTCGTCGTGTAGCCAACATGTGCGCTTTTATCGTTCTTTTACGCATTTATTATTCTATTCCTTTTAACTAACAATGTAAAACCAATAAATTCTTTTCAAAACTATGAAACTCAAGTATGATAAATTTACGTACCCTGTATATAGCCGCCTATTCATAAATCGTGAGATAAATCCACTCCTACTTGGTTCATACAAATATGATGCTTCAATTGCATGCAAACATAACGGCCGCGCAGAGGAAGTTTGTACTTAAATTATTTTTATTCATCATATTTAGCTTCAGGATGTCTTAGACGAAATTTAAACAATTTTAATTTGAACTTTTTTTCTTCCAATTCAACTAATTTTTTTAAACTCTCATTAATTTCATTTAATACATTTAATTTAGTTCTTTCTGACTCTGCATTTTGTTCCATTATAGCCTGCATACCATTTGAAAGTGGAATTGCTGTGCTTTCAAATGGGTGCTCTATAGTTGAGCTTGTTGAAGCACCCGAGTGGCTTCGCTTTTTTGTTGGAGTTTCCACTTCTGAGTCGTCTGCCCTCGTTGTTTGTTCTTCACAAAACTCCATGTCCAGAGAGGACAAATCTTCTTTCTTGACCAAATCTGCGAAAAAGACAAAATTAGAAATTTTTAAACATAAAAGAGGCAATTCATTGATTACTGATTAGATGGTTTATTCTAAGAACTTAAGATTAAGGGGTCTTCTGAAATTTTGCAATTTTTTGGCCTTCCTTTCCCTATCCAAAAGTAAAGTAACATTTTAATCTAGTAGCGTGTGAATGCTCTACACTCAATGTTATTTTTGTCGAAATATCAAGTCGCTTTATTGTTTATTTATATTTTCTTTTGTGTGCGCTTCTTGATATTTGAACAAAAATAACATCGAGTGTAGAGCATTCACGCGCTATTTTTACAATATACCTTAAGGGGTTGATTCTATCCCACCAGATAAGCATAGCTTGTAAAACAAATTTTTTAAATCGGCATTAGTTTTACTTTTATTCGAGGTGCCTACATACAAAATGTCATCTTAACAAATAAAAAAATTGGGATTGCGCAAATACAACAATGAAGATTTAATTTCTACAGTTGTGTTTCAGGCGCCATTACCGTAAACAAAAGCTGCAAGTAATTCGCCGTTTGCAACCGTTCTCGACAAGATATTTGAATTATCTTTGCTGCGTCCGAATGCTTATTTAAAAGACGAGGGCAAATTAATATTTTAGAATTTCCAATTTCAATTTTTCAAGGCCGTTGAAAGTTTAATATTCTGCTATACCTACTTGCTTTAAGGGTGTTGGTGTGTGGTATGGTGTAATTCCACTTTTAGCTAATGGCAGAATACTCTTTAGTATTTCATTGCATTGTCCAAAGATCATACAACACTATAATAGATAGTAAGTGTATAAGCAAGTTATTTTGCGTTCTAAGTAGTTCTATAAAAATATGATAGAAGTACAAAGAATGGATATTGTCTAAAAGACAAGACACATAAACATGTTACATGACCTACTGAACTTTCCATTTATTAAGATAAAATTACATTTGGAGGTGGACGTCCCTCAAGAGTTCAGGACAAGATCGCCAATTATCTGTTGCAGATGGGTTGCTAGAATTAAAAAAAAAACATACTCTGGAAGGTTTACGCGTGCTCTTGGTATTTTTTTACCAACCAATACAACTCGAACACGAACTTGTTCATCCCCAAACGTCTCTTACCTGCTAAATTTGGGAATTTTTACAAAAATGTATATATAATGCCATGAGTTTTCAAATTTCAAAAGTATCCACTTGAAATCAAAAAAAATATTGACGGTAGACTCTTAGCAACAATTTAGACAATGAATAAGTTGATAAAATTAATAACAAAATGTACCTTCATAGGTATATAATGTTCTCATTAACTCTTGTTTCATTTCACCGGTCTGCTCTTTAAGTTGTCGATTTGGTTGGTTTTGTATGCAACTAATGTCCTGCAACCAATTTTCGGTTTCTGGCGTAACGATGGTCCCAGTAACAGCTGCAATTGATGTTGAAGATACAGGTGAAGTGGTTCTAGAGGGTCCTGGATACTGCTGTGTTTGAGTTGCAGGAGGTTCTTCTTCACTTGAAGGTTCAATCTTTATTACAGTCTTAACTTCGTAATGTGGTTTGGGAATTGCAGTTTTGGTTAAGTGGACTTTGCTTGCATTTAAGAAATCGGTATCGTTAAAATGATGGTCACAGACAACACGATTGTATAACGCTTCTGTAGGCATTCCTACCAACGTAGTGTTTCCTAAAAAAACCATACCTATATAAAGTTGAGCGAAAATGAAATTAGAAAAGAATTTCAACTGCAATTCTTGCTTGGCACCACATTAATTAGTTAGGGTTATAAACTCAGTTATAAATAAACAAGTAACGAGAAAATCAAATTTGTATGGTTGCAGATGCTTCAGCGCTAGGTCATTCCATAAATGAAGCATTCGTTCCGTTTACATCAATTGAAGTAGGTTTGCATAATTTAAGGGAAGCTTACCCCTTACTGTCAATGTATCAGTTTTCCATAATAAATAATAATTATTTTTTTTCGCACCAAATGATCTATAGTGGCGGTATGTAGACGGTTAGCAGGTAGCTGGTGGAGGACACTTAATATTAAAATAAAAACGTCCATCCACCATTCGAAACAGGGTATTTGCAAGGAAGACGCATGAACTACAGCAGCTCCTTCATGGGCAATTGAATGCTTGGTCTTCACACCACAAGAATGCTAATGAAAAATTGGAAGTAGCGTTGATAATAGTTTTAATTGCAAAAAATTTAAAAAAAGCTGTATTCATTGCTGTTGGGGCAATCCCAGGCAAACACATTTCAAACAAACAAAAATAAATAAAATTCAAAAATAAATAAAAAAGAAAGAAAACAAATACTGTAATGATAAAAAATAATAGTAATAAAGGTAGCATTCCGATGAAATATTGGAATGATAAAAAATATCAGTTGAAATTGGAGAAAGAGGTATTGTGGAATGATAAACAAACATTCCGATACCAGAATGATACAAAAAAAAAACATTTCAATGAAAAAAGTTAAAAGAGCATTCCAATGATGCCGGAATGATGAAAAACTTTCCAATGGAAAAAAGATTCTGGAACCATAAAAAACATTCCGATGATTCCGGAAAGAAAAAACCATTCCTATGAAAACACTCCGAAAAAAACAGAAGCCTGTTTCGCTCGTTTAAATTTTCAGATCTGAGAAATCGCCACGGGGATGCACCCTTGACAGGAGAGTCGGAAATTCGCAAACATAAGGGACTTCGCACGCCACTTCCAGGAAAGACAGTTGAGAATTAGAGCAGTTTTATCGAGTTATTGTTTCTGTGCAGTAAAGACCCATTGTAAATTGTATCCCCTAACTTTTACATAAATACTACATTTTCTAGGACGTAAGAAACAAAAAAAAGCTTTTCGCCCTAAGGCGAGTAACTTTAGTGCATTTTCTATATTTTGATTAGTACCTACTTGCCAAAAGGCCACAGCTGTTTTTCTTTACTAGAATCATCTATGGGTAGAATTTCAAAGAAATGTCTCCATAAATAAGAAAGTTGGCATAAACTGCGCATGCGCACACATAATTTTTACTATATGCGATATATTTGCCTTTCCTAGAAATACTTTGGTTAAAAAAATATACGTGACATGTATTAGGACTAAATTATCCAAGTAGCACGACTTATGCAAACGAGTGCATCGACAATTTGTATCACAGATAAGTGAAATTAATTTTTCATGAAACTTTTCCATGCTTTAGCTTTTGCGACCTTATTGTTGTAAAACAGTTCCCAGTGAAACTAGTTTTATACGGTTGCGCTTTTGGCAACAATGAAGGCCGCAAATGTTAAAGCAGCGAAAGGTTATGTTGACTGCTTAAGACAGGTACCTACCATCCATCTCTCTTCCTAACTATTGAAGAGTTCCCTTTATTTCACTATATGAAAACAAATATACACGCATAAATCTCCGCCTTTGAGACGATGTGGTTAATCCCAAAAATAGCGAATTTCATTTACCACATATTATAATCTGCGTTCATGTTTAATTGAGAAATTACAATAAAATAATAACAATAAATAATATTGAGATTACTACGAAGCGCAAACATAATTTCTTCACCATGAAACGCAAAATGTAGTTCTCAAACAAAATATTTTGGACCTTTGGTTTGGTTGGAACAAGATATATTTTCATCCTTTTTTTTCCTGTGCCCTGTATATTTTAATTACATAATTTTGAGTTTCAATCACAGACATATGCTATAGATTCTATGGTTTTAATATGAAATAGAATATAGAACATATTCTATGAAATGTTACAAATATAAGTTCGTTTTTATGAATTGAATAATTGTTATTTGAATTTATCACTCGAACCTGACATGTCTGCGGGTTTTTTCCGAAATTTTTAATTTTACCTGCATCTCCCATAAACTATGTATTTTCCTTTTCTTTCAGTTTACTACATGCACTGTATGTAAACAATCTGACTAAGAAATGAGATATTTACCAGAGTTCAGTATCCATTGACGAGCACGAATTTCATCCTTCGGAATTCTGTGATGATGCAAACCCGGCTGATGTTCTTTAGATTTTTTGCAGTTTATGAATACACATTTGTCTCTCTTCCCCATGTCTTTATAATTCAAGAGCACTTAATGGTATTTTGTAAATGAAACATCCACCCGTCTAGGTATTCGCCAATCTGTTTGGATGAAGACGCTACGTGGGAGTATTACACTATCTAAACTAACATACTATAAGTCTGACAAGTTAAATTAGAAACGAAGGTATTTTAATTTACAGTAAAGTACATACAATGGTACAATCAAGCATATTGCACCAGATTTCAGAAACCCACACAGGTCACAGCCCTTTGTTCTAAAAATAACTGTGCTTTATAGCATTTCCCCTTCCTTTCTAGTCAGGTAGTTTGTACTATTGTGCTAAAAACATAGCCTATGAGGACAGAGAGTGGACTTATTCTAGAGGACAAATTACGAGGGACAAAAATTTATACCTACAAGTGTGGTCTATCTAGTGTAGTATGATCTTTGTGTGGTTGTAATAAATGTAATATATGTTTCAAGGTTGCATTAAGCCTTGCTTAGTGAAAAAAAAGTTGTAGTTCTGGAATGGTACCTGCTATTATACAACAGTACGTGAACAACAACAGTACATTACTTCCATGCAATCAAAAATGAGTTGCCGAGTCACCTTTGGAATTTTTGTTTACATGTAAAATCGTAGGTACTTAACTTGCAAACTTCCAAAGGAGACTCGACAGCAACTCATTTTTGATCACCCGTTATTAATTACCATAGATTGCAAGTGGATCATCAACTGTTACCGAGTGAATAGGATAAATATTATTCACGTCATGGACTACAGTATTTCCTAGTATTTCTAGCAATTTCAATTCTAGATCGGTAAGTGGTTTGTCATGCAATTCTGTTGTGGAAGCTCGAACAAGTCGTGCCCTTTTTTTGACGGCCGACTTCCAGTCACAAAAAATCTAAAACAAAAATCTACTAAAACCACTCTGCATTTCACTTAGGTATACCCTCTTCCATGCATGCGTATCTCGCTGAGGACCGCCGACTCTATTTAACGATAAAGTAAGGTTCTTCCAGGTATCCTCGATGATATTGAGATTGTCTTGGGAAACCCTTTTACAACGAAACACTTCATTCCGTGCTAACTCTTCCAAGAAGAGCATATACTGGCGCCTACTGGTTTTCGGTGCACGTTTCTTGACTTGTTCCATATCAGGACTACCTGTAATTTTACATTTAGGCATATTACTGCACACAGCAAGTAGATTAATCGCAAAAATTTGGTAATTTACGACTGGCCGCTTTAACGATTGTCGCTAATTAACGTCAAATATTTCTACTTACGGGTACAACTTTTTATTGTTAAAATGGTTAAAATAACGATTATCGGTTACGAACGATGCCGTACTGTCAAGTTTACGTGAGAGGTGAAAGAGGAAATTTACCTGAGCAATTGGCATCGCCGCCATTTTAACTACGAACAACGAGATTGGGGATTCAAACAAACTTTTCCACCATGATTTTTTAAGGGCGTTATTCAATTACACCAAAACTATATGAAATATTGCAGAATCAAAATCAATTGAATAGAGTAGAATGGAAACTCATATAATTTAAATAAAAGCCCAAAATGTGTAACTTATATCGATTTTATTTATCCTGCTATAAAAATGTGAAGACCTCCTGATGGTATGTTCCCTTCGTTGAACGGGATTTTATTTAAATTATATGGGTTTCCTATGTGCTCTATTCAATTTTATACTAGATGTTGATGCTGCAGTCGCTGCAGATGAGCCCAATATTTCATGTAGGTACCTAGTTTTGGTGTAATTGTTGTTAATCTGAGAATTGTACCTATTTGTATATTCAATCAGAACTCGTAAACTTTTACTTTCAGTTGTAATTAATATAAATTAAGATCGTATTTGTACTTTATTGTTGAGCTAATGATGACAGGCTTGCTGTTGAAGCGCGTTCAAGGTTTAAAAACATTATTGTGGTTTATTGGTAGGTATCTTTATTTTACTTTTGCAACAGCCACAAACTATAGTTCCATACTTGTCATATCACACATAATATTGAAAATTCAAGTTATGGCGACGCAAACACATCTCGTTGCTCGAATGGGTCAATGTTTGAGATCTTGGATTGATCTCCGACTCTTCGAATAAAGGACCATCAGGTTGTTTCGCAACCAACGAATAATTTTATTGTTCACATTATATAAATCGATTACTTTGAGTAGATAAGTTACAAGTATTTTGTTGACGACTGATTTTGATAAGACTCAAAATGTACCTAACTGCTCAAGGCTAACTACGTAACATACTATGAAAAACTCCTTTATTGCGTCCATATGGTCGACAAGGCAGCCGTTTTGCATGGTCACATACGTTATACATAAATTAACTAAATTCTGACAACTTTATAGGTATATAGAAATTAGTCAGCGCTTTTCCTTTAAACCCAACTTAGGTTTAAATGGGACGGAAGCCGTAAATAACATATTGAAATGCTGCTGAATTTGTATACAAGGTTAATTTGTGATAAAAAGAAAGAATTATTCTAGGCCTAACAAGTCATGTATAGTAAAATAAAATGCTATGTTACCTACTTATAGAAAATTTAAGTATCAGTTTCCGGCGACCATTTTCTCCACAACGAGATACCAATTTATACTATCGGAATTTGAGTTGTGTTCTGTTTGACGGGAAACCGGGAAACCGGAAAATCTGCCACTGGAAGAACAATTAATACCTAGAGATTTTGACAAGCACCACCCATAATAGTTATTTATGTATTAAGGGCATAATAGTGATGTTTATATTCTCGAGGGCGACGAGTTAAAAAGCTCGCCGAGAGTATAAACATCAGTTTATGCCCGTGGTACATACACAATTTTATGTTTTACAAATAGTTTTCTTCGTCAAAATTCGTTTACAAAATAATTCATCATGTTTGATCGAGTATGCGTGGTTCGAATTTGTTAATGTGATTGAAACCATCCAAACGTCAAACGTAATTTTAAATAATTCAATTCATCGTGAACCCAGAACAAGTTCTATGATCGTGAATGAGCAAGAAGTTCCAGAAACTATACGAAATAAGGGCAATCTTGTGATTTAGTAGGTATTCACAATTAATAATTGACGTTTTTAATTTTCAATGACCTGCAAATATATGTATGTTTTGTCATTAACTATAAATGAGTTACTATGGTGATACTGAGTGTTTTCGGTTTTGCGCATAAGTTGACGATAAATGTCTATTTTCGAAATAATCTCACTACTTGAGGTTATTTGATATTCATAAAATTTATTTGGCAGAGTAAAATCACTGGGAGAGGGAAAGACTAAGCATTAGTATAAAAGAATGGGCATTCGTCGATATTATTATTAAGTAGAGCGTTCGCAATACTAACAGCTTAAAAATGAAATTCGTGGGTTTGATTCTTGTCGTAGCTAAGGCGTAAGTACTATTTTTTGCTATTATATAATGTCTTATAGAATTAGTCCGGCTTTATTAAGTGACATTAATTATAAATCGTATTATGTACATATATGTACAATATCATTTACATTATCCGCATAAAAATACAGTTTGTTTCTTTTTTTAGCAGATCTGGAGCCAAGTGCTGTCCGGAATAGCAGGCAGCAGGAACGTACAGTTTTTTGTCTACATAGAATTTTAATTACTATGTATAGAGTTGAATAAAATGTAGATTACATATTGACGTTTAATTTAAATTGAATAAAACACATTACAAGACGTATGTAATAAACAGGAGCGGACCAAAATTGAACTTTGTGAAACGCCGCACATCTCTTCATTGCAATCTAAAGAGCTAACACCATGTGACACTAGCTACCTGATATCTCCCCTTTAGAAACTTAGAAGTACCTAACACCATTGAATAAGTGATAATTGGTAATAGTGCTCCTAAGTCAATATAATTTATTTATTTATTATCCCTTTCTTGTTCTGGACCCTAAAAAGACTTGCGCCCAATTACAGTGACCCGCATAGGTCATGCTTTTTAGAGGTGTCTCTGCAGAAGGTCTTAAGTTGTTCTATACTACTCCGGTAGATAGGTACCTTACGAACTAAGAAAACTGCAGGAAAACCTAATTCGGAATAGCCGGCAGAATGCTCGAAATTGGTCTAAGGAAAATACAAAATTATTACCTCAGCCCAGATTCGAAGACCCGACCTCCGGCTTTATAGCCCAACGCTGTACCATTGAACTACATAATGAAGAATTAATAACAGAGCGGAATGTCTGATGATGCCGGACGCCCGCGAAAAGTAGTATCAAGATGTAATTTTGCAAATCAGCGCTGTTTCACAACTATATAGTTTATAATAAACACTTATTATAACTCGGGGAGAATACTGAACAATTTTCCTGTAGGCTGTACAATGACTTTTCAAAAACTTTACATACATACTGGCAAGACACTGATTGAACGCAGGTCAAGCAGGCCAAGGGATTAAATTTTTTGGGTAGTGAGGGTACCTTAGCTATTTTTCAAAATTCGGGTACAGCGCTGTATGGAGATTTGACCAGATAAAAGATAACTGGTAAATGGTAATATATGAGGAAATCACCAACAGTGTTAGAATGGAGTGCGCTGCTCGTATGATATCTTCACCGACAATTCATTTGAAATTAAAATTGCTTGCAATGTTGGGTAATCGTTGACTTGTTTAATGAGAAAGACGTGTAAGTAACACCTTTAATTTTCCTAAATTCTTAATTGGTTGTATATTGTAACGTAAATTTAATTACGTGCTTTATTTATTTACAACAAAGGGGCATCGCATTTCAATATTTCCTCATTTTCCGGACTTTTATGTAAATAACTATTTAATTGCTGCAACTGTAGCAAACCGTTGTCCTCCAGGTGGATGGAATTTTACATGCACGTAAGTTTAATCTCTGAAAATCGACTTTCGGGAAGATTTTTACGTAGTGGTTTTGAATTCCGGGATATCTGCACTATTTTTGTCGATGTCGACTGGATATCTTCTTTATGGAAATTTTCTAATTCACTCTGAATGGTACCATAACCAAGACGCTAGTTGGCTAATACAAGAACGCATGCTGTTTACAAAAAACGCTGGGGATGAAGAAAAATCGCAAGCTCCTTAAAAAATGTTTCAAAATGGAATGTTATGCTTTCGTCGACGTTGCCAATGGAAGTCGTCTTGAGCAACGTTTATCAATTATCGCCCCGAAAGGAAACTGTAGAAACTGTAACAAGTTAAAAAGTAATCGTAAACGATTTACATAAAGCGCATTTCCACTTGCATTCATTTCCCATTTGTAAGATGCAACTTCTGTTAAAATCGTAAAAATCCGGCCACAAATATAGCGTTGCACATGAGCAATCCATTGTTGACGTGCTACTTCAATTTCAGTTTATGAGAAGAATTTCATTTCAATGCTTTCTAAATAAGAAAGTTGGAACTGCGCATGCGCAAACCTAAATTTTAAAACTAATGTTAGATTTTCCTTTGTTCCAAGCGCCTAAGTATCACATTTCACTTAAATAGTTCCATAGATAAAAAAGTTGGCACTGCGCATGCGCAAAACCAAATTTTGAAATTGGCGTTTGATTTTCCTTTATTCGAAGTGCTTATGTATCAAATTTCGTTTAAATTCTTCCATAAATAAAAAGTTGGCACTGCGCATGCGCAAAACCAAATTTTGAAATTGGCGTTTGATTTTCCTTTATCCCAAGTGCCTATGTATCAAATTTCGTTTAAATTCTTCCATAAATAAAAAAGTTGGAACTGCGCATGCGCAAAACCAAATTTTGAAATTGGCGTTTGATTTTCCTTTATCCCAAGTGCCTATGTATCAAATTTCGTTGAAATTCTTCCATAAATAAAAAACTTGGCACTGCGCATGCGCAAAACCAAATTTTGAAATTGGCGTTTGATTTTCCTTTATTCGAAGTGCTTCTGTATCAAATTTCGTTTAAATTCTTCCATAAATAAAAAAACTTGGCACTGCGCATGCGCAAAACCAAATTTTGAAATTGGCGTTTGATTTTCTTTTATCCCAAGTGCCTATGTATCAAATTTCGTTTAAATTCTTCCATAAATAAAAAAAGTTGGCACTGCGCATGCGCAAAACCAAATTTTGAAATTGGCGTTTGATTTTCCTTTATCCCAAGTGCCCATGTATCAAATTTCGTTTAAATTCTTCCATAAATAAAAAAGTTGGCACTGCGCATGCGCAAAACCAAATTTTGAAAATGGCGTTTGATTTTCCTTTATTCCAAGTGCCTATGTATCAAATTTCATTCAAATACTTTTATAAGTAAAAAAGTTTGCAATTCGGTTTATAAATGGTCGAGATGCGAAAAGGGCCCTGTGAATTTTGAATCGATTCGATTCAACTTTTGGCATTGCGTATTATATGGCTAAAGCTATGCCCATATTGAATTTCATGCAATTTAGTTCATAACTAACGGAGATGTAAAAGCGATCGAACATTTCTAAACAAAGTTATCGTTCACACGGACAGATAGATGGACAGACAGACAAAGGAACAGACGGAGAAATCAACCGGCAGGCGAGAGATAGCAATGCAAAATTATAAACGATCTCTAGGATCGTTAATAAACGGCAAAAGTGTAAAATTATGGAACATGTAAAAAACGGTTTTTTTTGTTTTTTTTACAATAACTTTTTTTGTAAGCGGTACAGAAAAAAATCCTTCCTTGGTGCAAGACTCGACACCATAACGAACCAAATAGCGAAAAAAGTAGAACAATAGCTCTTAAGATAAAAAACTAGTAGCGTCGCAAAGTTAGCGGACGGACGGACGGACAAAGTGGCCACAATAGCGCATTTTTTTTAAATTTTTGTGGAAATGCGCTAAAAAGGAATTAAATTTTTTACAAGTACAAGGACAACGCCTTAGTACTTACTGAGATAACCTACAGCACACAGCGCTTGGAGCGGATATAAAGAAACTGGGTCAATGGCTCATTATGTTAACTTTTCTTTTCTTCAATTAATCAAGTTTAAAATTAGTGGGTGATTCCTCGTCAAGGGATTATACTGATGTTTTTTAAAATTTTGAAAATGTGAGTACTTTTAGCTTTACTAAGCGATTGAAGCATGATCGATTTGTTTCAGGTGGTGTTTAGGGCATGCAATACCGGGATCGCAGGATCCCGAAATCCCTGGCTCCCGCAGCATTTTTGCGGGATCAATCCCGCACATAAATGAAGTCGACCAAGAAGGGGACGACTGTTTAGTTTGTTAATGAAACGCATAACGGAGAAGTTATTTTTTAAATAATTGTTAAACTTTTTTCGTTAAAAATGTACCTACTATGATTTTTGAGGCACTTTAGAAGTTCACCTTTTTTTGAGATCCAAGAAGGCTGAAGGTACTTTTTTGTTCAATATTGTGATAATTAGCGATTTATTTTAATACAGAAATTAACCGCACAAAATTGCTTATTTGCCAATTATTTATTTAAAATTTTGCGGGATGCCGCAAATACCGGGATCCCGCGGGATTAACATCTAACGATCCCGCAAATACCGGGATTGAGATTTTGCTGCAGTATTGCATTCCCTACCCCTAGTGGTGTTATAAATGTAACTGTGTGTGTAACTCTTTCAGGAATTGCAACACGTTAATTAACGCAGTCGATCGTGGATCGGAATGCAAGTATTTTGACTCCTCAAGCAATCGTTTTAGAGTGAATCGCTAGAAACACCGGAACAGAGTCCTCTTCCTATACTGGTGAGTTCGTCATTAAAGGTAAGATGCTTATGTTTATGTTGTGGAATACTTGTACTTTCATTATCGACGCTATTTGTTCGTATGAATTAGAATTAAATAGGGATCTCAAGTTTAATTTTGTAAGAAGTAATTTCGTTACTTTTAAATAAAGCACTGGATTATTTTCTTGTGAGAAACTATTATATTTTATCGCTTTCCCAGTTTCATACAAAAGGAAGCTTCAATCATTTAAAGAAACTAGGTGTCCGAATTCCTAAGACAAAAAACTGTCATTTAAAATACGTTAGGTATGTACGCACAAGTAGAGAACGTCAGCACAGTTTTATGCAGTATCGACTAGTTACTATGGATACAATAAACAAAACAAAATCTCGATGAATCCATGGCCTACTACTTAAAAACAGGAAGGATTTTTATTGATTTTCATGGCTAAATATATGGGTTACTTATGATACATCATGTAATCGGGAAAAAGAAGGTAAAAAATTATCAAAGTCCTCGTGTGAGATCGAAGGGACTTCAGCGCATTTTTGTGTGGCAGATCAGTATTCTATTAGCCACTTTCGACTCAACCATCAATAACAGATCTTGTCGAAGGCTACTACATTCACTAACTGTTTCCCACTTTCCGCGTGCACCCGCAATTCGCTTTTAAAGTTAAAATCGTGTCGGGGGCTACCACATTCCCTTTGACGGTAGCCACTTCCGACGTCCCCTTCACCCACCCGCAATTCGCTTCTATTGGCGACACGAGAAAGAGAGACAGCGATTCGAGATTTACGAAACGTTAAACCGCGTGAGTTCGCAACGGAAGGTAAAAGCCCCCCGAAGTTGACTACTTCTCGAAGACGCGCGCGCGCGCCTCGCAAAATGTCGTTAATTTCGCCCATAGGACAAAAAACAAAATTCCGCCACGCAGGAGTTGTGCGCGTTTACAACATCTTTCCGACGACACCAATTTGAAAAGAATCGGACCAAAACTGTAGTAGAAGATAGGAAAAAACTGAAAAACCTTCATGTTAGTATACTACGCTCGAGGATGACGCCCAGATGTCGCCAACCCCACATCATATAGCCATGTCCCTAAGGTTGACAAATTTCACGGCCTTGTAGATACACGTACACCCGTTGCCTTTCTACAAGAGTTCTTCTACGCGCCCACATTTGCAGCCAGCCAGCCAGCCAAAGTGAGATTAAAAGCTACTTTTTACAAATAAATTTGCAAAAATGCGCTAAAAATTGACGCAAAGATATACAGGTGTTACTTTTAAAATAACATTGTCACTGATTGTGAATTTTGACTATTATAGTGGACGCCTATTTAAGCGCCCAATTTTCAACTTACTCATGCCAGTGAGAAAAGTCTAAGAAATTAGAATAAAAACAGCTATATCTGATCATTTATTAATTTATTAATGCAGAGATTATTTATTTTGGTAGTAGTGGGTGTTTACCATGAATGAAAGTACATTGATACTGAGATAGATAGATTAAATATAAAAGTTGTAGGAATGACAACGAGTCATCTTACTATATACCAAAAAATACAGTAACGCACCATGGATAGCTAAGCGATAACAAAATAATATATAGATATATGTTTTAAATAGAACACCCTGTATTTTATTTTATTTTCGTAATGTCCATATTTTTCTGAATTCAAAGATATACCACACCATACCTCTACCTTAAACCATTGTTGAGTTATTAAACAATTAAAATGGTTGATATGCTACTATTACTTGCCGTTTGGGAAATTATTATAATTAAAGTCGGCCATGAAGTATTATTATACAGTATACACGGTGCCCATTATGTATGGAATATATAGTATATATCTCTGTAAATATCGACTGTAGGTATACAAAATTTTTCTATATGAAAGTTGTTTAACATTTTAATTCCCATAATAAGGAAGCATTCAGTTGTTTTTATTTCAGAAAACAAAACAAAAACAAATGAGTAACGAATTTTTTTAAATGGCAGTGCACCTTTTCATTAGGCTCATTTGATAGCGACGTTTTTCCTTTTTCGATGATAAGAACATGTAAGTACCCTTGTTCAAGAATTTTTTTTTTAATTTATCATAATTAGATAAATAACATTAATCCAGATATCCTACATCAAAATAAAATAAATGAACGTGTACGGTTCTTATTAAATCTTGAAGACAAAACGAAATTAGCAGTAAAATGGTTTTCATCGCAATGAATGTTCAAAATGTTAATTGCAAAGCAGTAGCATAATCTATCACAAAATGCTTCTTCTACACGGTTGCTAACGTGTTACGTCATTGAAAATAAAAAAAACTCTATTAAATTAGCCTGGTGAAGGTATGCATTGCTATTTAAAAAAATTCAATTGTTTTTGGTTATTCGTTTGTTTTCTGAAATAAAAACAATGCAATTCGGCCTTATTATGTAGCCCAGGCACTTTAGGTTAAAAAATAGACAAAATTAGTAACTAGCTGATTTTTGGTGAGTTGTTAGTGTGTGATAAACTAAGTATTTTCTGAAAGTTCCCCTCATTTCCTCCGCTTGCTTCACCCGGTGGAGCAATAAAAAAGACCGAATACAATAATATCGCTATTGCGGCTCCATCTCCGGCACAGTTTTGGTGGTTGTGTACTTAAATTGTTCAGAATAGTAGTGGTTATGCTAAAGAATAACCACTACAACAATTCATGGCATTTATAACGGTTTTCTTTAAAATGTTTGGTAATTTTTGTGACGTTACAATGAAACATAAAAAAATTGCAGTCTCTAGCACAGATACCACCCGCACACCAGCGTATGCGCAATTCTACCCATTTATGCCTAAGATTATGTGTACCAAATTTGAGTCCAATCCGGTTCAGCCGTTTAGCCGGAAATGAGAGTACCTACAGACGAACCGACAGAGCGACAGACCGACATCATTGAGATTTTGTTTGATGTTTGATTCCTGGATCCTGGTGCTCCAAAACGTGCATTTCCGTCAAAGAAGTGGGGGGTCATTTTTGACTCCATTGAAATACCTCCCTTACTCGCAGTGCTTCCAGTTATCCAGGTATTTAAACATCCAAACGCTGATCCAGAGATCATTGCTGAAGCTGGAGAACGCTTCCTTTTAGAATTATACGGTTACATATCAGTTATGTGAAAAGTAAAAAAAAGCATGTCAAATAACTTATAGATGTAGGATGATTCACAAAATCGGCATATAAGAGTAAATTTGATATTGCGTCGCTACCACCAACAGAAGCAGCAACACGTGAACATTTGTTCCGAACCAATCGCCAGATTCAGTAGAGGAATGTAACAAAATGCAGAGTAATGGGGATGGAAGATGGAACAGAAACATGTACATTCTTGTTACTACACTCGAAACCCAGCTCCAGAAACCTTATTAAAACTGATTATATTTTGCAAAAGCAAAAATGGATCCAGAAAATCTGGGTTAAAATGCTCCGTTATATGCGGGAATTGTGGTGGTAGGTACCAGAGGTAATAATTCGCATCAGGTCCTATCACATGATAGCGATGATGAAGAAACTGATGACTGTTTTAGCGCAAATGTATGATGGAAACAAAAACCAAGAGGATCGCGATTAATGTGATAATCCCATCGCGAATGATGCAGCAGAAATTTCGATCTAAGGAATTCCTGCTTCGTCGGCGTTTCAAGAAATAACTCACCACTTACAGAACCAGTTCGACTCGCCAACTCGATGAGCTCGACCTCGCGCTACACTCCATCAGTCAGAAGACCCACATCCGCGCTCAACGACAACGCTCACCGCGTGCACTTCGGTCCTTTTGTGAAACGGATTCAAGGACGCAAAATGAAAATTTGAAGCAGTATTCCCGAAAAACTGGAAATACAGCCCTGTGCAGCATATTGATTTGATCTTGCTTGATCAATAATGAAAGCTTAGATACCGAAGCCGAACGTTTGTTTATTTGGATATTTGAAAGAGGCATATCTTTGACAAGTCTAGCAATTTTGTCAACGACTCCAAAACATCTTTCTGCGCAATGGATAGTATTTTATTGTCAACAGAAATTGATTTATACATCGACACTATGAAAGCACAAGATATGGCAAGTCTTGGTAGTAAAAGGTACATTTTGGATTTAAAAGAAGTATGCTCGCAAGTACCTAATTCCATTTCAGCTGGTTAGAATGGCATCAACGATTGCAAAAACTAAACCAAGAAGCACTTATAGAAGCAGCAGCTGTAAAAGAAGAATACGTACAGGAGGCATTGGTATCATTTGGGAAAGTAAGTTTTGCGTTTTTGTAATTCACTCAAAATTAATGTTGGTAATAGATCATGATATTGGTGCATGAAGCTATACTTTCAAATGTATGGAAACGCAAAGTGCTACCTCTTCTTTTACGAATGGAAAATGATCCGCCTTGCACTTTTGTCGCATATTCGGTTCTTTATCATGAAGCCGTTTGTGTAGCATTACTAGAACTTGTCACGTATCACGCAAATGCCGCTCAAGCATTAGGCGATGCTGCAGCAGATCTTTTACACTACTCGTACGGTACGGTATCTCAACTGCTTGTACTTAAGGAAAATAGCGAAAACGAAGATAATAGCAAGGTAGAGCTGATCCGACAGCGAGACGATTTAGCGTTTGATATTGGTATACGATCTTTAACGATTTTAAGATACCTTGGAGACTGCTTAGATAGGTAAGATTCTGAACTTTTTTCTTTTGCAAACAATTGTCTAAGTGTTTTTATAGATTACCTTTAGCAGTTACAGCTCGAATGTTTGGGATCGATGATGTACCTGTACTACTGACACAGATGTTAGTAGAAAGACCTTGGATTAGAAAAGGTAAGCAATACGTGGGCGGTAAATGGATGGACTGGGACGGCGAATCCGTAGCAAAAGTTGAAGCGCAAGTATGACCATTTATGTTAATGTGACATTCACAGATAGTGTTAGGTATGGTTGGCACTACGTCAGTTGTTATTAGACCCTTCGTGCCCTTCACACTACAATATAACCGACGCGAGACGTAGACAGCTCATGAGACTCCAGCAGTTTTTAACCCCAGTTTTGATCGATCAAATCTCACCACTCATCGAGCTACAACAATGGGTGTATAGGCTATCGGTCGCGGATCAACCCTGCGCACCTCCAGTGCCCATCTTACTTGAAGTAATGCTCGAAATTCAAGACAGAATCATGGCCACCTGTGAAGGAAAATGGAAAAAAATCGCAAGGCAACAATTGCCACAAATTTTTAGTAAAAACCACGACGATATTGTGCAAACCGCCCAATGGTAAGTGTTCTTCCTGTTAACTTAAGTCAGTTGAGCCCATGGCGTTTTAGCTTAAGCGAGGCGTATAATGCCGAACTACTCGAAAAGTTGGAAGATATCAATAAAAAACCCGAGAAAAGTTGCGTTAAATGCGGAAAAGGGGCTATGCAGCGTTGTTCCAGGTGTAAAAGTATTTGGTATTGTTCTCGTAATTGCCAAGTTACTCATTGGTCTACTCATAAGGATGATTGTAATGCTGCATAAGCAGAAATAATATGTTACCTTTTTTTACAATTACCTAAGTAGGTACTTAATAATAAAATATGGTTAAAATCAATTTCAAGTCTTCACAAACTGCACTTGTAGATAATATGTGCTATGTCCTTAGACAACCGCGTTGACACGCATTTAAAGGAAAGAAGCTCTTCTGAAAATGGAGTTGTGTAATTGGAACTTAAACAGGATGTTCTGTAAAAGCATGTATTTGTGAGCGGAAGAACGTTGTTGCACAATATTGCGGCTCCAGGCCCGAGGTGTTTTAATTGTTTTATTAATAATTATGCATATAAGTGGCACATTTTGTTATAAAAATTCTGAATCTAAGAATAGCTATTTATTGTGCTATTGGAAAGGATTACTGGTGATGAGCAATTACATTCTTGCCCGGTTTCACACAGGATTATTAAGGTTAATCATGATTTTAATACAATGGGTATAACATCTAAAAGGTCCTATTTAACACATGTACGGCGAACGTGTTCGTTGGACAGATCCATGCCAATTCGTATAGCCGGCCGGAGTCACTAGCGAATCGATTCGCCCAACAAGGTAATCTCTCGTTCGGTTCGCCAAATCGGTCTGTCCCCGATTTGGAGAACTCAACGAGATGATGATCATAACTTTTTAATTGTGCATCTTTTCTCTAATTTGACAATTGTTATATCTTCTATGGTTCCAGAGATCTCCATGGTAGACATCCGTATCGTGGACACAGAATCCGCCATGTCGCACTCCGGCAAAAAGTCCCGCCGCCGCAAAGACCCCTCGATCGCCGCAACGTTAGTGTTCGACTTTTCTATGTTCTGTAAGAAAATGACTTTACTTTTCCAATGCGAAAGTTTGGGTTGTAGATACCACCATAATCTTCTTTATTTTTTTAAATACGAAGGTTTTTCCTTTAAGCTTTTTGTCTCCCAAAACTAGTGTTGTAACCACTTGCAATACTCGGTATGTATATATGCCAGGTTTTTCCTTGCTGGATCCTTCGGTTTTTTTATATGTTGGGATGTGATACATAATCAGGAAGGGAATTAACTACAATGAAGAATTTTGTGCGTAAGAAAAGACCAAACGAATAAATACAGTACGCACATCACAAGACCATTCAAGGGAAACCTTCTACGATACAAAAACCCTGACAAATCGACTATGTCAACAAATTGCAAAAAAATACACAAATAAAACATCTCGGATTATACGATAAAAATGAAGCAATCGAATCAAATACAGTTAAACAAATTCATAAAAACACAACACACTAGGCAACATAAAAAGTGGAAAGCATGACCAATTGAGATAAAACAACTCGTAAAATGATAAATTGCATGTACATAAGAAAACATCAAAATGGCGGGGCTCTACTGCAGCAGAGTTAACATAAATTAAATTAACACGAAAAGTAGGTGCGAGAATGTCAATACCAAGTGTACATGTTTAAATCAATTATCGCCTAAGGGGACGTAAAATGGGTGTCAGGTGTCGGCGCACATTTTATCTCCCAGTTTTATTTACAATCTGTCCTAGAACATTAAGTAAATGTAATAACAACAATAATGCTTTAACACAACAATGCATGATAACTTAACCTCAATATTAAACAAACAGAATACTTTAGACTTTAGAGTGATTATAATACCGAAAATGAATCATAAACAGTAAGAGGGTTGACGAGTGTGTGAGGAAAGCTATTCCATTTCTATTCACGAGGTGATATTTTTTAATAATTTTATATATTTATGATGGCACCCTTAAAAACCGAAGAAGAATTAGAACCCGGAACCGAAAATTCTTGCTACGGAATCAGAACCCTTAACTACCTAAGTAGTGCGGAACCGGAACCTATACTTCACATGGGTTCCAATCCCTGCTTGTGGCCCTCTCTCGCAGATCGGGTTGGCGGACGGAGCGCTTGTTCCAGTATGAGTATAGTTCAGTGATTTCCAGTGTATGATCTATCTATGTAATGAAAAAGAGACTGCGAACACTGGTTTCATTGAATTAAATTAAATATCAAAAACTGTGTGTTTATGAATTTATTACAAAAACTTACAGTTACAATTACAATTAAATTATATTAATTTTAAATTAGAAAATATAATTTACATTACTGTATGAGTATTGAGCATGTATTCTTATTACAATCAGTATCGTTGCTAATGAAACACATACACTACCTCAGATGACATTCCAAAATTAATCCCGCGTTACCAGTTGTAGCGACATTGCCTTTAAAAAAAACGAAACGGCTACAATTTTGTAAAATTGAAAACATTTGCGATCGTTTCCCAATGATATAGGGTTAAAAGCATAGATGAACCACAGCAGTCTTATTACTAGATGGTGTATTTTGTACCGTTGACAAACATTGTGTGATTGCTAAAAAGTGTTCGAGGTGATATTCATTGACACAATGTGTTATTAGTATCGCGGTGAAATGAAAAAAAACACCTTTGTGAAACCCAAGAAGGTTAGAAAAAACAAATTCATATGGTAATTTTAGGAATAATTTTTAAATGCGTGAAATATGTAACCCGAAACATTCATACAAAATAAACTACCTATTTAATTTTTGTAGCTACCCTGGTAAATAAAAAAAATTTCCACATAGAAAGCAGTTATAAATAGGTACAATAAAAAACGCTTGTATAAACTAAAATTGTACTTGTTACAGTTATTGAGGCAAGTAGAGTATTGTGTACAGGTTTGTATTTCATCAGACCACATTAAGTGGTTAGTTTAATAAAAATGGCACAATTCACAGCGAATTACAATTAATAGAGATTTGATATGTTAGCTACGTTTCTTCGTTTAACGGAGGCGGCGGCTCTTCCACCGTATTTTGCAAAAGGCCCGCCTTTTCTTCCTTTACACTTCCGCAGCCATTATAAACCGTTTCATATACGGGATTCGCAAAGTTGCCAGACTGCACACATCGAAAAAAGCGATCAATTAAACAATCAAATGCATAATTGTTTAGCAACGAAAAAGATAACATACTTAGAGGAGATTAGCATATATGTTAATGAATTACTCAAGATTGAAGATCAACATACATAAGATAGCTCTCATTAGTATTATATAAGCTTGGAATTTAAAATTAAGAAGTTGACTAACATTACAATGACTGCCTGTACGAGGTGCTGTGACGTAGGTATAGAAGGCGGTACTCAAATAGCTAAAACTGCATCTATGCATTAATCACTTGATTTCAACAATTCCGCACCAAATCTAATGGGTCTTTTTAAATTTTATTTTGTAATTAGTCAGCCAGGTTTTCAATCACATTAGTTAAAAAAGTGCAAACCTAATTTTTTAGAGAATATTACATAATATCTATGTGCACAATGTGAATCAACTTTAGAGAATTTAATTCACTTACATGTTATGTGCAAGATATCATGAATCCTTGCAGGTAACAACAATTTCATGTTTGCCTTTGACAAATGCTGATTATCAGGGGTAAATACACAAGAGCTTGAATTTTAATCCGATAATTTTATTTTTACTGCCAGCAACAATTGATCACATCTGATAATGCAGATATTTAAATATTAAGTAGGTCCCTGCGGAATGTTGAACTGGTTAGAGGCAAAAATCCATTTTAACTCCTGAGAGAGAGAGAGTAAACAATATCTACCATTTTTGGGTTTTGGGCCTTGTATTTTAAATTTGATAACTCATAATAAAAATTCACAGCCTGTATCTAAATCTAAAATAGTTAGTCCGAGAGTTGCCCTGTTCCACGTTTCAAATGAATTCAAACATTTTTAAAGCACAGATGGAAAGACCATCACCACCAATTGTTAGCTGCATGATCAAAATCGAAAGACTAGGTATATTATGTAGATGTACAACTTACCTTATCTGCATCTAACGTAAAAGGTTCCGCGTCTCGTTCTTGGTAAATGGGATTATTAAAATCGTTCTCCTGAAGTCGCTCGTGAGCAAACGGATGTCTGCGACGCAATATAAAGTAAATGGCACCCAACGCGCATACAACCAGCACAAAAGAACCCACAGCCAGTAAAGTCGACAGCACAGCATTTCCTCCTTCGACGGCGATTTCACCGACGTACGTTTCGCGACTAATAAGTTCTGTACATCTCATGCCCTTATACTCAGAAGTACAATGGCAAGTGGGCATTCCATCGACTACAGTACAATCTCCTCCGTGTTCGCAGTAAAACTGGCAGGCGGCAGGCTGTTCGCAGAACTCTCCAGTCCAACCTTCGGTACAGATACAGATCGGCAAATGGCGTGGACCCCCAACTTTGCAAATGCCGTCGTTGTGACAGCGTCCCATGCATGGATTGTCGTGGCCCAAATAAATCTAGATTAAAAAATGTCACAATTACTATTATCTTCCATTTAATAGTCAATCAGGTCTTGTTCGCTCATGTAAAAGGAAATGATCTTGACTTAGTACTTCTCAAAGGACTTTTTTAGCTTGAAAACTGTTTAAACCAAGACCATTCTGGCTTGATGTGAGTGATTGGAAATTTAGCAAGTGTTAGGCCTAGTTGCAACCGAAGATCGTTATATTAAGTGGACTTTTGTCACATTTTTCTAATAGTCATTACCTACCACTTAATTGCAGTTCAGAATAATTGCCAAAAAAGTCTTTGTTAGAAAAAAAGGAGCAATGTATTATTTCTCTTTGTTTCGTTTTAAATACAAATTTTTATTTTCAAAATGATGGCAAATAGGTCCGACTACTATTAACTAATACAAAACCCCCCCGCGCGCGCGTCCCCGGGTGGCGGGTAGGGGGACACAGACATCTGAATGACTGTAAAGTGACTCATGCATCGATGATAAGTGGCTCGTCGCCGCGGATTAACCTCCTAAGTCAAGGTGTTAGCGACCCTGCCGAAGACTGTTTACTACTGGGGTGCAATGTCGATAACGGAGCCCCTCGGATACCGGGCGACCTCCAAGTCGTGGTCCCTTTCCTTCAGTAAGGGGCTGGCAGCAAAGCCCTGGGTTCAGAGCAGACCGCACTTCTACACTACTCATGGGAATTGTATGGACGATAATCTAAACAAACTCTGCCTGGGGTCCTCGTCAGGGGGGACCAAAAAGCCGGGCTCGAAAGAGGGGACGATTCCAACGCAGGGCGTGCTAGTGGGCCAGCTCCTATCCGCAAAAATAATAGGACTCTGGCAGACAGAAGGCGGGACCAGGAAGAATAAAACTTCCGGTCAAACGGGCTCTGCGTCAATGCCTAAGACTGTGTCTAGGCCGTTGGCTCAGGGAGGCAACTCAATGTGAAGGACCAAGCATCTCAGATCAGAGGAAAGCACTTTAGGATCTGACTGTGATGTACAAGCTCCCAGATAAAACGGTCACCATTTTGAAGCACCTCCAGAGGCAAATTCCTGGTTTCAGGATGAGCCTATGGAGGACGTTCTTGCGCAAGGAGGACCTGGTAAGGCCCTCCTCGCATATGGTGTGGATGAGACATCCTATCGAGCACTCTAGTGGCAGAACGTTCAAGCACACACTGGGATCTGGCACATCACATTTGTGATGAAAGCGAGTGGTCCCGGTGCACCAGGTAAGGGAAAGGGCTTCACCGGAGACGGAAGGGACTCGATCCTTCGTTATCGACCTCCAAAGGGCGTCGGGATTACTACCGCCGCCTTCAGAGGTCGAGAAAGATGTCGACGAGCTTTAGGCTCGTGTGGTGTGGCTCCGACCAGGGTTGGAACCGTCGGCACCACTAGGAGAGGGGGGACCTAGTACATCAGTGACCTGTTTAATAGGTCAACAACATTGCTGTAAAGCAGACAGGAGTATGCGTCATATAAGAACCTTTGGTTTACAGGGGACATGTAAAAGGTCTCGGCCAGGTGGAAGACTCATCTCTTTATTATAAGAGGGACCTCAAACCTAGGACTTGCATTTATCTCGATAGACGAATTGAGTGTTATGTAATGGTTCATTTTTGTTTCAAGAACCAAAAAGAGCTACTCGGATCGGTGTAAGGCTGATCGACTCGCAAATATCTGCCCAGCTGGTTACCAAGCGATCTCTGAGATGGGCGATCAACACGTTCAGCCCATTTAAGAATGCAGGACTGGACGGGATATTCTCGGCTCTTATGCAGAAGGGCCTGGAACCGCTGCTCTTACATTTGTTGAACCTCTTTCAAGCCTCCCTGGCTTTAGGATATATCGCCGAAACCAGGAGAAAGGTAAGAGTTGTTTACCTACCTAAGCCGGGTCGTACCAAATGATATGGCGAAGGATTACAGGCCCATTGTTTCTTCTAAAAACAGTGGAGAAGCTGGTGGATGTATACATAAGGAATAGGGTACTGTACTGGTCCTTAGACCACCTCCTTGGTCACTAGAGGATGTCGCCTAATTATTTTTAGGTCTAAATTTTATGTAAGGTTGGTAGGTAAGTGTCGTCCTTCGTAACCGCCCAAATGTAATTATTGTGTTTATCGTTAGCGTTTCTCAACAAAGACTACCTACGATCAATCTACGTGGTTTTTATTTTCCCTCTCCTCGCCGGCGAACTTTTACCAGCCCTGCACTACCACGGGTCCGTTTCGCTACAATTGTGGATAAAAATGCAGAACGTTTCATTGCATTATTTATACTTGGAGTGGTTAGTTACGATAAAAATAGTACATTATATATCAAGGTAAAGAAGTACAGTATTATTGCCTGAGCACCAAGATTACATCTCGAGGCCCTTGCGCCGAGGGGTGTAAGGTGCGAAGGCAATAATAGACTTCTCAACCGTGGTATATATACTATTTTTTTCACTACTAGCACTTGAAATCCTCTAAATTAACATATTATATTGATAAGAAAGTTAACGGTTGGACAGAATTGTTTGTTTCTTAATATAACATATTAATCAAGTACGTAGAAGTACAAGTCAAACAGGCCGTATTTTGTTGTGTCATTGAGATATTTTCAAAGAGTAATTTCGTTCGAATTTTTTCAAAATGTGATAATTTTAGGTATGTAATTTCTCTGAAAATGGCGGATGGTGGCAATTATTCATTTTAGAGAACTTGTCTAAACGTTTATTGAGCGAAATTTCGGGTTGTGTTTTCTAAAAGTGACAGCGTGACAGTTCTCATTATTGACTACTAGTTAATAATGTCCACATTATTAATCACTTTGAACAAATGCCGAGAAAGCCAACTTTACAAGTGGAAAAAAGGTTAATAATCATGTCATCAGACGCTAGTAGTGAAAAAAAAAGTTAAAGACGATTAATTAGTGCTTTTGCTGGCTGTTAAATCCTAAGTATCCAAAGGGAAAATTGACATTCGCAAACTGCGGAACATTCGAGTCGATCGTTTTGGAGATTTTTTATAGCAATTTATTTTCAAAGTCAATTTAACATTCCTGAAGAGGTCGACCCACGGAAGCTTATTCCGTCATCAGTCATCGTGCTAGATTGGCATACTTAAGTTGGAGAGCCCACTAGTGAAAAGTAAGAAGGATATAATTTGTGTCCAATAGATAAGGACGTATACCTATTTTCGTTGAATAATTTATGACTTATCTCAAATTAGTAAATAATAATAATAAATAAAAAATAAAAATCAGATGTTGCATTAACGTTGGAAACCAGTGTGTATAGAAAAGGAAGTTTTTAGATGTGATATATAAAAGCAAAATTTGCCAATATGCTTTAAATATTCCGTAATTAATTAAATGCTTTGTTATGGAGCTCTGTTTTGGAGGAAATACAAATTATGTGGATTTGATTCTTTATTTGACAATTTCCTCCTAAATGAATATCTATGGTTTGAATTTGGTATGCATTAACTATGATGCCATTCATTGTTCTGGCCAGGTCTGGCCTGTGTTTGGCAGTTGCCACAAAAACATATGGCTTGTCTAACAATGGAAACAATGACAGCTCCCATTTTCGAATTCCTATACGTATTTAAAAATTAGCATCAGTTTTTAAAAAACCCACAAGAGTTGTTCATTGTGTTTTTGACCGCACGTGCGGTAAAGGAGACTTGGGAGTGATCTGGGGAGATTTCCGCTCGAAGGCGTTTTACTAGAATAAAAAAAACTTGGAAAATACTCACTTCACATTTAGATCCTCCCCATAAGCTCGTACATTTGCAAACTTCCATATCCGCTCGAACCTCGCAAGTTCCATTATTTTGACAACCGCAATGGTTTCGGCAATCCGGCAAAGGATTCGGCAATAAGCACTGATTAATTTCGCATCTGCGACCGCTGTAAAGGGGCGGACACACGCATTCAAGCTGTTTGGTACCAATTCGGCACGTTCCACCATTTTGGCAATGCTGAAAGCACGCATTTTGTTCGCATCTCAAGCCGACAAATCCAGGCTGACAGGTACACCAAGGTCCAGTAGGGGTTAACTTACAACTACCGGAATTGACACAGTAATGATCACAATCGGATTTCTCGCAACTTTGACCAAAGTACCCTATGGGGCAATGGCAATTGCTGAAGTTTTCAGTTCGCGTACAGACGCCACCGTTTTTGCACTCTAGGTGGGCGCAATCCTGACAGCGCGCACCAGTGAATCCAGGCGGACAATTGCAATGGAGTTGATCCGGTCTGGGATTGAAACAAGTTCCACCATTGTAACAGTAATTCTCGCACATATTAACGGGAATTTCGCATCGTTCGCCTGTCCACTGAGGCGGACAGTTGCATCCCAGAGGAGGAGGCGTATCTGGAGTTTTAGGGGATAGTAAGTCGATGTAGCACATTCCTTTGTTCCTACAAAACTGCGAACAGCGATATTGCTCGCAATGGACCCCTGCATACTTCGGCGGACAAATACATTTGGGCCCCTGTCCTGGAATTATCTTGCAACTGCCTGTATTACAATTTAGAGAACACGCCGTGGCGGACGTACTAACCGCTTGGCACGTCTGAAACAAACCGATTATGAGCAACGACACGGTCACAAGAACGCGCATTTTTAGTCCGACTTATGTTGGAACCTTCTGATACACTAACAATAAAGTAAACTCTTAATTATGTCAAATATGAAATAAATGGGAATTCCATCGACCGACCCGACTTTCCACGTACGGCAAACAGCCAAGCAGGTACTTACCAAATTATCCTTGACGAAACCGTCCGCACAAGTGCACGTCGCGCCTCCTGGAGCGAGAAGGCAAAATTCGGATGTATGGCAAAAGTCCTGGCAGCGATTTGCAATTAGCCGCTCTTGTCGATGTTCTTGAACTATAAGAATGTGTGACAACCGTGGAAGCCCTTGGGCAAGGTGAGAGATATTTCCACGGCCGAATTTGTCAAGACGCAGAACGTTATGAGTGTGATAGGTTGAAACAAATAAATTATCTTCGAACACTTCCAGCTTGTAAGGCCGTTCTTCTGCGAAAACAGAAAAAAAACTAAATTAGTTTCAGTGGAAATTACGAAGGGGGAATTCGCGTGGGCATTACCTTTGTATTACATAATCGTCTAAGAAGAGATGAGAGTTTTTACCAGCAATATACCTGGTAATCCTTAACAAGCTTGACAAGATTTTTGCCCAAATCCAATTATACTTTCGCCTTGCGTAATAAAAATATTTCGAATCGATGTAAGAATTGTGTATGCAACATTTTAATAAAACTTCATGTACTCTGATAATTACAGGAATCAAGACGTACTAATCGGCTAATTAGCTAAATATAGACGGTATTTTGTCATAGCCTTCGCAAATTGGTGTGTACTTTTTATAAAATTGTAATAATTTAAAAATCATTTATTAACTACGTTACAACAAAGGCGTCTATCTTTAAGGTCAAGTTAATGATCATAATATGGACTTTCACAGTAGGTACAATTTGAGTAAATGTATGGTAATTTATTCGCGAATTAACAAACCATAAATAATCAATTATCATAATTCGGACTGAGAGGGAAATTGTATGCAAAAATAAATCGAAGTTTGCATATTCAGACATTCAACAGAGTGGTGGGAAGCTAGAGACGTAGAGAATGCAATCGGCACTTGTGAATTGTGTAAAGGCACATTAGTAATCAACCCCATATAAAATATCTCTGGAAGTTGCACGCGAACACCTACTCGCCAATCGCTTATTTCGAAACCAGTCCATCGCAATATAAGGAGGTTTGGACACGTGAGTGTGTGCGTGCATTTATTTTTTTATTAGATTGGTAGTTGAAGTTTGGTCAAGCATGTACGTCTCTCGTACGTATATTGATGTAATTGTAATTAAAGACTCGATTAACTATTCCTATTTATTAGCTTACATAAGCACAGAACGCAAGATGTGGTTGCTGACCTGCACTCTATCTTATGTACCTATACTACCTAACAAAGCAGATGGTTTACTTTAGGGTCTGAGGTCCTTAAATACGGTCCTGCACTCCTGACTTTTTAAATTCGTTTGAACACGTAAGGCGCCTGTGAGTCGTGGGATGATTGTCTCGCGTTACAGACAAAATTTAGTTTGTATTGCAGTAGTTGTTATGTGGGTTGTTGCGTCATGAGGGATTCACATACTAAACGGAAAATTACTCCAACTCCACGTGGAGTTAATTTACAGCCGTCAATGATTTGGTTGGACGAGTAAAGTTAGTTGAATGGTGGAAAAGATTTGCGTCAAGGGTAATGGGTGTCGATCTAAAAAAGAAAAGTAGTGAAAATTGGTTAAGAGATAACCGCCTAGGGAATCGCGTAAGCGAAGTTAAGTTAACCACCTGTAAATTACCGGAGAGTGTGCTTTATTTTGTAAACAGCAAGGATGCTATTTATGCTCGCCAAGAGAGAATGCCGGTCTCAGAACTCTTAATAACTGTTCTCCAATCGTAGAATAGTAAACCACGGGATTGTAACCGGCATCAGGTGTTCTGTGACTGGCATTCTCTCCTGGCGAGGCATTAGTCCAGGGAATAGAGGGTTTTAACTTGCAAAATGTCATAGACAGTCTTCTGGTGGTTAAGAATTTAAGTTTTCGACCTCCCACCCCTTGTGCTTCCCCCGTACCACCCCCAAAACCCCTGAAATTTGGTTGGTTTCTTAGTTTTTCAATCCCGTCTTTTTAATGGTTCACTTTAGAAAAAAATATTGTTATCAGAAATTGTAGACCATAAAATTCTAGAGAACTTTGATATAGACTACTTTTTTGTGAAATGGGAGGGGGGATAAAGGATTTTAAGGATGAAGCTGAATTGAAGTGAGATAATTTTTTTGTTCCACACGTATATTAGAAAGCCCTACAATCTCACAGTGATTCAAATATCCCTACTAGCAAGGGTTGAAAGTTGAATTATTATGCATCCCCTTTGGTAAGGGTGCAGCGTAGGGGGATTTATACCACGATAAGTTCAAGATATTTTCTCATAAAACTCTTAATTATAGAGATAAAGTATAAAATTTGGTTAAAACATCTACATAGAAATTTCAGAATTCTTAAAAATATAAGCAACTCTGAACCGTTTTTAATAAACATTTCAGAAAAAAGTAGTGTATATCAAAGTTCTGTAGAATTGTATAGTCTACAATTTCTGATAACAATATTTTTTTGAAAAATGAATCTATAAAAAGATATGATTGAAAAACTAAAAAACCAACCAAATTTCTTTGGTTTTAAGGGTGGTGCGGGGGAAGCACAGGGGGTGGGAGGTCGAAAACTTGGATTCTTAATCACCAGATATTCTTTCATGACATGCAAACAAAATTGGAACTACTTCTCGTTTTGCAGGAAATGGTCCATTTTCAGTCTCTATTTCCTGGACTACATTATAATATGGGATTGCCAGATCACGGTGTATTTTCGCCGCGTATAATGCGGGGTTGTGACGTCACTTGCGGTTGCGGACTGGGCCGCATGCTTTGGTTTTTGGTCCTTATGTATGAAATCATCGGTTTTAGGAAAGTTATATATTATATTATAGCAGTGAATTCTGACAGCCAGGTTCGTTGGTGACGTCACGTACGACTTAACGCTAGCAACATTACAAGCATAGGGAGCTGGTTATCCTACGTTATACATATAACATCCTAGATACCTGTAATTTAGAATTAAGCGCTGGATGATTATTGTTTCTTGGGACACCTGTAAATTACTGTGGGGTGGAATTAATTTTCATAGATAATTTGCGTTGATACAAGGAAATTAGGGCAGGTTTTTAAAAATGGGTTGGAACAAAGCCTGTCAATCTCAGAGAAACCATAAGCGTCTACCGCTACCCTCAAACAAGAAGAAATAATTTTTGCAGGATGAATGCGCATTCGTTCTTTTTCAAATATTCGAAGCGTAGTAATTCGGAAATTTCAGTGACGCATTAATAAATATTTTATGGTTCGTGAAAAGTTATGTGATAATATGCAGAATTGTAATGCATTTGTTAGGGTGAAGATAATTATTCATAATCGACCGTAAATGTGATAAATTTGAGGTGCATTTCCTTTTAAAACTGTAGGTCAAGGAAAACTACTGCTTTTATTTTTTATTTATTGTCCCTATTGTTCTAGACCCTCAACAGGCTTACGCCCAATTACCGAGTGACCCCCATAATGCTTTTTAGAGG
This sequence comes from Photinus pyralis, assembly GCF_008802855.1. Classification (NCBI taxonomy): domain Eukaryota; kingdom Metazoa; phylum Arthropoda; class Insecta; order Coleoptera; family Lampyridae; genus Photinus; species Photinus pyralis. The sequence continues at coordinate 20,007,470 of NW_022170249.1, forward strand.
TGCCTCTGCAGAAGGTCTTAAGGTGTTCTATACTACTCCAGTATTTACCTTACGAATTAGGAAAACTGCAGGAAAACCTAATTCCGAGTAGCCGGCAGAATGCTCGCAAAGGAAATTCCCATCTCTGCCACAGATGAAAAATTCCTACCTCAACCCAGGTTCGAACACTCGACCTCCGGTTTTGTAGTCCAACGCTCTACTACTGAACTACAAAGCCGAGCTGCTATTTATGTATCTAAGAAGGTAATGAAAATTTTTAAAAATTATTCCGGGTGCTGGTCATTTCCCTTCCCTCAATTATTCACATTGACCGATTATGAATAATCGCGGCATTAATTACTTTAACGGTAGCATATTGACAATTCGCCATTCCAAATAACAGTGAGACCTCTGGTGGCAGTACATTGCAAAAATACAGTTAGAAGAAGACCGCCATTTTGATAGCGTTTCTTTATTTCCACTGCACTTGCGCAAACACAAATAAGCTGTCCTAGAAAGTTGTTTTAGTAGATCTTTCCAAACGTAAATAGGAGATATATACGATGCCATTCTTTGACACACTCTGCTGGAATCAGTGTAATTACGGTACAATTAATAACGTTCGCTTAAAGCGTCAACATTTAACACGCAACATTCTCAACAATTTACTTTGTGATCAGTGTAATGACACTACTCACGGTATGCATAACTTAAAGCGGTACCTATATATTAAAACATGCCACATTCAAGGTTGGCCTTTGCGATTATGTCCCAAATAGTAAAAAAAATTAAATCATTATTTATTAAAGCACGATGGAAAAGAGCAAAAATATTGTTGGTAGTCCTAGTGTAATTATGCTACGAATAGGCTATTTCAAAGTGTCGTCTTTTAACACACTCCACTTCAAAATATATTAAATGTGATCAATGTGATTACACTACAAATAATAAAATACATTTAAAACGCCATAAAAAGCAGTCGGAGTCACTGGACTCCAATTTATAAAATGAAATACTAGGTACGAAGACTAGAACCGGGGAGCTTTTCCTTACCTAGAAGCCCGGCTACTACACTACCTATATTAAAAAAAAACTATTCGGAAAAAAATTAAAAGATTCGTTAAATAAGATTGGGAAACATGTTTTAGGAAATGTCATAGACTCACTTAAGATCATTACCAAAGATGCGCTTGGAGCAGATAAAGAAAGCCGCGTACCGATCAAATTGACCGCTTCCGCGGTTCTAGGGTCAATTACGTTATCGGAGCCCTAGTTGGTGCACTTTCCACATGTCTAATCCACGTAAGAGAATGTCGGCGAGTTGTTGTAAAGTTGTACGAGTACGCTATAATTTGTGATGTTTATTTGTAATTAAAAAATTAAGTTATCTGTAATCAAGCGAAGTCAAGACAGCCTATCAGGTAAGATAGGATTAAGGGGCTATTTCAAGTTTCAAAACGGCATGATAAACTCAATTTACTTGAAAATTAGTAGAATTTCAATTAAAAACCTACTAGTATATAACCCTATGTTTACAAAACGCCCACGCCATTTGTAAACTATACCAGCGCCTCTAGTGTTAATCTGAATCGCGAATAGTTTTACATTTAATACAATTTTGAAAATTGTATTTATAACACAAACAATATTCCATAATTGTTATCAATTATTGCATGAAAGTTCTTTTCCATTTGGTTTATTCTTCATTATGCCTATATGATGATCGTAATATGTATATATGAGCAGCATCTTTATCAAATTATGGTCTAAATATTGCTAACATGAGATCTATCTTAGGTCAACGCGGACAAGTGATACGTAGCAAAACAGACGTAGATACGGCACAACAAAACAATTCTTCAGTGTATTGTTGAAGTACCACTTTGTCGAACATACTAGCATTCTTTTTGAAAGCTTACATTACGGCATTCTTAATGATTTTATACAATTGCTTCATAAGCGTTTGAAAACAAAACTAACATAAATCTAGACAACGTCATTTTTTCTTCTAGGTAGCTCGGCTAAAAACTATTTTCTAAGTTGCAAAATAAAAAAGGCACTTGGACAAATACAAATTAAAAATTCCCGTTACAGTACCCCCTCCTTGTTTTCGAACTAATTCGCCCTACTTATTTTGAAAACAAACTACCCTAATTAACGGGAGTTGTCCTAGGATAATCAAAATAAAATTGAATAGAAACACACAAAAAAACTCCTAGAAACGGATTTGATATTTTCTGATATCAGTTTAGGTTCCAATGTATTATGGCCATTTCCAAAATTAACAAAGTATATAACCCAATACCGTAAAAAGAAGAATTTTTCGCACAAATTGATAACCGCCTAAGGTAAGCCGAAATATCACAATGACAGATAATGGATAGGCATCTTACCTTTTTTTGTAGCTTATAACCCATCTCAGTGTTGGTTTTAAAAGTGTCAAACATGCTTTAAAAGAAGTGATCAACTTACCTTGAGTAAAGACTTTTACCACGTGCCGATCGCCGCCATCTAATCTCACAGATTCGATTGTAAGCGCTTTTGGATCCGCCCAATAAATCCTCTGTGCTGCATGATCCAATGCAAGTCCGGTTGGCCAAAGAACTCCTGCCGTTACAAGGACATGTCTACGATTTCCATCCATGTATGCAGTTTCTATTCTCGGTAAAGGGCCCCAATCAGTCCAGAACAATAACCCTTGAGCAGGCGCGACCACAATATCTCGCGGTTGTTGCATTTCATCGTCGATGAGAGTATATGTCAAGTGGCCATCTAAGGTCGCCACTATAATACGATTTAAATCACTCACATATAATTTACGGCCAACCCAATCAACGGCCAAACCCCTCGGTTCCCGCAACGCGCTTAATACCGTTCGTATATCAGTTTCGCGAGTAACTCTTCTTCCATCATTCAATGGTAAGGTCATACTTTGAACTCGTTTATTTAGGTGGTCGCACCAAAATGCGGTCACTTGTCGTAAATCATAAAATATGTCTACAGCATCGACTTTATAGCCTGGAGCTGTAGCTAGGACAGTTTTACTATAGATTTGGTTGGCTATACTAGCTTTGTAAGGTGACATCAGGCGTAATTCTGCCTCCGCCGCTAAAACCAACTGTGCGGGGGCACCTTGCGCTTGGCATCCCCCATCCCTAGTATGATGATACCCAGCATTACATTTGCAAGTATAGTTGCCATGTTTGCGAACCACACACGTTTGCGAACAAGTACCCCAGCGGCACACCGAATTATTACAATCTTCTTCATCGCTGTTATCTTCACAGTCATTTTCGCCATCACACTGTAACTGCGCGTCAATACAATGCCCACTACGGCAACGGTATTGATGAGCGGCGCACTTGCCAAAGCTGCGACACGCGAGAGGATCTTCGTCACTATTATCACCGCACTGATCACGACCGTCGCACACCGCACTTATCGGGACGCATCGATGATTCCGGCAACGTAATCGTCCAGGAGGGCACGCCAATGTTACGCATAAAGCTAGAGACTCGTCGGATCCGTCCTCGCAATCATTTTGGCCGTCACATCTCCAGTCCTCATTTATACACAAACCATTATTGCATTTAAAACCGTTATCTGGACATGTATCACTGCAGTTGACTTCGTCAGAACCATCTGCGCAGTCGGTATCACCATCGCATTTCCATTGTCTGAAACAAATATTTATTACACAGCCAGCATTTTGCAGTTTTCATTAAGGCTCCTCTGTAGTCAATTTCAATTTAAATTTTTAACCGCCAAAGTCGTCAGTAGAGTAAGACTCCTCATTAAGCAATGAATTCAATTACGGCGTAGCTCCAAAGGAAAGGTCAAGGGTCAAGATGCAATGCATTCGTCGTTTTAAGGTAAGAAAGTGATGTATCGATCCATGAAGTAAAGCTTTTAATCCGAATTCGTATTTGGTTTGAGTATAGGAAATTTTACACATGTACCGCTTCATATTAAACGTGAACAAAAATATGTTTGGAGAAATGAGCGATAAACGGTGCGCGTTTAGAATGAGATGCAGGATGGGTTAAATAGATAAGTGCGAGCTCGACCGGACCGTATGGTCAGTTCTAATAACCGTTGTGCCGAAGAGGTAGATGGGTTTTAAACGTATGGACGTGTGGTAAAAAACATGAGAACTTGACGGCTTCACCGAGTACCGTTTCGGTTTTCCAACCGACAGCTACATGTAAAATTACGCGAAAAATTCCCATTTAACGAGAAGCCGATATTACTAGGGCGGCACCAAAAGTGCAGTTGTATCGTCGCAAACCGATTCATTTTCCACCTGCGGAGAGCGTATAACATGAATAGGGAATGCAATACCGGGATCGCGGGACCATGAAATATCGGGATTCCGCAACATTTTTGCGGGATTAATCCCGCACATAAATGGAGCGGGATCTCGCGGGATTTGCGGGAATGAGGAATTTGTCGACCAAGGTGACGACTCTGTTTACTTTGTTAATGAAACGCATAATGAAGAAGTTATTCTTTAAATAACTTTTTTCGTTAAAAATGTACTATGACTTTTGAGGCACTTTAGAAGTTCACCTTTTTGTGCTTTACAGGTGAGTTTTTTTTGAGTTTTAAGTTAGGCTGAAAGTACTTTTTTTGTTAAATATTGTGATAATTAGCGATTTATTTTAATACAGAAGTTAACCGCACAGAATTGCTTATTTGCAAATTTATTTAAAGTTTTGCGGGATCCCGCAAATACCGGGATCCCGCGGGATTAACATCTAACAATCCCGCAAATACCGGGATTGAGATTTTGCAGCGGGATTGCATTCCCTAAACATGAATTGATAACGTAATTTAGTTACCGTTACTTACCGTTTTTCTCCAGAAGCTTTTATTTATAAAAAACGAATTTTCTATTCTTTGAATTAATTATTAATCTAAAGTCCGTTCTTATAAGAACGTCAGATTGTTTTTTGCCATATGGCAGATCGACTACAGAGGAGCTGTAAGAAGGTATGAATACCAACTTTAAGTAAAAGAAAGCAAGAAGTCTCATACAAACGTACTTACAGGAATATACAAAATTGTGGATGAGTACATTGGAATTCATTATTCTTGCATTTCGAATGACACTTCATTTCATCCGACTTATCATCACACTGATACTCTCCATCGCATTGGAAACTGCCATGAATACAACGCCCGTCTTCACAACGAAACTCGGACTCCGAGCAATTACGTGGCAAGCATCCCAATTCATCTGATCCGTCACCACAGTCATTGTCATAATCGCAATGCCAGCGTCCGGGAATACACTTATTATTGGCACACTTAAAGTAAGTGGGCTCGCATGCGTGGTATTCAGGTTGACTGCAAGTAGGAGGTTCGTCTTCACCATCTGAACAATCTGGATCACCATCACATTGCCAAGACATTGGAATACAGCGACCGGAACTGCACCTAAAGTGATCAAGTGGACAGGAACGTTTACCGCAATCTTGCAGTTCATCGGATTCGTCTCCACAGTCGTTGTCGTTGTCACAAACCCACACTGTTGGTATACACTTGTCGTTGTTACACTTGTACTGATTTGGTGGGCATGTAGCAGGAGGGCATTTAAATTCATCCTCGCCCAACGGACAATCCTTGTTTCGATCACATCTCTGACTCGAAGGGATACATCTGGCGGTCACAGATTCATTTCCGGGACAGCGAAATTGGTTGTTTAAACAAGTATAATGTTGGCAATCCATTTCATCTGAATTATCAGAGCAATCGTTGTGTCCATTGCACAGTTCTGATGGATGAATACAGTGGCCATTTTTACACTGAAACTGTCCAGGTTTGCACTTGAACGGCGGACAATCTTCTGGTTCATCGCTACCATCTCCACAGTCATTCTGCGTGTCGCACTTCCACCAAAATGGTATACATTTATAAGTCGATTTACACTCAAAGTGTGCGGAAGAACAATTAGAAATACAGCCACGGCCATCTGTTCCTAGTATATAATTTTCTGGACACGCACACGTGTAGAATGGAGGTTCAGGATTTAATAAGCATAAAGCAGAGCAGTTTGCATTTTCGCAGGGATTTGCTTTCTCGGGTTGTCGAAACGGATGGATAAGTTTAATGTCCATAGGTCGATGCACTGTGAAGAATAACGACGAGCATTGATCGCCGTGGTATTTATGACAACGTTCGATAGACTTCGTCTCCCAGTCGGTCCAATACACAAAATCTTCCCAAATTGACAACGCAAAAACATGATGAAGTTGTACCTGAGGCGACTTCGAACGACTAGCTACAATTCTTATATTATTCCCATCCAAATCGGATACTGCAATGTAATCTTCCCTGGCATCGGCCCAAAACAATTCGTTGGTGTCGTACGCGACACTTAGAGCATTTGGCCAACCTAAGCTCGAATTGATAATCACTTGTTGATTGGAGCCATCTAAACCGGCCTTTCCAATATGAACTTGTGTACCCCAATCGCTCCAGTATAAGTAACCACGTAGAGGATCAACCGCGACTGCCCTAGGCTCATCTAGTCCGCCATTAATTAAAATTTTCCGATATTTTCCATCCAGGGAAGATACTTCTAAAGTATCCAAGCCCTATAACAAGAAAGTAATTTTTGTGCCGTAATTTATGTGGATGTTTAAAGATAATATGTGGAAATGTAATCCCCAAATCTGTTGTAGGTACACTACCTAGCTAACAGGTGATGACTGATGACTATTGTTACTTGCAGAGCGCGTTGTGTTAAAAGGACGCTTATCTTTTGCCTTATGTTATTAATGTGGTTGACAAGTTACCTAGCGTTAAATGTTTGAGTGTCTGTTTAGTAGATTCTGTTTCAAAGGATAACACTCTTTCATGCAATGGCGATTTCGCTAATATGTAGGTATTATGCGAAAAAAACGACCCCGAATTATGTAATGAATTAATAGTTTCATACATACAAATCGGCGAGTTATTGTTCAAATTTTTGTGCAAAAGGTTTCTTTTATTACAGACTTCCATTGTCGCACATTTATTAGATCAGTATAGTAGTCTGCTTCCCTAATCTGGATATGGGTGCTAGTTGTTTCATTATTATTAAATTTTTCATTCGATTTTGGATATCAGATTATCAGCTACGCTCCCGCCATTGTTTTGTTTGCCGTTAATTAAAAATCAAGATTATTTTGTATTGATGTACCTGTGGGTGCCTTTATTATTTTACGAAGTGCTCATTTTATGTACCTATGCACAAAAAAAAGAGATATCAAGTTTGTACTGTCCTGTATGATATAACCCTTTATTCCGCGGAGAAACCACCCAATGTACTTTCCGATTCTTTGTTTCTGCGGTCTACTTAACTCCAGTTTTTCTTGTCTAAATGTACCTGTAGACCTGTTTCAATTTGTCACTGTATTCAATTGATCACTCTTGCTCTTCTAACTGCATTTGAGAAGAATCTATTGCGCTACTATGTCAAGGTAAGGATTCTACACTGCGCCTACAATATTTATAACCCTATATAAAAATGTACAATGTGTGCAATAAAACATTTAATGTTGACTCTTGATTGTTACTGAATAATGCGTGCCAAATTACGCTTCAAATGCGACCTTTTCTGATTTTACTCCACGTAAAAAGGTCACCCCCCCACCCCCTGTGGGCTGCCGGCTTCCGGTACATGAAATATCGACTGCAAAACGAACTGCATCTACCATCCACACAACGATTCATCAATTTAAGCCTATAGAAAATTTCGGAAATATATGTATAATCAGGTACATACGCGTTTCTTATAATATTTTTAACGCATCTTTGAAAAAATACGCCATTATATTCGTTATGGTTGGGTGGCTGGCTGTGCGGATGAGATCTCCGCAATTACAATAGCTAGAGACTTCCAATTTTCACTAGAGCTTTAATCAAGGGAAATAAAATAAAATCATACCCACTCTCTACGCGAATACATTACTGATTTAAATACTATTGACATTTCCTTCGTATATGTCGACAGCAACTTTTCATATTCTTTGTGATAGGATTTACTTGATTTTGTATGTAGCGACTTTTCTTCTGCTTCTGCAACAAACCACTGAATTGACAGTCTATTATTTCAACCAAATTAATTTCATTTTTAAAGACAGCGATTTTAATAAGCAAACTTTAAGTGACATTTCCATGGCATCATGAAATTTCGAATAAGCCGCTACCTACAAAATCCAGTAAATTATATCACAAAGAATATGAAAAGTTGTTGTCGACATACGAAGGAAATGTCAACAGTATTTAAATCTTTAATCCATTGATGATTCATTTAAAACTCAAACATTTTTAAAATCAGAAAAAATTCTCTATCAAATGACACAAAAAGTAAAAATTACTTCCATAAGAAAAAACAAAGTTAATGATGGTTGACTTGAGACGAAACGTCAAACTTAAAATTTAAAGTAGCATCTTATAGAGGGAAAAAAGTGGCTAAAATAATGTATCATTTATTACGAAATACCTTGCTAATTGCAGTAAAAATAAAAACGATTTTGCAAAATTTCGTTTTTTTCCGGATATCTCCGAAAGTAGTCTAAATTTATTAAGTTTAAAAACTGCATTTTGTTGAGCATCAAAATACGCAACTTTGCCAAATTTAAATACCTGCCTATCTCTTACAGTTCTCAAGATTCCCATGGTGGCCCTCGAATTTGAATCGGCTTCTATGCTGATGCTATGATCTAAGCCTCCCTTTACTAAAGCGCAGGTGGTCAAAATATATTTCTTAATCAATCATTACAAATTTGCAAAATTATGAAATATAAAGATCACGTGGAAACTGTTACTCCCAGATTTCCTGGTCGCCAAGTCCCGATATGCCCTCAACATTACCCGGGATACTTAGGAGTGCCAAGGGGTGCAGTAGGGTGAAAAATTAACCATGCAGAAAAATTGCTCGGAAATCGTTAGACGGTTCTGTTCGCGGTCGCCGAGTTCAGATATGCGCCTGAAATTGCTCGAGGATGCGCAGGGGTGGCGCTACAGGGATCCCGGGCGGTACAGTGAGGTGAAAAATTAACTTTACCGAGAAATAGCTCGGAAATCTTTACTTGAAGGTTTTCGCGGTCGTCGAGTCCATATCTGCCGTTTAAATTGCCTGGGAATGCTCAAGGGCGGCGCTACGGCGATGCAGTGGTGTGAAAAATGAACTGCAGAGAAATCGCTTGGCAATTGTCACTCTGAGCATCGATTCCCGAAGTTAGTTGATATGCTCTGTGATGTGCCATGACGTTATGATCGTATACGATAGGGATAACTGATAAGTTCAAGTTTAGCTGCATTCCCGAATCGTGGACAAACTTTATGAGATAGCCAATCACAGACAAGAGTTGAACTGTCATTTGTCAGTTTTGTATTTTCTTTTGTTTTTGCATTATGGATACTAAAATAAGAAATAGGGCAATGACTGACGCCCAGAATTCCCAGAAACAATTGTTAAAAGAGTTTGTATGACTGCATAAAAATTTAAGTACGAGCAAATTCAGTGATGATGATTTTAATTCAAAGATGCCCAATGATGATTTTAATTCAAAGATGCCCAACGTCTTTGGAAGGACGTTATTAATAACCAGAAAATCCTCGAACAATTCCATGTTTTATTTCACAGAAAATATGTGAATGTATAGGTTAGGGCACTGAATAACCCAAGCAAAACAGCTGCAAGATCCGTCCTGTAGCAGCAACTGCGTTGCGTTCAAACAACTTATCGGTCGCGGTGGTAAGTTCAAGAATGCAGTCAAATTCACGTTCCCATCAAGATCAGTTGATGTGAACAAAGCACATCTTCGGGAATCGCTGCCCTGCTGTTTTTGTGTGTATTGTATCTCAATTGACATTTATTACTCAAAAGTCACCCCCGCCTCCCAATATCACCACTTTGTAGCGTCGCTGCTGAGCAACCTCAGCCAAAGGGCAGATATGGATTCTGCTCCACCAAAAACTCCCAAGAAAATCAATGCATACGTCTGATTTGGATGAATACCAAAAGTGAATTAAGTAATCCCTCTCACAAACAAGATCAAACTGGCAAAACTAGACTTACCTTGTCACACCAGTACAGGTTGTGTGCAATCCAATCTACCGCTAGCCCATCAGGATTTTGTAATGTAGCAGAATGTAAATCCTCAACAATGCTATTGACAGTATTATTACATAGTCGTTTTATAGAACTGCCAAATGCTGTTACATCAGACCAAAAAATGCACTGGGACTTCCATTCATAATCCAATGCGACAGCATTTGTAAGATTGTGCGCCACCAAGGTAGAATGACCATCCAAATCCACCTCTCGTATGTAGTATCTGTTCGCCAGTATTAACTTTGCAGGGATTGTCGAATTGGCGCGACATGATTTTCGGTCCGAATGTAAAACATAACCATCCACACAGGAGCAATGAAACGATCCTCTGGTATTACGACACTTTTGACTACACGGATAGCTGTCACATTCATTTATATCTTCGCAAAGGTGATTATCTTTCGTACTTAATTTAAAACCATCATTACATCTGCATTCGTATCCTACAGGTTTGTCTACACATTTGTGGGCACATGGAGGTTTAGCTGAAGAGCATTCGTTGATATCTAAAAAAGAATCAACTAAGCTCCTCCTCTTCCTTCGATTAAATTATTTCACTTACTGCACTTATTTTCGTCGCTGAAGTCACCGCAATTATCTTCGCCATTGCAAAGAAGACTGTCATTAAGGCATACACCATTATTGCACGTAAACCAACCGTCACCAGTGCAATAACTCGTGTTATCTTTACAAACTTTGCTTTCATCTGAACCATCGCCACAATCATCATGGCCATCACATTTCATCATTTCCATAACACATTTTCCATTGTCACATCGAAATTCCCCGTCGAGACAATGGGGTTGACATAGAGGGGGTTCGTCACTTTTATCCGCACAATCAAAATCGCCATCGCAATAGAAAAGAGTCGAAATACAAGTACGATCTGCACACTGAAAATAGTCGGATAAACACGATGAAGCCTTGCATCCTTGTTCTTCGTGTTCATCGGCCATATCTTGACAATCCGCTTCTCCGTCACAGACCCAACCCCATGGTATACATCGCCCGGTACTGTTGCACAGGTATTCCCAGGTGCCGCATTCACGCAGACGGCAATGTTCGGTCTCATCAGTCTGATCCGCACAATCCGGTTGCCCGTCACATTGCCACGAGATTGGAATACATTCTCCTGTCGTGCATCTGAACTGATCAGAACGGCATTGCTCTACAAATAAAAAATTGTATCTACTCTCATGAATAAAAAGGTAATGTACTTACTGCAATCAAGTTCATCAGAACCGTCCGGACAATCAGGTTGGCCATTGCAGTGCAACAAACTGGAAATGCAGCTCCCATCACTCTTACACATAAGTTCATTTACTCTACATCTTCCTTCTATATTATACATTTGCATAGGGTTAAAAGAAATGGACGACAGAAATACTTACTGCAATTTCGTTCATCAGAACTGACACCGTCCTTGTTGCCATCCTTACAATCGTTGCGTCCATCGCAGCGTGCTTCTAATTTAATACAGTTGCCATTCAAGCATTGGAATTCGTTAAAATTGCACTTATTCAATTCTGTACTCCGGCAATTCTGTTCATCTGATTTATCCCAGCAATCGTTCTCTCCGTCACAAAACCATTCCCTATGCACGCATGCTGTGGTATTGGGACAGTTTACAAAGTTCATGTCGCGCATTTCGCGACTACAATTACGAATCTCTGCAAGGAAATGTTTGTAGAGACAATCGAAAATGCCAACATCAGCCTACAATTAAATATCGATATATTTGTGAGTTTATAAGTTCTGATAAGTCTAATAGCTATTCATCTTATTTAAAAAAGTGTCTTTCATTTGATTTTGTCTGTTTCCCACATTGAACTATATACTCTGTAACTGGAACGGCATCGAGCGCCAAAATCGCGTGCCGCAATGATTTTAGGCAACCAGCATAACGTAGGTATTCTCATCCTTGTCTGGCACGTTGTTTTGTATTGCATATGCAGGACCAATCACACGTATTTGGTTAAAAATACAGATAAGTACATAAACTGGGAGGTTGGGGCCTTAGAAAGGTAAAGATAAATGCTTGTCGAAGCTTTTATAAGTGCCAATATCTATTTGTTAATGGAATATCTTAAAATATATACTTAATAATGTGGTAAACTGCGCCATTTCTCACTCACACACTCACATACTTGATTCTTGAAGTTACAAAAGTATAATGTCAATAATGTCATTCATGGTGGCTCGACGCATTCCATTTGCTTATTAACGTAAAATAAAGTTAGAAACATTGGTTGTGTTCGTTTGTAACGTACCCTTTACATATATTAGCAAGGAGGTAGGTACCTAATATATTACAATTGGCGTCGAGGTAAACGTAAATTTAAAAAAGCGCTTTTTTTTTAGAATAAAATGAATTTAAGAATCATGGTTACTCTAAGAGCAAAAATTCAATTTACTCGTAGTGGTCACCGCGCATTTCCATTAGATGGAAACGAATTGACACGAATGTCTTATGCTGGTCTTATGGAACCTTTGTTTCTCGTACGAGACTGGAATTTGTCCAACAGTCCGATGGATCCTTTGTTTTCGGAACTATACCTTGACACATCCAACGTAACTATCAAACACACGAGTTGTAAGTGTTGGTGGTGCCATCGACAGTATCGAAGAATTCAGGACAAATACCCATTGGAACATCCACAGTGAGCGGTTTGAGTTATGCATAAGTGCAAATTTCGTTGATGAGCAGCGAAAGGTTTCTGGCGCATCTAACCACGGTAATTGGACCAGAGGGTTTATAAGGCATTGCGCTACTTATATAACCCAGTTTTGCCCAAGATGAACCGTACGCCGAGTTATGTGAGGGCAGAATTACACCTTCTACAAAAGGTCTCCCATATTTTCCGGAAGTCAATCACCTTTATAACTTGGTCCCAGAAAAACCATTGTATATACATTGGAAAAACTCAAGACCTGCAAATCCTTCGGAATATTTCGTAAGGAAATGAACAAAGTTTTTCATATATAACTGCTTCTACACCATTAAAGCATATGTGGATGGATATGGATGTAGAAAATGCAAACCATGATATTTTCTAATTTAACTTTTGTGATATAAATATGTACCTGTGTGCTATGTATGCTCTTATATTTTATCTTTACTCTTTGACGCCACCTAATGTACGTTCATTGTAGGCCGAAGGAATCGGTAATAAATAAAAAAATCAATCCTTAAAGGTATTTTTCGCCCCATTAGTGAGCAGTATCAATAATAACATTGAGTGAAAAATTAAATAAGGAACTTCATATTCAAATTAGTAAGTCAAAACGGCTTTATAGGTTTTGGCGGCGTTAACGCTTTTCTTCACATTATACTCTCTGGCGAGTGGAATATCCTATTGAATTAGTATTAAAGAGTGCGAAATAAGAATTATCATTCATAAGGACAGTATAAATGAGTGTGAGGTACTTTAGTAAAGAAATCTGAGCGGTGCAAATCCCGTCATGCGCAAAAATAATGAATGCGCGCGTCGAGGTTGGAAAATGTTATCAAAACGTACGCATGAAATTGAATATTTGAATTTTTATTATAAAAATGATTGCACGTATATGCAACACAGTTCATGACCATTCTTGCAAATCTCTTAATAACTTATTTTAGACAAAAATAAGCAAAATGTAAGACGTAGTATAAACCATCCCATAAGCCCACATGAGTGGAACAAGGTAAGGGATACCTACCTCTACCCATCTCTCTCTCACAAAAATTCGCCACGGCCCGTGGCAATGGCTGATTTATGGGCGATGCCGTTCCAGTTACAGAGTATATAGTTCAATGGTTTCCCATTATCGCTTACATAACTCACGAATCAACGTGCACGGACTATCGTTATGACAACAGCTAGTTTAAATGTGAGACTGTGGAAATTCCATAGGAACTAAGGAGCTGTTATTTTTTCACAGGAGACCTTTTCGCATGACCCAAGCTATACTAGCTGTCACTTAAGCACGCTCTGCTGTATAAGTGTATGCTTATTGTAAAATCGGAACTACAACTGGAAGTCGGTACCTACACCTAAATTAAATGTAGGCATTCCACAAATACTAGGATTTTGAAATTTTCTCAACTATCACAAAACATGAACACAAATATTAAAAAATGTTTCTACACTATACATGTATAGGTAAATACACTATACACTATTAATGTACAGGGTGTAAATCGAAAAGTGGAACATAGGCGTTTAACATGAGAAATTACTTTTTCTTTGCGCAAACGTTTCCTAATTATTTTACGCAAAAATACTTCAAATAAAAGTTATAGAGATATAAATTCTGCATCTAAATCATGTGAAACAATTATTCTACCACTTCTTGTACGCGAAAAAATTAATTATAGATTCTGTTTTCAGGAGTTTTTAGTCTAAGTAGCCATGGACTATGATAAAAGAAAAACATAGTCCATGGCTACTTAGACTAAAAACTCGTGAAAACAGAATCTTTATAATTAATTTTTTCGCGTACAAGAAGAGGTAGAATAATCGAGTTACACCCTGTACCTACCTAAATTCCGACTAAAGGTGGGTTCATAGCTCTCCGTTCGTCCGTTGCGTTGATCCGACCAACGGATAGTGAAATTTGTTAAGGTTCATAGCAATCCGTCCATATCGTACGTTATGAGACCCCATATGAGAGCCCATCATATGCAATCGGTGGCCAAGTACTAGCACATGTGCATGTTAAATAAATCGCACAAGAAGTTTGCTCCTAGGCGCGATGGTCCATACATTTTTAAATTGTACAAGACTATAACTTTACCCCGTGAACACTAATAGGAACAAAATCAATAGCTAGAAATGTATTTAAATTGAACAACCAAACAAATCGTTCAAAAACTGTTTTTCACTTTATCCAAATAGTCAATTGTATTTAGTTGTTTGCTAATGTTCAAATGTATACATTTATGATTTTCCTCAGATATAGACATATGTACATACCACATCCCATCTCATCACTGACATCTCTACAGTCGGGATCCCGGTCGCAGCGGAAATTCCGCGGTATACACTCACCGCTGGTGCATCGAAAATGATTCTTATCCGAACATGAACAATTCAGTTCATCAGTGAAATCTCCGCAATCATCAACACCGTTGCAAGTTAAATTGGATAGAACACATCGTTTGTTTAGGCATTGGAACCAAGCAAGAGGACAACTTCGATGTCCGCAATACCCTGGTTCTTCGTCTGAACCGTCAGAGCAATGCACAATTCCATCGCATGTTACCTGAAAAGGTACACAGCCGCCATCAGAACAACGAAACGATTCATCTGTGCACGACGATAATTTACTGAAACATCGTCTGCCATCGTCGGCGAGAATTCGTCCCTCCAAGCAAGCGCACTGCACTGTAGCTTCGGGTGTGAGACTACAAATTTCTTCACATCCACCATTTAATGATAGACAGGGGTTGGAAAAGCAGTCGTCTGTATTATTGGCAACAGCAATAATTCCCATTGGTTTAGAAATATCTTGCCTCAGCCACACCACATTTTGTCCCGTTAGTTTGTCGACTCGCAAAACCGCATGTAACACCCAGTCAGTCCAAAATATAAAATCACCATAAACTGCTAATGCAAAAGGGTGTTGGGGGGTTAACTTCGCCAACACCACTCGACCACTACCATCATACTCGCAACGTTCTATCTTATCCAATCTCGCATCCCCCCAATATATTTTATGCGCTTGATGGTCCAAGGTCATCGCATTCGGCATGCGTATCTCAGTGTTGATTATCACCTCGTGTCCATAGCCGGTTAAAAATGCGCGTTCAATGCTCGGTTGATGAGAATTCCAATTGCTCCAAAAAACTTGACCCCCGCAACTGTCAACTGCAATGCCGCGTGGTTTGTCTTGCGGCCGAAGTTTAACTATAGCCTCCACCTCGGATGCGTTACTTCCGTAATTGGTCAAATTAATACGGTTGATACTGGCATCATTATTGCACGTCCAATACAACGCCTTATACAACTGCTCAAACGCCAGACCTTCCACTGACCCTTGCCCTGAAAGACTTCTACGTTAAACTTTTACCGAATGTGCCTGCAGCATAACTTTATACTTGCAACTAAAACTGCATGTCCAGATCCGTTAAAGTGGACCGTATTGATTGAACCGCGTTGTATGTCGGAATAATACAGGCGGCGCTGGTTGTAGTCGAAAGTGAGCCCGATCGCATTTCGCATGAAACTTTCGTTTTTTATACTCGGATAGGGCGAGTTGTGTATGGTGGCGTTGGTCATATGGATTGAGTCTATGCTAACAACTCGTGAATACATTATGAAGCTGTCGTAATCTGCAAAATTATTTCAAATTGTAAATGTAATCCTATAAAAAGAAAGGTAACGAGTTGGGAATTTGCATTTTACCGAATACTGGAAAGACTCCTTTCTGGAGCATTCAAGTGGGAATTTCAGTGAATATCAAGAATCTGCCGAACTTGTTTCTTGGGTAATATTGAAATTGAATTGAAAAGTAAAAACAAAGAGTGCAGTTGAAGCAAGAAGGAAGATGGCTGGATAGGATACCAGACCTGTAGTAAATGGGCCGATGATACATAGGGAGGTGTAGAAAAACAACTGACATTTGCGCCAACCTGTATACTTTCTGGTTTTTGGTTAAACGAGGAAACTCTTCTTACTATCCATGTACGATAGAAAAAAGGTACAAATTTACCGTTTTAGATATTTTGACGTAAGTATATAGTAACAAATAAGAAATGTCTTACCTTTACAGGTTTTGTCATCATTGGCAAGAATTCCATGCGGACAGGCGCATACAGGATCCGTACCATTAAATAGACACAACTGCTGACAACCCCCATTATTAAAAGCGCATGGGTTTGTACCAACTTGCTTTAACTTGGAGAATATTTGAATGTCTCTCAACGAGTCCCCTCCTTGTCTTAACAATGTCTCATAGTCAGACAAATTGTTTAAGGGCGCCACCTTTATGCTGCCACGGTCGTGTGTACTAAAACAATAAGTGAAATCGTACACCTGAAATTATGCGTTTCTTACCTACCTATCAAGCCAATATATCGAATTGTTAAATATTGTTAGAGCCACTGGATTTTCGAGGGACTGATTGAGGAGAACCACATGGTCAGAACCATCATAGTTTATTCTTTCGATACTATTAGCTTCTGAATCGGTCCAATAGATTTGTCGATTCTCTAAATCGAGCCCAAGATCAGATATTACCAGAGACTGATTGTAAAGTAATCTTCTATTTGAACCGTCCAAACCGGATTTTTCGATGTGAGAGGCCCCACCCCACACCAATACGCCTGCGATCGGATCAATAACTAATGATGCCAATTTCCCAATGTTTTCTGATACTACAACGTAGCGTGCCGAGCCGTTCAGACGTGACACTTCGATGACGTCCCTTTTTGGATCACACCAATAAATATTTTTAGCTACCCAATCCACTGCAAGTCCGTTTAGCCAGTCCACCGGCACGCTTTCTCGCCCCTCGATTTGTTCAACCACCACCTTGCGGTGAGTACTGTCAGTTTTAATACTGGTAATAATGCCGTGATCGCTGTCAGTCCATAATATTAACTCTTGATCGGCAACGAAATCAATTGCGCTTGCCATCGATACACGCGATATCGGTCCTAAAACTCTCGTGGAGTTATCACCATCCAAAGAGAGACCGCGAATTTCCCACGTTAAAGAATAGATTAAGTAAGTTGGCACACTGTTACAAAGTGCAGGATTGTCTGGATCACTGACATAGCCAGATGCACATTGACAAGTGTAACTCGTTTCGTTTACCGCTAAGCACAAGTGCGCGCATCCACCTTTGTTTATCCCACAAGGATGATTCCCTTTCTGTAGATCGGGATCGTAAATTCGTAAGGCCAAAACTGATCCGGTACCGTTTCGTAAAATAACATCACCGTTACCGGAGGACTTGTTCGCCTTATGTATCGACTGATCATCGTCATCTGCATAATAGACATAATCCTGGTACACGACAGCCGCGGCTATCGATACTTGCGCAGGTAATTGTAGTTTAGAAACATCGCCACCTTCGAGGCTTGCGTAATAAACTTCATAGTCACTTACCCAATATAAACGGTTCGTGGGTAAATCAATGCTTAAACTTTTTGAATTCGTTGACAGATTGGCGACAATAACAGTTCGATCGCTAGCGTCCATTGCGCTGGTTTCAATACTAGCGTTACCTTCAAAAACGGCAATCCAATAAAGTTTACCTCGCGCGGGATCGGCGACCAAACTAATAATCTCAACGTCCTCAACAATCGCGGTACAATATTCGCCGTCTAAATTGCACGCCGATATACCCGCAGGCGACCCGATAAAAATATTATTCGATAACCAATCGACGGCTAATCCCGACGGTCTTTGTATTCCGGTGTCGATCAGTGTCTCTGTAGGTCCAGTGGTTAAACCTGAACGTTTCACCTCGCTCACTTGCGAATCTGACCAATATAAGGTATTATTTTTTCCCAAAAATTCTAATTGACTTGGATTTAGTACCTGTGGTGAGCTAATCGTGGGAATGGTGTGATAGTATGGTTGTACGAGATCGACCCCGCGAATTTCGTTTGAACGCGCAATCAGCAGCACTCGTTCGTTGACTGTAAATTAAAGGCTTTTATAATTGCCATATAACATTTACCACAATGAGAAAGATGAGAATTTGACTTGCATAGCATATTGATAACACAAATGCAGATGTAAGATTAACTCTTATATAACGTTTCAAACATATTGTGTAAATAACGTCATGTCGACGTGATTTAGGTCTAAACACTGAAAATAATGACGGGACACCCTGTATATGTGAAACATTTTAATTTATTAAAGTAAATCGGGGGATTATTCGCGAATAAGCACAGAATTGGTTTATTTCATTTGAGTTTGTGGTATTTTTCCTTTTAGAATATTTGAATCTGTTTACAGGTGGACAACGTTGCGCGCATGATTCGAAGCTGGCGTTATCAAGGCTTATTGTAATTGGTGCAGTATTTCTAAATACTAGAAGAAGGGGGTTTTGTTTGGTGGAGGTGGCGTTTCGTTAAATACTGCAGACAACAAAAAAAACGAGACTGGTTCGCGACGGTTGGAAAGGAGTGTATGGCTCTTTACGTTATTTTTCGAACAGTTCAGCCAATTTGATTGATTGAGTGAGATTCTGTGAGAAGTTTAAAGCGGGTTCCATTTTTTGAAAAAAGTTAGTCAAGTTGATGGCCATTTGTCAAGTTTCTATTTTGATTAAAGTTAAAAGTTTAAACCCTTCATACAACCAGCAAAAATTTTTGAGATCGTCTTCAACATGCCAGTTCGTTTATCATCAAGTTTGTGTTAAAGAAAAATGAAGTTCTTAAGCTGTCTGCGTTTTTGTTAAGTGCGTCAGTTTATCGCAAACTTGTTCACGACCAGATTTTAGGTTTTTAGAAGAGAAAAAAACTTTAAGATTTTCTTATTTTTAATTAATCGACCGTCTGCGTACCATGTAAAAACAAGCTTTGTAAGCTTCCCTTTATTTCAGGAATGTTGTCTTTCTTTTCATTTAATGTGTTTCGGAATAAATGTTTGTCATGGTGAATCAACTAATTGTGTGTTTATTCGAATCCATTGTACGACCCGCACTATCTTTATGTATATATATATATGTATATATATTTCTCTTCGCGTCCAAATTTTACGTCAATAAATAAATGTAGTATAATAGTCAAATTTCCACCTTTTTGATCATGATCTATTGTTACTTACCAACACATGTCCGATTATCGACATCTAATTTCATAACATGGGGACAATCACAACGGTATGTTTTATTTGTGTGCAACAAACAGAGATGGGAACATCCACCGTTATTTTCCCCGCATGGATTGGAACCATCGTGAGGTTGTCGACTGGCATGTAAAATCTGAATGTCGAACGGCTGCGTCAATGTACGCTGTATCACTGAAACATCACCACCAGTCCACTTGTTGGCACGCACCACACTGTTAGTCCGCCAATCAGTCCAGTATATGTAATTTTCGTACAGGGTGATAGCAAAAGGATGGGAAAGCATCTCGTGATTACGCATGATTTCGTGGTGATCAGTACCATCATATTTGGCTGCATGAATCGAGTCCGATCGAGCATCAATCCAGTAAATACGTCGAGCATCATAATCCAGTGTTATCCCATTGGGCCAAGCGCCATCTGTTACATGATCAACACGTACAACGACAGTTCTATCTAGCCCTGCCAGTGAGCATCTTTCGATCCGTGGTGCCATGTTATCCCAATCAGACCAAAACAGTAAACCGTCTCTTGGATCTAACGCTATTGCTCTGGGACTCTCCATATCGCCAGCAACTAAGGTTCGACGAAAGCTTCCATTTAAACGGGCGACTTCGATTTGGTCCAGATTACTTTCAACCCAATACAAATTTTTGCCTATCCAATCAACAGCTAATCCTTCAGCCGTCGATAATCCAGTTTGTACGACTACTTCAATGTTACTTAATGAACCGCCCACCACTGTACCAGAATAAATCTTGTCGTCAATTACGTCAGTCCAAAATACCTACAAAAAAACCTTTTGAATAAGAGTTTGCAAGCATCGAATCTTTTACCATGTCAGCATCTTCAGAATGATAGAAATCTAGCGCAATTGTATTTTTTAAACTAGAAATCAGGGCTTTGGCATTGTAGTTGTTCAAGTTAACACCTCTTAGTTCGTGTCTGTTACTAAATATCACCAGGGGAATTCCGGGATCGTCGCTTTTACAAGTAAACCCATCATTCGTAAGAGTATAACCAGGAAGACAAGAGCACTTATGACGCGTACGAATCGGAGTACAAATCTGAGAACAGGTGCCCCAATCCTCGCAAGGATGCGCTTCGAGGCAACGCATTTGATCTTGTTGCAAATGTAAAGGCGGAGGGCACGAGCAAACCAGCCCCTCGGGTGCATTATGACATGTATGAGAACACACCAGGCTATGTTCGCACAACATTTCGACACACCTCAATCCCTCATCACTTCCATCCTGACAGTCTTCGTGATTGTTACACAATTGATCGGCGGTGATGCAGACAGTATTGTTATCGCACATACGTGAAGGATGTTCACACTCTAAACCGTAGGTTGTCACTGAATTAAACGTAGTATTTTTTATGGATGTAATTGAACAGCCCTGCTCGTCAGATCCGTCGATGCAATCTAACCTTCCATCACAAGCGAATTGCTAAAATTAAAATTCTAGTAAATAAGATTAAATGTAAAGCTTTATGTAGGTAGTAAGACAGGTTACAGATCAACTTGAAATTGAAGTAATAAGAATGCTTGTGTTATAAGGTTCAACTAGATAAATGAATGTCTCTGGTGAAACATACCCTCCTTTCGATTTGAAATACATTATGGGGTTTTGGCGTTTGAATTTGAGTCCCACTAAAAATATACATATCTTTATTAAATTTATGATCACCATCTTCTCCATTTCCATATATTCAATTCTGTTGTGAACAATCTAAATGCCAATTAATGTTACGCCACTGTGTTGTTACCAGTGAGTACGTAAGGGGGCGTTGAAGGGCTTGCTAAAGAGGTCAGAAAAAGAACGTTTTAGTTTTCATGTAAAAATACAGTTTTCCGTTTACTTTAATAAATAATATAATAATACCGTTGTTATACTTGAAAAAGGCCAACTCTGCCACAGGTTATGGGCCCAGCACGCTTCCACTGCACCACTCTGTCATGTCACTTGATATACTTACAGCGTGTTCATTCGAAAACTTCCCACCACGGATTCATCGATAGCCACTGATTAAAGTAAAAAACGCAGAGGCACGTCAAAAGATTTGTCAAGGGGACAACTTTTTAACTAAAAACTACTTCACCCTCTGCCACCCAGGGTCATTCCCTTAAAAATTTTAAATGACAAGTGGTATCGATCAGTAATAGCTTATTTGAAAGGTCTTTCAAAGTCCTTTATTTTGAGGTTTGATTTTTTTAAATCGGTCGATTCGTTTTCGAGAAAATTAGAAAAATCTTTTTTAATTGACTTATCTTAAAGTAGTTAGACCGCCTAGGTAAAAGTAACAAGAAGTTGGTGAAAATTTGGTCACTTATTCTCTGAGAGACGCACTTTCTAATGGTCAAAAGAAAAAAGTGTTCCTATGTGCCGTTTCTGAGATATTTGACAGTAAAAACAGGGTATTTTAACATGGGCTCTTATGAACAGACTCAGTTTTTCTGAGCTAGCGAAGGTTTTTGTATCAAGACTTAAATGAGATGGGTCTCATTAGAAGCGAAATTTTGTGACGAATCTAAATATGCACGGAAAAGTACATGTTCATGATGAAATAAGGAAGATATTTACCGCCGGAGCGGCGTCTGCCCTGACGCGGCGGCACGCTATGCAGCACGCGTTTAAATCTGATGACTTTTCCACTAGGTCTAGTATATAGCTGAGTTAGGACAATCTTTCCCTTCTTCTGCTGAGCACTTTTCTTCACAAAAGGCATGGTGTCTTTCAGAAAGAACATCAAAACCAGCGATATTTATAAAGGCCTGCACACGTCTTGTTGACACACTGATCGGATCGGGATCAAGATAGCGGCTGGGGATCTCTGGCGCCAACATCGAAAAACCAAATCCACTACACCGACTTCACGTAAAACGCCAAATTATTTAGTTTCCCGGCTTTTACATACGTCTCGCATACGTTTTGATTAAAAACAAATATATTCGTTTAGGATTTACCGCTTACACTGTGAATATTTAGTCGCGGTGTGTCGTCAACATTTAGTGTGCAAAGGTTTGAAACAGGGTCGAAAAGTAGGGAGACTAGTCAAGTTGACTACTGTATATACCCTTTTAAAAATCATGTAAGACGTTTGCATTGTGCTGAGGTACAAAATACCACTCATACCGTATTTCTAATTATGTTTCCTTCTTAACATCATTTTTTTGGGGACGTTTATCGTAAGTAATAGATAGGCCGAGTACATCACTTGACTTCAGCCGAACGCGCTCTAACTACTTTAATTTGTTCAGATAGAATACAAATATCACTTATTTGTTGCTATGGAAAAGAAAGAATTTAATTTGCTGTCAGTTGCCTTTGTGACAAATCTTTCTCAAAATCCATTCCTTCATATTAACATGTTTAGAGATCTGCTTTGGCCTTAAATATATATTGCGAATGATTTTTCGAATTATGAAATTTTGTTCTGTATAGATACTTAAATAAAAAGAATGCCTTTCTCAAAATTTGGGTATGAACAAACTAATCTGCATCAATTGTAAGAGTTGATCTCTAACCCAACAATCACCATAAACCATTTACCCATCGCCATATACTTACTTTAGGTATACACTCAAGGCTTTTGCATTTAAATTCAAACGGCTCACAAACATGAAAGTTCTTCTCTTCACAGTCAAATTCATCAGATCCATCCCCACAATCCATTTTTTTATCACATCGCAAGCTGACGGGCAAACAAGCCTTACTAGCTGGACAGAAAAACTCAGTTACAGGGTTGCAAATAGCACAACCCATTTCGTCTGACCCATCTTTACAATCGTCAATTCCATTACAATACATATTGATAGAAATGCACCGTGAATTATTGCACTTAAATTCCATAATACTACACCCGGCGACCGCTAAAACAAACACTTTGTGCAATTCTCCACAATTGATGCACTTTCGAACCTTACTGCAATATTTTTCATCGCTGTTATCGTTTGGGCCACAGTCGACAACCGAATCGCACTTCCACTCTTGCGGAATGCACCGTTTACTATTCTCACAGGTGAAATGTCGATCATTGCATTGTCCCGTGCACAATTTTGGGTCTTCGTCGCTGCCATCAAAGCAATCCTTGTCACCGTCGCACACCCAGTACTTTGCAATGCACATTGTCCCGTCACACTTATGTTGGCTATCGTTGCAGACCACATTCTCGCAGGGACCGCCTTGCTCGACAGACTCGTCGGATGCATCAGGACAGTCCGCCGCCCCGTCACAAACTCTTTCCATAGGAATACACACGCTTGCGTTAAGGGGCGATTGTTTGCATTTAAAGAAGCTGTCATCGCATATGGACGGTTTTACGTAAGTGCTGTCTTTGGTGCACGATCTTCCGTCATTCGTTAATTTGTATCCATCTGAACAGGCGCATACACTCTTTGAGGGAGTACTCAAACATAACTCCGTACAATTGCCATTATTTTGAGAACATGCATTTTCACCTAAAAGACAATACCTATATGCAACTATACAATTTAATTTTGACCATATGACCAATTCACAGCATATGAATGTATTAAAACTTCTACAACTACAATAGAAGACACTATTCAATAAAAATAGTAAAAGTTTAAATGAAGGTACGTATGGAAGTGTTATAGTGCATATCTATGAAAAAGCTTGAAAATGACTATTCTGACTTCTGAGGAATAAGAAAAGTGAAGGTTAGAGTTAGAGTTAACGTTCACTCAAACGTAGCGGAGCGCGGCGAAGCGCCTTTTTCGCTCACATTGTTGTAAATAGGCATACGCTAATTCAAGACGGCCTGGAGTTCTTAAGAAAAAGGCTTTTCAGGTAAAATAGGATCAAGAGGTTATATTTTCAAGTTTCAAAAACGGCAGGATACATTCAATTCATCTTGAAATTAGTACAATTTGACTTATAACGCTGCAAGAATAACCTAATGTTTACAAACCGCTACCACCTATACGCCATTTGTAAATTACATCAGCGCCTCTAGTACCTATAACGAGTGAGCAAAAAAATTTTGATTCAGAGTTGGCCCTGAAAGAGAGAGATACACGTATAGGTAGCATATGTGTAATTGTCTCAGTAACAAGAGTAGTTTTTACTGCACAAGTAAGTAAATATAATACCTACCTACCTACTTAAAAATGGAGGGCAGGTGCCATATCACTTCGGAGGCACTTTTAGAGGATATGCCAGACAATTAAAAATAACTCAATCTCAAATCAGGGAACAAGTCGTCCCTCCTTCCTTCCTTTAGAGGTAGTGGTAGGGTGAAAAATTTTTTCGAAAATATTCACGGAGCGCGTGCGGTTCAAGCGGATGGGGGCAACATTTTGGGTCAGGGATGCGTAGTCGGATGAATCTCGAAACCGCAAATGGTGGCCGTATCCCTCCGTCGAGGTGAGTAAAAATATCCACCTTCGGGACGCGTATGCAACAAGAAAATAGTGAATATTCAAAACCTGGAAACGGATCTTGTAAAAACTGACTAAAAAGAAGAACTTGGAGTAAATGAAACTGTATGTGGAGAAGAAGATAATCGCTCCACCGGTTTTCCCACCGCGGTACCTTCGCTTTCGTGTTTATAAAACATAAAAATTCATGACTTGAAAACGTTAAGAACTACGGAGACGCCGACGCAGCTAAAGGGAGTAGGAAGGATGCGTCGAATGCAGTAGAAGAGGAATTTTTACGCCCCGTGTCCACAAGAAGTTTACGAAAAGCAAAAGATCACGTTTTCGAACCTGGGGGGTTTTAAGAATTAAAAAAAATGTGCTATTGTCTGCGTTTTGCCGGTCCGTCCGTCCGGACTCACTTCTACCGTTTTGAACTACTTCTAGGGAAATGGTCCTAGAGTCCTGGAATTTTTTGCACTAGGTAGCCTATACCTTGAAAGTGTGCCAGATAGCCATCAATTTTCGCTGTCTAAAAGCCCCCCCCCCCCACGAATTATTTTCATAGCGCGTTCGCACGTCCAGATGTAGTATGGGGTCTTATGGACCTCATTGCCTCTCTTACTAGTTTGCGTTATTCTTCGATAATACTATCCTTGTTCCTCACCGCAATGATGTCAAATTGACATATGATTATATTGAAGTATTAAAACAAAACATAATCTCCTTGTGCTGCCATTGTCACGTTTGGCAAGCATGTGCTGTATGTCCATAAGCACCATACTGCATTTGGAGGTGCGAACGCGCTATAGAAACTAATTTTATCCTTCCTGGTACTCTAATGAAAGGTCTCAACGAAAAGAATTAATTTCTACCAACCATAGCCCTCCTCCTCGACCTCTTATCGTGATTGGGTATATTCCCTTATACCTCAAGAACGGATTGTCGGAAGAGGGTACTCACGAAGGGCGATTGAGACGTCTGCAAGAAATATATCCATTGGTGATGTCAAAACAAAAACAATTTCGGTTAAAAAAAAATGTGCTATTGCTTGCGTTTTGTCTGTCCGTCCGTCCGGACCCATTTCTACCGTTGTGAACTACTTCTAGGGGAATGGTCCTAAAGTCCTGGAATTGTTTGTAGTAGGTAGCCTATACTTTGAAGGTGTGCCAGACGGCCATCAAATTTCGCTGTCTAAAAGGGGGGCCCCCCCACGAATTATTTCCTGAGATGCTGTTTTTGAAAGTTAAACGTGCATACTTTTACATACGACAACCAATTGGTCTCAGATTTTGCATACGCATGCCTTTCGTGGTGCCAAGTTAAACTTTAGAAAATGGGGAGGGGGGGGGGGGGGGTAAAATTTAATTTTATCTCTCATTGTATTCTAATTAAAGGTCTCAACGAAAGGAACCGTTTTCTATCAACTACTGCCCGTCTTTCTGTCCTTCTGTCCTCTTATCAAAGTACGGGGTGCAGGGGGAGGAGGGAGTGGAACTAGTTTCATCCTTCATGGTACTCTAATGAAACAATTTATACTTGTTTATAATAAAACGTAGCATAATTTTGTTGTACACAAAAAAGAAAGTTGTATGACGCCACTCTACTAAAAATTTAGACATTAAAAAAGTTTTTGACAGTTTTACATCATTTATAATGCCTGATTACACTCGCAAAATTTTAACGAAATCATAGTAACGGTTTTGGGGAAAAATTTTTTTTTAGTTTTTTAACTTTGACATTGTTGTCTCAGTTTTTTATAATACAACCTGCCACAATTTTTGTAGGTCGTACACAAAAAAATAAGGTCTTTCGAATAATTTAATAAAAATTTTAGGTTGCTATTTGAAAAAAAAAAGTTCGACGCCGTTGCGGCGCTCCAAAATTTTTTTCGAAAATCCGGCTCGTTATTTTTCGTTTCAGTATGCCTAATATACGTACCTATCCAAAATTTGAACAAAATCCGTCGAGCCGTTACCTCGGAAAATTGCCAACGTACCTACGCACATACATACAGACGGAAAAAAATTGTATCTTTTAAAAGTTGCTTTAAAAAAATCTAAAACGTCGACATTTGATGAAATGATGATAGTTCTGATGGGAACATTTGCTGTGAAATGGCAACTAAAACACTAACAGCGAGACTAAAAGCACATACGAACCTGTTTGTAACTTTGAATCGTAAATTTTAATATCAAAAATAGGAGGATTGTTGTCAACGATTTTCACGACCGTCCCATTCTCTGGAAAATACGCCATAACACTCCCCAATACATACTCGATAAAATAAATCGCCTTCCGATGCAAAGCCAAACCAAACGGACGATTTATCCCTACCGAAAGTACCAAATTTCTATTATTACCATCGAAGTTGACACTTTCTATCCTTTTAAGATGCGCATCGCACCAGTACAGTTTCTTTCCAACTAAATCTATTGTCAATCCAGTCGGCCAATCGATTTCATGCTGAAGAAAAGTCTCCTGATTTTCTCCGTTCATCCAAGAACGCTGGATGGATCCGTTACCGGGTAGTATGTGCGACCAGTCAGCCCAGTACATTATTCCCTTTTTAGGATGTACAACTATGGATCTTGGATGCATATTGTGGCTTTGAATGAGAATCTTTTTATTTTTAAAATTGGACATGCGCACCACGCTGATACGTCCCAGGGTTTCATCGGTCCAGTAGAGATTCTTTGCCATCCAATCAAATGCTAGCCCCTCGCATCTTTCCATGATGAGATTTAAAGATACAGAATTAATTGTTCCATTCATTTTTGACAGCTTTATTGTTGACTGTTTACCATCTGAATATATTATGGTATCAGATGCGATGTCGAAATCAATCGCCATAGGTTGAGATAAACCCATTATCGGCGCCATGGCGTCCCTACCACCCTGCAATGGGATTCCTTTAATCGATGCCGGTTTACTCCTTGCAACTGCTAAGAATGTTGTGGGTTTTTCAATGGTACAGTTTCCAGTTGGCAGCAATGTATAGCCAGAAGCGCAAACGCATTTCGCAACAGGATTGCTCTTCAGCCAGTACGGGATGCAAAAGTGTTGACAACCACCGTTGTTTGTTTTACAAGGATGAGAAACTACAAAATAATCCTAAAGGTAATAATTTAACAATAATTCTTACCATCAGGTTGTCTTTGCCGGTGAAATACGTGCAAATTAAACGGCCTTTCTTCATCTTTTAAAATTTGCCTTTCCGTTAATTTCATCTTGTGCAACTCTCGAATGGTGTCGTTATGCCAAGAGGAAACAAACAACCGGCTTTCGAACACAGTGATCCCGTAGAGATTCTGCACAGGAAATCCCTTCATGATAGTTCGTCTATTTTCACCATTATAATCAATACGTTCCACATAATCTAAGTACGTGTCCACCCAGTACACGTGACTTGTGGGGAAATCGACAGCAACCCCATAAGGATAGACTATTTTATGTACTACAAGCGGAGTTCGTTCCAATCCGTCCAATTTGCACCTTTCCAACATCGGCGCGGTATGGCCCCATTTAGTAAAGAACATGTAACCCTTAGTTGCGTCTAGCGCTATTGCTCGAGGCTTGCTCAATTTATGCTCTAGAAGTATATTGCACCAAGCTAACGAGCTGGTACACAATAAAATAACTTCGTGAACATCATCAAGAAAGTACCAATTTCCGGAGACCCAATCTAACGCCATCTGTTGTATGGAATCGACTTCGGGAAAATTTGAAGGCGTGCCCAGTTCCCAACTTTGACTCATATCGTCAATACTGACACACACTATGGCGGTCTTAGTTAGATTGTAATGGATGTAGCATGCCGATCGATTTCTGTGAGAAAATTCTAGAGAGTTGCTAGTTAATAGTTTTAACGTCGAATTTCCCGGCCATATCGTTCCATTTAAACTTAATCGTCGAATTTTTGTACGAGTGGAATATATTAAAGAAGCTTCTTCTGTGGGAGGCACTGTAAAGGAATTGTACAATTATACACGTATAGGTACCTAATGAATTAATTTAGTTAACTTGAATAGGTAGGTACTACAATATTGTTGTGTTATTCACATACAAAGTGTAAAATCAGCCAGTGTACGTGACTTTTCAAATGTTGAAAATTTATATACGTAGCTACGTGCGAGAAAAACCCCACTAGACTTGTTTTCTAATTTGACATATGGGTTTGGTGACACTTACCATTAACTGCCTGACAGTCTGTACCATTTTTCACATATCCCGGAACACAAGAACATGTAAAGGAACCCACTGTATTTTTACAAGTCTGGGCGCAGGTTCCATCAATATCACACTCATTCGCATCCACACACTTAGTACCCTTAACCCTATATCCATCTGCGCAATAACACATAGGACCCGTCAACGTCGGCTTACACTTATATTCACACTGTTGATTGCTACACAAAGTTTTGTTCCTACAAAAATCCCATTCGTCGCTATTGTCCGGACAATCACCGTGTCCGTCACAAAACAGGCTGAGTGGACGGCATTCAAGAGTTTCTCCGCACCGTGCCTCATTCCACGAGCAAAGTTTTCCCTGTTGACACTGGTGTGGATCTTCGTCGGATGTGTCGGGACCCAACTCCGGCGACGTGCCGCAGTCGGGCTCACCATCACACATCCAACCGATGTGTAGGCACTTTTGCGTCAGCTCGCACTGAAACTGACCTGGACGGCAATTACGGTTTGATGCGCAGTCTCCAATTTCGTCGCTGCCATCGTCACAATCCATATGTGAGTCGCATCTCCAATGCGCGGGTATACAGCGACCATTATCGCAACGAAATTGTGTACTTGAGCAAGCACCTGAAAAGAAAATCCAAATATAAGTACCAGTAAGACGGGAGCTTTCAATCATATTTTACTTGATAATTGTTATTGAGAAATTAAAAGTTGAAACAAAAATAATTATAGACCATAAGTTTCGAATTTATTCGCGTCGGTGAAGAATTGTGTCCAAAATAGCGATGTCTATCACGATAGATCTCCGAAACCTTAAAAGATACGACGATGGTCAAATTAAAAATTATTATCATGTTTTAAAAGAAACCAGAACACTCGCCAGAACATTCATATTATCAGAAAATATTCCAAAAAAACCACAATTTGCCGATTTGGTTATTACTTTTTTCTGATATAGTTGAACAGATACAAAATAATAAAAATCACTTTCTCATTGCCCCTTTTTGATCTCTACAAGATACCGTTGAGAAATTTTCAATACGACGTTTCGTTTCGGAGAAATCATCATCAACTTTATTTTTTTATATGGCCCGTAAAAAAAGTACATACTGTATTGCGTAACATTTTTTTATTGCGAATACAATTATGTATGGCACAAAAAAAAACAAAAGTTGGAAAGTGCGTCGGTTTAAACAGGATGGTGCACTCGCACACAACTCCCTAATCGTAAGAGACTACCTATCGGACAAAGTTCCTGCAAAATTTGTCCGATAGATATTCTCGCACGAAATGAAATTCTACAACCAAAAAAGAATTGAGAATATCGATCATTGACTGATTCATATTTCCGGATGTACTTCACCGTTGGTTTTGACATTACGACATTCTCTTTGTGTTCAACTTCGCCTTATTTTGAGATGCGCTACTATTGTATACATAAATACTATTATTAATTTAATTAGAAACAAAAATGACAAGATAAATAGGCGATGAAAAATTTTCATATAATTTTCAAATTATTGGATCAATTAATTTCAAACTAGCAATTTAATAAATTAATACAGAAAGTTGTTTAACGTGAAAACCATAGCGTATATTATTATTATTATCTATTTAAGTTTTATTTTCTTTAAGTAATCATTATCATTTAGTACTGGCTGTATTGGGCCGATTGAGCGGTAGCGGCAAATCAGAAATGTTTTTCAAATTGTGAAGTTACAGTATCTGGCAATTTTAAACTTGAATCGTTCCCTCTTTTATGCACTGATTTATGGAGAAACCCGTAAGCTACGTCACTGGAAATGCTTTACCGCGCATCTTAACAGTTCAAATTTCACAAGGACGGAAGTAAATGCGCGTCATGCTTTTCACACTAGAGATGTTTTAGTCAACGCAGCGTGATTATTATTATGAATATAGTTCGGAGTGCGTGCGTTTATTCTGTTCAAGACATTTAGGTAAGGTTTACTTTTCTTTGTAAATTTATCATGAAATATGTAGGCTGTACGGCATTTGTTTTGTATTACTTGCTGTCGATTTAGTACCTACGTGATATGATACATTGGATTTTCCAAGGCCTTATTATAACATTGCGCAATGTTTAATGTTTGTATACCTATAGGTGAGATAAGAATTAGGAATAGCTTAATTGCTTAGTTGCTATAAATGGCCCATACAAATGCTTTCTGTACATTGAGAACGTTGCTTTAGAGGTACGTTTTATTTCAAGGCATTTCGTAGATTCCGATACGTACCTAGGTAGGGTGGAATTTTTTCACAAATGCAGGTTACATTTCATTTAAGATTGATTATACAGCCATACAATATGTTTATACAAATGAGTGTTGTAGGTATAGTTGTTGGGTTTCGGTACGTAGGTAGGTAGAGTGGAACTTTTCCACAAATCCAAAAATCTCGATAAGGGAATCGAATTAGTTAAAATCGAATTTCACATTACGTTTTTAGCTTTTTCGTATATTGTACGATTTTTGAGTTACCTGTACCTATAGTTCAGTATTGGTCTTATGCGTTACCAAATGTGTTGTTTCACAAAAGACTCAGGTTGGAGAAACTTATTAGCATAACAATGGCAGGTAGCAAGTATATATAAATGTTAATAATAAGCTAATTTGGATTAATAATCAGGTGATAAAAATAAACTGTATTTTTATTTACATTACATTACATAAATTAAGTAATAAGTTCAATGTCACTTTCACTACCGCTATCATTGTTTATAATAAGAGGTTGCACATAATCCATGATATGATCAACTTGCTATTTTTTTTCAACTTTCTCAATATGTTGAACATAATTTGCCCAATTTTCTTTTGTTACTTTCTGGTTCCTGATATGCTTCGGACTTGTGGTTCTTAAAATGAATTATTTTGACCCACGGCTTATTTAATATTTTGGAATTAAATATTTTCTAAAGTTGGCTTTTATTTCAATAAATGTTCAAAATGGTTTCCGTTATTGGTAAGACAGTAATATAATCTATTCTCAAACTCTTGTCAAACCTTTTCAATTGTTGGTTTTGCAATATTTCGACATTCTTGAATTATTCTCTGTTTTAGTTCGTCTAATGTTCGCCGGTTGCGTTTTAAATACGACAGATTTCAAATGTATCGTATTAGTTTATTTTTTGATTTGCACGATAATTACTAACCTAAATATATTTGGTATGGTTGGAAAGCATTTTTTCAGAGCTTTCCAACGACGTATCACACATGGGGGGTCACTATTTAAAATTTAAAAGTTGGGGTGACTGGGGCGCAGGGGATTGGAGGGGGTGCATCGCCAACTATGTCATTGTGATTCCCCCTCCGAATTACCAAAACGGATTTTGATTTATTTAAAATATCTCGTTTATTTACTAAGACATGGGGAGTGGTAAGTTTTCAAATTGCCACCCTGTATAGAAGATATATTGTTGAGTTACAATGACCCTGGCGCTATTTTAAAATCTACAACGGGACAAGCTACGATAAAGGCAATTCGATAATGTGCCAAGCTAGACACAGGTAATTGTTTATAATACCTCGATTGTTTATGCGCTAGGAGTTTTCGATGAGCTTTCGTGAAGGTTTCAATGTGTCTGGTTCCGACCCCTGAACTTGGATGTAGTTGGACGCACACGGACCGACCAAAATCTAGGCGGGACTTATCGTTGATTCTATGTGGGAATGAAATTGGCTTCCCAGGTGGGTTTCGCACGGACCGATCACGGAATAGACGCGCTGTTTTCTGTTATGGAAATTCTTAAGTATCTCGTTCTCAAAAATGTTGCTAAAACTTTCGTTTGGGCGCTGCTACCGCTCTATGGAGATGGAATTTAGTTCTCTGTTTAATTAGTGTTCCTAAATAAATACTAAACGAGAGAGTGCATTGTTACGAACTGTCTTTCATGCCTTAATCTAAGCATGCAATGTGTATACGTATTAGGATTATACAGACCAATCGCAAATATTATATCTCTAATTAAATTAATTAATATTAATTGAAAAAAATTTACCTTGTATTGAAGTATTCAGATAGTGGGTTCGCACGGAATATAATTAACAAAGGCTTCTAAATTGCACATTTCTAGTCAGACGGTGTCAACAATATGGCACCTTTTCGAAACGGAATCGACGAATTTCACTTAACGACTAAATTACGCCCCTTTTTACTTCCTTACTCTACAATGAACGATTTTTCACTACCCATCCGAACGTTTGTCTTTTCTGCTTGAACGAAACTCATAACTTGGTACATACAGGGTGTCCCAGGACGAATAGGCAAAATTTTGGGGAAAAAAGTAGACGTTATTTGAAGCCATAACGCTAATAAACTTTATTTTTATTCTCAATCGTTTTTAATCAACCTCACTGTAATTCAACCTTGAACGTTAATGCTCTTCACCATCTTTCTTCTTAAATTTTGCGTAATTTTATAATTTATGTTTATATTATTTATACCTTATTTTACCTTTATAACAAATATATTTCCAAGGAGCGATTAATAACATTTACTGTAGGTATGTAATATACATTAATAATATCATTTATTGTATAATAAAAATCAATTGTATGCGATTTGTGGATGAAAGTTGAATCACAGAAAAGTATCGTAGTTGAATTATTCAAGAATTACATACACGGCGGCATGAGTAATTGTCTAAATTGCAGGGGCGCTGAGCAGTACTGCTATCTCGACTGCTATTATACTCGTAGTGTCCTACACAGTAGGTCTAGCCATTTAAATTTGAAGTAGGTATTGTAAATTTCTAATTTATTTTAACAATGTTTTAAAGTGTAGCTCGCTGCTTGATTTTAATAGAGTTACACAGAAGTGCAAAAGATGAGGCATAATGCTCAAGCATGTATGTCATTAAAAAAATTGTTAATTTTATAGAAACGCAAAATTGGCCTACATTAATCTATAGTAATGCATGCGATCCCATAAATGATGAATTTGTTATACCATAGACAACTTGTATATGCTGTCCTATACCGTTGACTTATACATTTATTTCTTCTATTATACATTTTACCATATTTATTTTGCCTTGATTGCCGGTATGCGAATGAATACAGACTTGTTTTAAAAATCGAGACAAACGCTTCAAAATCTGGCAAGATGCCGGTGTCATTACTTCTAGGCGATTTTAAAAGTGCGGAAGTTGACACAACTCGCACAAAAAAGTAAACATTACTTACGCCAAACATCTTTTTCGACCTAAATGTACGCATTATTTATTTTTAAACTTCTGGCACAGAAAATAATATGTCAGTACATTCATCAACGTTTTGTGAGAAACAGTTTATAAAACCAACGAGCTTTAAACTGTGCAGAAAATAAACCAAATGTGTTTGCATGAATAAGTACCGCACAGACTTGTGTGGATACCGAATTAACTAAATCGAAATCTACACTGTTTAAAAGTACCTAAGTATAACAAACAGTTTTGAATGGTTATCTTACATTCGGTTCTTTAATAGTTCTCATCAGGGTTCTCATACTTCGGTCGAGAAACTTTTGGCGATTCCTGAATTCTAACCACCTGTGTTAATTGAAAAAAAAATCAGTATTTATAGACGAATTCTGTGGGAAAACGTCCAAATTCATTGACTCGAATACTCGATGTTAAATAGGTGAATTTCATGCATTTTTTCATTAATTGCTGGGAGTAAAAAGTTATTTTTTGCGCGATCCCAAAGAAGAGAATTGGTACACCTTCGATCGTGCACATTTTGACGAATGGATGGCGAAATCGATATTTGTGCAAATTTTTAAATTGTATAAGGCGCTATTGCAAGTACTTTCACTTTCGATCCGTGTTGTAACACAGTTTTCAAGATATTTATCTTTTCGCATTCGGTTCTTATACGGTTCTGTCGACAAGAGAACTCTTGGCGATTGTTTCACCCTAATCGCCTGAATGATTTAAAAAGGTAAAAATAGGTATTTATAGAGCAATTTCGGTAGAAAACGTCCATTTCTGATGTGCACTTTGACCAAGAGTTCGATATGTATACAATTTCTGTGTAAAAATGTTTACTGATGTGAAACTATATCACATAAAAGCTATCCAGCAAAGGATAACTCCGCTCCTTTTTTCGTGCAGCTTTCTCAGTGCCCTCCAAAAAATTAATTTGATTCCTTTTTAGTACATTTATTTAACACGGTCACATACAAAAGGTAAAGTATGTCGCTATGAACTCAATTTTAATGGCTTTTTTTTTATTTTTTAAACCAGTTAAAATAATGATCGAATCTTTAAGAGTAACGCCGCCCTTACCATTTAACTGATAAAAATCTAAATTTCAGACACCCTTAAAACAATCGATTATTACTATTTTGTATAAAACAAAACATGGTTACCTTACTTATACAGCAATTTAAGCAATGTAAGGACTACCGCTTGATCGTTCAAATTTGAAGCACTGTTCAGGGCCGGCGCTAGCAATTTAGCCGCCCCGTGCAAATTTAACTTTGCCGCCCCCCCCCCCAAACCGCCAACCAATAATTTACAATTCACCTAAAGACTAAAACTATATACTATAAACAATAGATACGATAAATCAACATACCTGTGTTATTTATCGAGTTCGTCAGGATTTACAAACGTTTCGGCGAGTGTTTCGGATTCGCGAATTTCGTTATTATCGCGATTTTTAGAAGATTCTCCGAATTCACGTTCCGTTTCGTAATCGTCTTGTAATCTTTAATATTTATTTAGCGCATCGCTTTGTTTTCGTTTTTCATTTTCGAGAATCGCTTTTCGTTTGCGATACTGAGCACCAGAAAGACGATGTCGTTTTTCGGACATGTTTATGCCGTATACTAAGCGTTGCGAAATCCACTGATTAAGTGATATATAAAAATTAGAAAAATATCAACAATCAACGACGCGACAGTACTTGCTGAAGTAACTATGGACACTAACGAAAATTAAGAAAATTTGTAATCTACACCTAGGTATTTATACGTACTTCTTTGAATAATACAATGGCACCATTGAGTTGTCGCGAAAATTTACAAAATCGTGAGACGTGAACCGTGATAACTGATATGTTATGACTACACATAATTAAAAAAGGAAGTAGGTATAGTAAGCCGTTAAGTGGTAACACTAAATAAAGTAATATAA
>NW_022170249.1:20044156-20044924 GCF_008802855.1 Photinus pyralis
TGTTTTGAAATTATCAAATGTTTCGGAAATGTCGAATTTTAGGAAATGCCGAGATGATTTTTTGAAAAGTCTCCAAATATGGAAAGCGTAGGTATATTAAATCCATGGCAGCCACTGTCGCAATAATCGTTTCCATGAATTTATTGGTACAAACGGCCATAAGAAGTTTTTAAAAATGTTGGAAATGTATTAGAAAATGTGGAAATATTTGCGATATTTCTCGATCTAAATATCCACGTGTGCGTTCATTTTTATTTGTGTTCCGAAATAATCGGTCGTAAAATTGTATGCTGGTCCAACCTGTGAAGATATTCAATCCACCAAAAAAATTTATTTTGAAAATTGCGATCTCCATTGTGAATGAAATTTCGGCAACTATTTCAAGCGATTAATTCGATTTCGCTGCGATTGCAAGTGGTTTCGTTGGCTCCTTGGTAATACTGCAAGAATATTGTATTTTGAAAACACCCAAGATGAGATTCCGTGATCGATTTGTCATTTACTTTTGCGACAGAACGTTGAACTCCACCTATGGATCCCTTTAAGATTAAAAAAGAATGTCAATTTAAATCATTTACTGGCAACTGTTTACTCGAAAAATTATACAAGAACCTGAAATAATACTTTTTTAAATGTTAAGTAAATAACGCGATGCTGAACTATTTTTGTTTTGGTAGCATGCCACATCTTGTACCTACTCTTTTAAATTCTTTGTATCCGGTTGTACTCTAACAGTGCGTATTGTCAATACATTAGTTTACATGTCTG
>NW_022170249.1:20045024-20126672 GCF_008802855.1 Photinus pyralis
ACTTACATGTTTTTCTGACGCGGGAAGGATCTTAACCGATCTTTTCTTCAAAGAATCTTTAAGACGCAAATCTCTAATTAGCCCAATTCTTAATAAACAAACCAAAGATATCGTGGATCAAACCGAAGTAGGTAGTTTTTTATTTGGCAACGACTTGTCGGGAAAAATAAAATCGGCCAAATTAATTTCCAATGCGGCGAAAGACCTAAAAGCCCCATCTTCAGGTACTTCGCAAAAATTCACGAAGTTTTACAGGGGAGGTAAGCGATCCTTTCCGACAACACGACAAACTTTGTCGGAAAACAGACAACGCCCGATCCGTCGTCCGGGGAACACAGATCAGCGCAAGGGGCACCCCAAAAAGGAGTGGACGAGCCAACGGGACCGATTTCAAAGGAGAACGTAAACAAGGTGAGTTTTCCTTTAGCCGGAAGGTTAAAGTGCTTTTTCGAGGCCTGTGTAAAAATTACCTCTAATTCGGTTGTCCTAGAGTGGACACAAGGGGTTAAGATACCCCTATTAGAGACCCCGATACAGACCCACCTTCCGACAAACCTGGTTGTTCACGCCTCAACAAGGAACGATCTCCAACTAGAGATAAATAATTTATTAAATTTGGGAGCTATTCAGATTTCTGAAAGCTCATCCATTGATTTCTTTTCGCCAGTTTTTTTAGCCAGGAAACCAAACGGCAAGAATAGATTTATTCTCAATCTCAAACTTTTCAATACCTATGTCCGGACACCACATTTTAAAATGGAGGATTTCCGAACTGCCTCCAAGTTAATACAGAAAGGGTCTTTCCTTACTTCGATTGATTTAGAAAGTGCTTACTTTGTGGTTCCTATTTGTTCAGAACACAGGAAATATCTAAAATTCCAGTTCAATGACGTGGCATATGAGTTCACATGCTTGCCGTTTGGATTATCCTGCGCTCCATATATTTTTACAAAATTTTTAAAACCTGTTCTTTCTTTTTTGCGCGCCGAAGGAGTAGTAATTGTCAATTACCTAGATGACTTTCTTATAATAAGCGATTCTTATACAGAAAGTGAACGACACACTTCTTTTTGTCTTAAGGTATTAGAATCTCTAGGGTTTGTCATAAACTATGAACAAAGCGTCTTAGTTCCTAGAAATCAGTGCAAATATTTAGGGTTTATCTTTGATACTTCTTTATTGCGCTTATCATTACCAATCGACAAACAAGTTCACATAAAAAATTACTTAGTTCCTTTTTGAGTCGTTCCAGCTGTAAAATCAAAGATTTTGCACGCCTTATCGGAACACTGACCGCTGCTTGTCCGGCAATTAAATATGGGTGGTGTCATACAAAATCTTTGGAAGAAGCAAAATTAAAAGCACTAAAAACTTCGAATTTTGACTTTAATGCAAAAATGCAGATTCAAGGGGCTGGTTTGCGTTTAGATCTGGTCTGGTGGGTGTCAAAGATTTCTACTTCTCACAACGATTTCAAAAAAGACATTTTTGAAATGGAAATATTTACTGATGCGTCACTAACGGGATGGGGAGCATGCGCAGGAAAAGATAAAGTGCGTGGATGGTGGACACTACATGAACAAACGCTTCATATCAATGCACTAGAATTGATGGCTGTATTTAATGGAATTTCTGCGTTTACTCCCCATCTTAGGAACCTAAATATTCTCATAAGGTCTGACAACACTGCAGCCAATTTCAGAAATGTTAATTAAGTTAATAATAAAACAAAACATTCAACATTCACTTCTTATGGACATAAATATCAGAATGCAGAAATTGGAAGAAAGAATATCTTTGTTGACACCATCTGTACATGAAATAAAAGCAGACTCTATCTTTCTTAAATACGATTTTCCTTTAACTGGACATCAATATTTAGCCGAATTTGAGATTGAAATGGCAGCAAACGGAGATTTGTTTAAAAAAACGGTACATTATAATGATTGCGCCTTTTTAATGATTTATGTGTGTTGTAGGTTCATGAGCTGTCGAGACTAGGTGGTACCGAGGAATATAGTTTCGTAGCCAGAACATTAGGGAGACTAATAACCAACAAACTGGCTAGTGAGTTTAGTTATCTGGGAAAGCGAACCAAAAAACCATTTAACAAATTAACATTAAATAAACTTGTAATAGGTATGTAATTAATTGGTGCAAATAAGATCTCATTAATACCATTTTTCTTTTTAGAAGCTGGGATGCTACTATTCAAAAACAGTTCCCAAGACATTTTTGAGAAAGCAATTTCAAAATGGCTTAAAAGAGCAAAGGAAAGGAAATGAATTTTTTGTTACATTGTTTTATATCTTGGACGTTTAGATTTTGAATAGAGATTATTTTTGACGTAGCTGTTTGATTTGTTAATCTAATACAGTAAGACGAATGGTGCATATAACTATTATACCTTGAATGGATGTCCATAGGACCTACATTATGTAGGTTCATAGGACGTTACGGTATGTACGTACTTAAACGGTCCATATCGTTGACATTCGGACTTACAATGGACGTCCATTGTACAGATTCTGTGTATATGCGTACGTACTATGTTGGTACATAAGGTCCACATGTGTACATACAATGTACGTTTAATGCACGTCAGTGTGTTGTGTGGGTGAATTCTTTTTAATTTTGGCCCTATTTTTTGATATCATGTTTATGGAATTACTTCCTTAGAATCATTGTGTTTATTGTATTTTTTTTTCTGTTTGTATGTATGTTGTAACCCTTTTTGTTTATTGCACAAGGTGTGCACTGTGAGATAAGAAATTGGTTACGTGCATCGGCAGCTCTAGCGGATATCCTCAGCGGCTTTTTGGTTCTTGAACGTAGGTAATTGGCATTTTTGGGCGCCACTCAACCTGAATACTTTTAAATGAACTACGGGATTGAGACCGTACAAAGAGTGATTGAAAAACAGGTTCACAATTTATTTAAACAGCTGATAACAGTAAGTGATAGGGTTTAACGTTAAAGGTTAGAAGGGTTAGTAGTTTGAA
This sequence comes from Photinus pyralis, assembly GCF_008802855.1. Classification (NCBI taxonomy): domain Eukaryota; kingdom Metazoa; phylum Arthropoda; class Insecta; order Coleoptera; family Lampyridae; genus Photinus; species Photinus pyralis. Next base: position 20,048,027 of record NW_022170249.1, read on the forward strand.
TTTATAAATTTGAATAAGTTTGAGGAACGAAATCAATTTAGCTATTGTTTGAAAGTACCTATGTGATGATTGGAGATAACTTGCCTCCTCTTCGGTGTGTGGTGTGCCAAGCGCAGCTTAAAGAGATTGATGGATCGATACGTGATAAAAAATTGGATTATACTACAGTACAGATGTAAGTAACTTGGAGATTTTCCAGTTGGTGGTGTAGATTTAAATGCTTTTCGCAAATGAAATGTCCAATTAAAAAAATCCTCAATGAGGGTTTTTTCGATCACAAGAAATGTAATGCTTTAACTATTCAATAAATAATCGATTTAATCATTACCTCAATGAGGGTTTTTTTTGGTCCCACTGAGATAATGTAAATGCTTTATAATATAATTCAAAGTTGACGGTAAGTGTAATTATAAATCGGCTCAGATCTATGGGCGACAATTCGATGAATTATATCTTTCATTCATTCTCAGTTTCGATGCCCCAAAAAGTCCAACGTTTCCGGCCAACGCACAAATCGCAATCCTCTCATTTTTAAAGATACCAATTTATCAGCGCCCAACACTCATGCGCTTCGATATTAATACGGGCTAGATCTTTGCATATTGCATTCCCAAACGTTATGTTACCAAAATGACATGGAGCATGAAGAAATAAATGCTACAATGTTATAGTTATATTGTTCTTGTTTGTATATTATATTCATGTAATTACTTACTTAGAATCATTGTGTTTATTGTATTTTTATCTGTATGTATATATCTTATAGTTATATTGTTCTTATTTATATCATGTTCACGCATTTACTTTGATAGGATTATTTGTGTTTATTGTATTCCAAATGTATTGATTATTGTTCATTGTATTTCTTATGTATTAGATATATGAGCATTTGTATTGTTCCTACTGCATTCATTGATTGTTATTGAAAACTGTATTCTTTCAATGGGGGGTGTATGTTTAAATTTAGCTCTTCCCCCCTCCCAAAGTTACTGTACATTCCAACCCTTACTTAGGTAAAACAGTCTTACAAGCTCCGTCAAACGATTAACAGTAACACGATACAGTCCGCTATTAAATATTTATAAACATTTCGGTATTTGATTTAATTACTCGAGTTGTCGAAGAACGAAATAACAAAAAACAATAACATTACTCCTGATCGTCTCTTTAATGCAGATGAGACGTCTCACACTGTAGTTCAAAAACCACAAAAAGTAACCGCTCAAAGAGGCAAGGTGGGTGCCATAACATCCTGCGAAAGAGGTCAAAATGTTACAGGAATGTATGCGATGAGTGCTAGCGGAGTGTTCATTTCTCCAATGCTTATATTTGCTAGGAAAAGAATGAAAGAAAGCTTGGTGTATGGTGCTCTTCCTGGGCGATATTTAGGTGTCCGGATAAAGGCTGGATGGATGCCGATGTCTTCCACTATTGGCTAAGCGTTTCATTCATCATATAAAACCATCTAAGGAAAAAAAGGTTTTGTTAGTATTGGACGGACATAGCAGCCATACCCAACGTTTACAAGCAATTGAAGCAATGTAGTCATAATGCTTTCTTTTCCGAGTCACTGTACTCACAAATGCAACCTCTAGATATCGGATTTTTTAAACCTCTTAACACCTATTTTTCGGCAGCTATAACTACAAGGTGGCACCAGTTCCCTGGTAGGGCGTTAAACGTAGATGCAATCAGTTCTCTGGTGGGAATAGCATTTCCTAGTGCTGCAACGGTGGAAGTGGCTATTAACAGTTTCCGAAAGACAGGTCTGTGGCCTCCAGTTCGCTATGTTTTTACTGACGCGGACTTTGCAGCTGCAGAAGTGTTAGATCGCGCACTGGAAATTAATGTAGTCCATGACCCAAATTATTCTGGTGATTCGCATTTGTCAAGTTCAACGTCAGGAGATGCATCAAATAATGATGGAGTTGAAAATTGTGACCCTGCAGAGTGCAATTTAGAAAAAAAAGAACAAGAAAAAGAAGGGCGGTACCATCTGAATGGAAGCGAAACCGTGCTAAACGTCTGAGGAATAGTGGCAAATCATACAAAACGCTAGGCAATAAATTATTAGTGCCTGCAAAGCAAATAAAACCACCCTGCTATGATTCGAAATGTAAACACTAAATTTACAGAGGAGAAACACTTGATTTATTTGACGGTTAATTGGAAACATGTCCCGAGATTGTTAAGCAACGTACTTATATTTTAACTTAATGGCAAGAAATCAATCCTAAATATAGATCACTCGACAAAGCTACATGCAGAGACATAAAACCATGGCATTTTATTTGACAAGAAGGGTAAGATGTGTGCAACATTTTTTGTAGCTACATTGGGTATTCACTAACCGCTGTATTCACAAGTAAATATCTAAAATCAAAGATAATACGTTGGGAGAAGATAACAGGGGAAGGCACAAAAACCACACAGGTTTCTTTCGAAATTAAAAATTGCTTTCGCTCCCATGTTTCTTCAATTCCAACAATACGCTACTATACTAAGTAGTGATTATATCATATTTATTTTAATTTGTTGCCAGTACATTCATCACTAAATAGTATGTATGTATGTATGTATGTGTACAACATTAACAACACGTACGCAAAAATGTGTCAAATGGTTACAAAATTATAAAAAGTAAAATCACATTAAAATCTAAACATGGACATGCAAATATATAAAATTTTTAGACAAAGAAATGGGGAACAATATATAGGAGTAATAAAAAACACCTAAAAGACTTATTTTTTTCTTAAAAATTCATCTAAGTGATAATTAGTCTGTTTAAGCAAAAACAGTTTAAGTGTTTGCTTAAATCTTTGATAGGACTTGAGTTCTTTAATATTACAGGGTAACGCGTTAAAAATTTGGCAGGCACGAAATAACAAATTTTTTTGAAACAGCACTGCCCTGTGTTGACCAGGGTTCAATAACGTCCTATGACGGGTATTGTACCTATCTTGAGTTTTTATCAAACATGCTCTCTTTTTATACGCATAGCAACAAATCTCCAAAATGTACGTATCTACTATTGTTAGTATGCCTAATTCTTTAAATAACTGTCTACAAGAAGTTTTAGATGGTAAAGAGTAAATTATTTTTATGACTTTTTTGCAGTAGTAATATACGTTGCACATGAGCACTGCCACTGTGATGACGTCACACGCCCTTTTTGTTAGGGAAGGAGGTCATGTTCAATTATCCAAACACGTTTGATCTGCATGCTTTGTCTTATGAGTGAATATTATTGAAGTGATTTTATAAATATTGTAGTGTTTTTAACAGTTACAAAGTGTTGAAACTTGAAGAGAGTACCTTAAACATTACGTTAAAAATTTCGTTTCATTCCCTTCAGTGTTAAAAACATTGAATATTGTTTTTATTCAAATAACGTGGTTATTAGTACAAAAACTTATTGTATTTTACGGATCGTGTTTTTATAGCTATTAACATTCCAAGGTATGTTATGGCTAGCATAACAGCCGCGGATGTCAGGTTAAAATCCGAGCGCAGCGAGGATTGTAAGACATCTAAGGCTGTTATGATTGCCATAACATCAGCGGTTTGTTCAATAGTTTATCGGTTGCAGGCACGCAATCCTCTACTTTTAGACAATTTCGTAAATTTGATAACCAAACAATTCCATCGTAATCATCAAAGTTGCCGTAATGTCGGTTGCTATGTTAAAATTTGGTTGTTATGGTTGCGAGTATTGCTAATCAACAAAACCTAATTTTTCATCTGATTAATTACAAAATGAGTACTGTACATTTGCCTCAAAACGTACGCGAAAGTGCTAACGAAGCTCTTAGTAAGTGTCTAATTCCAACTAAATCGAAAGATCGATATGAAAAATGTTATGCAGATTTTCAGGATTGGGGAAAAGACAATCAATTTCTCATGTGGAAGGTACAAACATGTCAGAAACTAACGTATAAGTATGCTTGACTTGTAATGCTTTTTTCTAGGTAGCAGCCGTTTTTGGTTTATTTGGGGCTACACTATGGGATGAAATTTACAATTTGGGCGCAAATGATGTTAAAAGTGAAGATGTCCTTATTGTTACAATTAACAAATCAAAAACCTACACCTAAATCTAGATTTTTCATTCTCATCCCACAGGACTCCACTAATTATGTGGAAATCGTCAAAAAATATATGGGTTTGAGACCACAACATACGAAACAGAACCATTTCTTGGTTTCTACAATTGCGGTAAATGTAGTACTCAGAGGATTTTTCCTAATAAAGTTATAACTATAGTTTTGTTTAATGGTACGGTAAAATATTACACTGCTCATTTGTCATATTAACATACTCACTTGTCATTTTATATATCAATGTGGTTACGATGTTGTTTACAAACGAACTTTTTGACAATTTAAGGACGATTATATCGCCTGCAACCGATAATAGCTATTTATATATCAAGTACATAAACTGGGTCTTTATGGACGAGTCGTTTATTTAGCCGAGCGAGGCGTAAATAAAGATGGCGAGTCCATAAAGACAGTTTATGTACGCGGTATATACAAAGCTTTATGTACGATTGCAAAAATTACTCTTTAAAGAAGAAAATTTAAGAAAATTTAATAATCGACATAAAATCCATATATCACTGACAAGAGATGTCAAATATTTCGAAACTTAGTATCTAGTATTTTATGAAATATATGAAACGTTGAAAATGGTGATGGTATCAAAGGTTGCTGTTCTTGTTGCTAGGGTAACAACAGTTTGTTTAAAAATTTGTGCGTTTGTGAAAATTTTTGGAGTTGTGTAAAAATGGAAGAAATATCGCAAATTGCATCCGCAGCGAAGAAAACTCTTCTTCCCTGTAAATCGAGAACGGTATATGAAGAAGCTTACAATGCATACAAGAAATGGTGCGTAAAGAGAAATGTAAAAAAAACCGTTGAAGATACAATTCTGGCTTACTTTACTACCGATCTCGCGTCGTATAAAGCATCAAGCTTATGGAGTAAATTCCATGCTACGCACTACGATTCATTTGAACGAAGGAGTAGATATTAGCAAGTTTCCCAGTGTTATTCCGTTTCTTAAAAGAAAAGGAGAAGGATATACGCCAAAAAAATCGCTGATTCTAACGGATGAAAATGTGGATTCCTTTTTATTAAGCGCTCAGGATGAACATCATTTGCTAAATAAGGTATGTCCGTATTTTTAGAGGCATAATTTTTGAAGATATGTTTTAAGGTAATTCTTATCTTTGGAGTGGCGGGTGCCTGTAGACGTCAGGAATTGGTTTTTTTGCAGACGACAAATGTTGAAGATCAGGAAAAACATTTTCTAGTCAAGATGATCGATACGAAAACCAAAAAAGATAGATCGTTTGTCATGGAGGATGGCGCTCGGCTAGTGTCGCGGAAGGCTACGTCGCAGAGTCGGAAATGACAAAAGTCAACGTTGCGACGAAAATCCTAGGCGGAGCGGGTCCTTCATCTCATCATAAAGAAATCGAAGAAAGACATCAAATGAGTGGACAACTCTTTATAAAGAATAATGTGGATTGCGTGATTAATATTAACAATTACTACTCGAATAAGCACTCCCCGAAGTAGGTGTTTCTTCAGGTGTTTCGCATTTATATTTATTTTGATATGTGTAAATAAATTATTTTGACAACCGACCACGTGACATTTGTTTATGGCCGCCGTCCATAAAGAGCCACTTTATGGCCGCAAAAGAATATCATAAAGTATTGATTATTATACAATCGGACATAAAAATATTAACACTTTCGGATTTTGGAAAGTATTTAACAAGAGGATAAGCTGTGATAATGGTTTTATGTTGTGCTACAACCAACGAGAAACCTGCAGATTTTTTAAGTTTCCCACAGAACCTCGTTTAAGGGCCAAATGGAAACAGCTGGTTAGGTACGTCTTTTTGCAGTATGTTGTTTTAAGCAGTCTAAAATCACAAATACTATAGGCGCAGTATCAAACCAGGTAGTGGTGCCTTTTTATGCAGTTGCCATTTTCCAGATGGTCGGAAAGAGAGTGGCCCAAAATTATTTGACTATAATCGTGAGAAACGATTTGCGTTCTCATCTCCAGAAAAGAAACGGTGATGTACGGATTCAAGAGACATAGAGTAAGTTGAAGTGTGTATTTTAATCAAAGTTATGTATATTTACATAATGTTATAGGTCAAAAGCACAAGATAATGAAACGTCTGAACCAACCACATCAAAACAAGTTCCTGCATCGAGTGAGCTACAGCCAAGCAAATCACGGCAAGCCTCCGCATGGGGCGATCTCCAACCAAGCACATCCCATGAACCAACCACATCAAAACAAGTTCCTGCATTGCATGAGCTACAGCCATGCACGTCATGGCAAGCCTCCATAGTGGACGAGTCACAACCAAGCACATCCCAAGAAGTCTTTGTGTCAAGTGATTCTGCTGTGGTGGATGCAGAAAATTATTTCTTATTACAAGAAATTAATGCGCAAGAGACAACTTCAGTATTTCTCCAACCTCATGAGTTTTGACAGCATTGCAGACCACAATACACTAGTATTGTTATACACTAGAAATTTTTGAAAAATTTTGAAAATTTGAAAATAAATTATTATTTCCATTGGAATGTGGAAAAATTGAATCGCAAGGATCAGTTGCTCCTTACCCTTATGAAATTGCGACAAAATGCTCCGCATTTAGACCTAGCCTATCGCTTTGGTGTTTTACAGGCTACTGTATCAAATGTTGTAATTACATGGATTCATGTTCCTCATAAGATATTGTTTAAAAAACTAATGAACACCATCCCAAGTAGGGAAAAAAATAGAACATGCTTGCCAAACTGTTGCAGTACTTTTACAAACTGCCGAATTATTATAGACTGCACAGATATTTTCACCGCTGTCCCACAGAGCTCAATGGCTACGCAACGAGTCACATAGGAACACTGAACCAAATTTGTACGTAGGTATATAAAAAGAAAAAGTTAATTGATGTAATAATATGTGTTGTTAACATACGTCCAAAGACCAGTTTTGTTAATTTAATAATTTGAGTTTATACAGTAACAAAATAAGATCATCAGTTTATAAACATATTTTGTTTCATGAACGAAGCGGCATTCAATAATATATTTTGTTCTAGTAATTTTTCTTTTATTGCCCAACTAACTCAATTAATTAATAATTATTAATTAGTATTTACCGACCGGAGCCATTATATCACGTACAAGTAAATACACTACTTCTGTGATTATTTAAATGTTTATTCATAGAGTTACTTAATATGGTTTATTATACATTTTCGATATATTTAAGTTCTATTGTTACATTTTTGTTGTTGTTGTTGTTGAAAACGAATAAACATTATTATTATATTATTTGTTTAAATGTGTTTATAAAAATGATTTATTAGATTAATGAATTCAAGTTGTTGCTTCAATCTAGAGATATAATTCGTCAACTAACCATGTTCATAAGGTGATAAAACTAGATCATTGATTTATTAACAACCGATTATTAACCAAGGGTAGGTTATGGAGTGGGGCGATCCTCGATCCGAGTAAGAAAGGAAGAAACTGCTGCCAACGCCTTCTTTCTCTTGTCATTTAGGCACTTTATTTGAGAGATTATGTAGCTCTTTTATTCGACATCGTTGAATACCCTACATACCTACACAGTATTCTAAACCGAGAAGGTGTGCTAGATATAACTCATCGTCATCAGCGATAAGCAACGGCAGCGAAATCCTGAAAATTAGGGATAAGGCCATATTTGATACTATATCATTAACTATAAAAAGTACAAATAACTGTACACCTTGGCATATCTTTATTAAGTCAATGAACTCTTCAAAAATTCGCTCAGAATATGTGTCTTAGAATAGGACTTAGCAGATTTAAGGTTGTAAAAGAACATTTCTATAAAATCGTAAAACATATTAGGTTCCAAAGGAACACTTAAATTGAAAACGTACATGATTTTAATAACTATGGCTACTGCCCTCATAAAATTGAAAAATTTATAACGTACGTCATCAAAATATACATAAATTTCTTTGATGTCCGCTGAGTTTCCAACACAATAAACAAATGGCTGGATATGATCCTTCTTCCCTTTTAAGAAAGTGATAAAATCTTCTATTTCTTGAGTCGTCTTTCCGACAAACAAGAAAGAGTCTTGGGAGTCTCTGATGGTGAACCTTGGTGGTTTTACTTTTGGCACCATCCTTTTTAGATTTCTCGGGTACATTTGTAGGGACAAAGTATCCGTGCAACGCCCATAAAATAATAGCACTTCGAGAATCTAGTTGACGAATTATTACAATAGTCTAGGAGGATATATATTATATTATATACAGTGAATTTTTCTTAAATGCGAACATAGGAGTTTGCAAGCAATGTAATTTCCCTATGTTCGATTTTTAAAAAAACACATCAATCTATTGAGTAGTTCAAATGAGTAATAGATACAATTGACAGCTGTCATATTTTTAAAAATACAGCCGTCCAATTTAATTACGAAATCGGTTAGGTTATTGCTTATAATGTCAAGGAGGACACTTCGAACATTTATTGTAATTGTTTTCGGTATTTATTTTCTTATTTTCTTCATTTATGTATTGAATAGATCAAATTAGTAGAGTACCAGGTGACCTACAAAATAATTGAAGGTTGGTTCACAATGAGTTGTGGTGTCAGTGCGTGGAAGAAAAATGTATCCTAAAGTTGCTATGGGCTCACATGGCTTCTTTAAAAAAATCTTACCGAGTGCTCTTCATCATAAAGACTATAGAGTTGCTGTTCATAGTCACACAAGTTGCGCGATTTGGGAATGTGAACCGCGCACACCTCATAGATTGATGTGTTTTTTTTTAATCGAACATAGGGAAATTACATTGCATGCAAACTCCTATGTTCCCATTAAAAAAAAACTCACTGTATATGAATAATGATTTCTTATCAAGTTGCTTATTCGAGTCTAAAATGTGGAGTTCCTTTTGCAAACAATGTTGTTGACATAGTTTTATTAATTTTAACAAAGCAATTTTTAATTCTTCTACAGTCAGACAAGACTGCATTCTTTTTGTTTTTACTGCTCGGGTTTTCATTCTCAACATATAGGCGAATACCCTTTGCAAACGAATTAATTTAGAAAATCTTCCCACCAAATCATTGAATGTGTCATCCGTTTGATTGAATAACAGAACTGTACTTGAAGATTTCAATTTTGGATCATGTTCTGCATACTTTGTTGTTTCCTGAATTAATTCGTGTGACAAATGCAAACATTTTGGACCATTTAAACACAGCCGATTTTGCAATAACTCGGTCACACGGGCACCTCGTGAAATTATATCAGCTGGGTTTTGTTCTGATGAAATATGATACCAGTGTTTGATATCTGTTAGTTCTTGTATAACCGCTACTCGATTTGCGACAAACGTCTTATACCTGTTTGGTGCGTTATTAATTCGTCCTAGAGCTATTATGGAATCGGTATAAAGAAAATAATTTTGAGCTTGTACGGTTAGAGTTTCTGTGACTATTTTGTATAATTGAGCCAGTACAACAGCAGCTGCTAGTTCTAATCTTGGAATTGACTTTGTTTTTATAGGAGCGACTTTTGATTTCGCACATAATAAACGCACCTTTATCTGAGACTCATTAATGCACCGAACGTATATGCACGCCCCATAGCTTTCAAGACTGGCATGAACAAATCCATGATGTTCAATATTAGCATAATTAACCGTTACCCAACGCGGTATGGAAAAATTGGAAATTACTTTAAGATTCTGCAAACGAGATTGCCATTCGTTTTTTAAACTGCCCGGAATTTCTTCGTCCCAATTTAACTGGGATTGCCATAATTTTTGAACATCAGAGTGCCCTATGGGACGTAACAACAGAAGAATATAAAAACAAGCAGATCAGGCAAATGCGTATGCAAAAATTAAAGAGGCAATGGGAATCCCCGGATTTGGACAAAAGCAAATCATACAAAAAATTAAAAATATTTGTTCAACTTATTCTCAGGAAGTTAAGAAAATTAAACTATCCAAGAAATCAGGTGTCGGAACAACCGAACTTTATAAGATTGTTTTCACATATTAAAAATCTTTGGCCATTATTCCCCCGAGGCTATTAGTGTGGATTATGAACTTGCCATCCACAACGCTCGCTCTACGTCACGAATTTCCTGCTACTGATATTAGAGGATGTTTCTTCCACTTAGTCACAAATTTACGAACGCATTTATCCGAAGAGCAACTATTGGGACGATACATAATGCAGATCCGAACTTTGCACTCCTAGCCAGGATGATTACGTCCATTGCATTTGTCCCTCCAAGTGACATTATATATGCGGTAAATTCTTTGGAAAATTATTTGCCGATAGACTTAGAACCTATTCTGGGGTGGTTCATAAACACGTACGTTGGTAGACTCCGCAACAACGGAACAAGAGCTCCATCTTACATATCCTTTAGCAATTTGGTCACTGGTCAGTGTACCAACGTACTTTAAATGGAGACGATAGAACAAATAACTATGCTCAAGCGTGCCTTAAAAAAATCCAGATGAATTTCGGTCTTACCCATCCACAAATTTGGAAATTTACAGAGGAGTTGAAAAAGACCAAAAGACCTAGATGCCGACTACGAGAGGTATGTAGCAGGACACGCCGCTCCTCGAAAACGTCTGAGATACGAAGAAGCTCATAGTCGCATTTTAAATATTGTAGTAAACTATCAGCCTCAAAATATTATTGAATTTTTACGAGGTTTGTCTTATATACGAATTTAACTAAATATAAGAATGTGGATTTTAACTGTCCTACAAATACAGGGTGCCCATTATGTATGAAATATAGTTTTTCTATTTCGGTGTCACAATGATGATTTTGTACAACTGTTTTCGGAGTTGTACAAAGACAGTGATTATAGTCGTTTTTTTTGGTAACTCATCTCTTAAGTTGGCAGTTACTAGTTAGTACAAGTAGGTACTTCGTTGGGTACTTCCATGTTTGAACTTCAAAATGTCAGTCTTACTACGCTGCCAACCTAAAACTTAACGTCATAGAAAGTGTTCCCAACATAAAACATGTTAGTTCTAATGTTCCCTATAGTTTCTGATAATGATTTTTTTAATTAAATTAAAGCACCGAAATAGAAAAAATAGTATGAAAAACGCGTGTTACAATGCTTTATTGTAATACTCCTATCTTGCGGACACTCGTGGCTATGCTTCGCGTCGCCACTCGTGCCACAAGATAGTCGTATTACAATAGGTCGCATTGTGACACTTGTCTTTCAATATACTATTATAAACCTCTCGCTAGGAAAGATTGCCGGTTACATATAACGTGAGGTTAGTTCGGCGCTGTAAAACTCAAACCCCGCCGCATAAACGGCCAGCTAGCTCAGATTCTTAATTAAAAGAAGGGTTCGAGATGAGAATCTTCCACAGCGGTTTGTTCGTTTGGGCATATAACATAAGTTTTTGATCTTTGGTAGTCACTAGAAATGATTAGTTGAGCGCCACCCAATTTTGCACAAATTCTGACCTCTCCTGTATAGAAATTGGGAAAACACAAGAGAGCCAAATAATAAGTTCACTACGAGCAATTCTGATTTATTAATCCTGGCAAAAACGGTGCAGGATCGGCAAATAAAATGTATCTTCCATACGACAATAACAAATACTTTAAATGACAAAAATAATCCCCAAATAAATTCCTGAACACTTCCCTAATAATTACGTTACCAGCCCCCTACAACAATGATCGAGCAAAAATGTAGTTAAGATTTCAATGGATTCAAAGATTGAATTAAGTTAACCCGAATAACAACTCATATAGGCAACACTGGGTACAAGCAAATTAAAAATCTTAACTTGAATAACACATACGCTGTCTTCTCCGAAAAAGAGCTCTCCTTCGAAGTTCCAGTTCTGTAACACAAAAACAAACCCCAAGCTACCACGCTCGGAACGATTATATGAGCCGGAAGGGCCAAAAATAGCTTACTCGTAGCCGGCTCGTTTACCCATACGTTAAATACAGGTGCGTTGCTCGTGAAGAGAGCCACGACCTCAAACACTAGACGCGAACAAAATACAAAGCTCCAATCATAAATCGTCGGAAGGTTACACTAGATTAACGGTATTGAAGCAAATAAAAAAAAAGGTTGTGTAAAAGATCGTATCTTCCGAAAATTCCACAATCAGCTGGTCGCTCCCGGTATCGTTTAGGTGTCAGCGCTTATCTACTCGGTGGAACGCCGGATAGCTGCCGGCAATCAACAGGTGTTCGTACTCCGGAATATTCGCAAGATGCAAATTCATTTACTATCCCAAAATTAGGCCAGGTCAATGTCCTCCGCACACAAGAATGTGCAAGGATATACTATAAACTATACCATACAAGGATTCGTCTGTACAAGGATTGACCGGTACAAGAATTCATCTACTACATGGACCCCCTAAAAGTAATGAAGATGTAACACTCCCTTAACGAGATTTTTAATAACATACCTGAAATCGTCAGGAGGGTAATGAAAAATACTTAAATCAATGAAAGATGGAAATTATCCAACCTCAAATTGTGAATCTGAAAGAATTTTAGATAACATAACGTAAAAGAAAGCCAACGCCATTTCACTTACATGTAGGTAGGGCGATGAACTTCAACCAGATATATAGCCTCGCAATGGAGAAAACGGCTTCTGAGTTACACTACTCGACAACGCCAATAAAAAAGGTAAAATTGCCAGAGATTTCACGTGAATGATGGCAAATATTACCCACTGGTTTAAGAAGAATTCACAATGCCACGCTCTACAACAAGTACAACCTCGTTGGCTTTAAAACGGAAATGAAGTGAAAAAATAACGCGATTCTGCGCTAGGAAAGAAACACGCGTACAAGTGACGCCATCTCACCTATATCCTACCTAACCTAGCAAGCGGTAATTTTGAAATTTGAATATGAATAAACTAAACTGTTACATACAGAACATCTGATCCCGGTCTACAATCGTCTACTTCGTTGGAAAATGCGCTAAAAAGCGCGAACAAGTAAAAATCAATTTACTACTTACGTCGACATGCTTGAGGAGCATACCGTATTGAGAAGTGGGAAGCTTACGCCGAACATGTCTCCAAAGGACGTTGAAGTATTATGGGAGCAATTAGTTGCAAAATTAAATGCTGTCGGCGATGGCCCTCAACGTGACATTCATGGGTGGAAAAAGGTATGTTACTATTAATAAATGTACACAAAATTATGTATAGGATAAATATAATCCTTTTACAGGAATTCACAGAATGGAAGAGTATAGTCAGAAAGAAGGCCAGAGGTGGAAAACCAATCAGTGAATTAGAAAATCGCATGCTACGAGCTACATCCCAAGCAGAACAGAAATATTGATATAATGTTGACCAAATATTTAAACTTATTGGCAAGATATTAAAACGCAATATTGCACCAATGGCAAAATGTGAACATTCTGCAATATTGTATATATATTCAAACTCAATATTAATGAAAGATTGAAAAACTATACACATACATACTGAACACCAATAATGAAGTGATATTGTGCGTTTATATATCAGCAACATCGTTTTTTTTATTACACGATATTGACTGATTATTGGAACTCGATGACCATGATATATCAAAAAAGTACACTCATATATATTGAAGAATAATATTAGAATAGTAATGCATATTTGTATAGGTGCAACATTGTTGTCCATTATTTCATAATATTGGTGGGTTATTGGAAATGGAGTTCGACGCAATATTTAAAAACTATTAATAGATATATATATATATATATTATGTATAGTAATATTGAAGCATTTACATAATTTACACCAAGTTAACATAGGTATCAAAAGTTAAACCTTATAACAAAATGAATTGCTATAAGCCATTCACAATCATTTTTGAATCTCATATACGAGATATTTGTTGGCAATAGTGTTATTTGCAATGCAATAACATTACATTTTCATATCGTAATTGATGACAAGGGCGTTAATTAATTTAAATTAATTTTAATTCTAATTCATGATGAAACTGAAATGGAATATTTAAAAATTAAACATTTGACGTGCCACATTTGACGCTCGGCTAACAAAAAAAATATCGACGTGAATAGCTTACTTATTTGTACTAAAGTAACTGTTTAAGAATGTAAAAAAATGTACCAATAAGAGAAAAAAAAATGTACCCCTATAATAAAAAAATGCTGCTCTTTTCTTGAGACTTTTGTAGATAACTTCTATTTTCTATGACTTCTCCGACTTATCTGTAATAATATTGTGTTAACTTATCATTCTTACACAGGGTGTAAAGTTACCTTCTGGTGCTCTACTTTTTCTTCCACCTTCCCAATCTGCTGCACCTGCCAGAGCAGAACTAATATTGCTTAGGATCTCTTGCTCTGTTGCATTTGGGTAATTTACCCTTACTGCCACTGCAATAATAAATAAAGTTAGTAAGAAATTTACAAGTAAGTATGTTATTTCATAATATTAAGACAACTTTTGATCATAAACGTTCATGGGACTTAAAAGAAATGTTTTGTTTGTTTAGCGAAATAGTTCCAAGACTGTCAATTTTGAAAACAAACATAAACTAACTAGTTCAACATAGTGCAGTGCAAATAAACAAAACCCACTACCTATGCGACTACCAAGATAATTGATTCAGTTAATTAGGTTACAAACAAATAATTTTTACAATTTACACTACAAAAAATAAAATAACTAGATACACTAAGTTTACACTTATTTTGGCATGGAGATAAAAATGACTTCAAATTTAATACATTACCATAAATAGCTTCTAAAATTTTTATTAATGTTGACAAATTCTTCTTTCCCTTCTTGCCTTTGGCAGAATATAGTACAGCAAGGTTTTTTTCCAGTAAACGTTTAATAATGCTGTGAACATTTTTTCTTAGAGTAAGTCCTCCCACCAATGATAATATTTTTGCCTACAAATATAATAACTATTAGGTGAACATAAATCACAATAATTTATTTACCAATTCGTTGAACAAGCCTGCATCATTTAGTTTTCCATTTAAATCTTCTAGCTCATGAACTGACTCAATGGGAACTTTGAATTTATCTAATTGTAAACTTGGAATGTTATGGGTTACATGAATATTTTTTACTTCAGCTAAAATGTTGCCGATTTTCTTATTAATTTCGGTTATGTCAAACTTTATAGCAGCAACCGCTTTTAAAATTGTATGAACTGTGGTAGAACTTTCATTAGCACCCCCATCTAGAAATAGAATAATTTAATTTGTAATAAAATTCATACATATGGAATTATAACTGTAAGTAATGAAATTATTACCTAGTGGAATTGCTTCAACCTGGAAAGAAGGCGAAGGTGACACTGATTCTACAGACTTCTCAGAACCATACCGATTATCGAGTGGTTCTTTTTCTACCACGTATACATTTTTCATCAATTGACTGGTAACATGTGCACTTCGTACTTTTTCATTACTACTTTCCGATTCGGTATCATCAACATTAGATGTGTACATTAGCATGTTGGTTTTTCTTTTTGCCATCGCTAGGTTTGTAACGGTTCCTTTGTAAGTGGCGTTACATTCCATATAATTTATGTTAGCATCTGGGTCATCGCAGTTATCAATTAATTTTTGTAGTTTTTGACGTGGTACCTTTGGCCATAGGTATGTGGTGTTTGTCTCATCAACAGCCCATGATGATGGGACATACCCCACAGCGTTCTCCTTCTCCCATATTACAATATCCCATGTTCCCATCCTTTCTGGTTGATCTTTAGTAAAAATTTGTACCCTAAAAATGTAATAACAACTGGTAAGTATACAAATATTTACTTCTGTGCAACACATGTAAATATAAATAAATATACAAAGGCAATTTAATGACACTTGTATATCTAGATGTTTGAATAGAAAACTTTGATCATTAGAAAATATCACTTTTTGAATACAACAAAAATAGCATTTTCCATAATTTACGCACTACATTATCGCAGAGCAATTTTTTGGAAATATGAATGGTCAAATTTTGAATGTTCCAACAAATAGAAACACAAGAAAATTGCTTTGTGTTGGTGCGGTAAATGGACAACGCTTTCAGAAAAAACTTAACCTGGGATCTATACGTACTTCTCCACTCACCCTTTAACAATGATGTAATAACCCAATCGCATATGCAGGAAATAATGCCTTTTCTAAATGTAATATTATACATTTTGTAGACACATCATCCACTCCTACCACAAACTCAAAAGTGGATAAGTCCTTTACTTTAAAAACGTTTAGCTTGGATGACTTAATAGGACTGTCAAAAACATCCCAGCAAGATTGAAATATGGGACCCTTCAATTGAATAGGCATATCTTTTGTTTGTAAAATTACCCTAACTTTCATTACTTTCCCATTTTTTAAGATCACATGAGAATCACAATCTTTCGCAACATTTAACTTATATTTGTCCTCAACACTTATCTGAATAATTTTATTGCATGTTCTTTTAATTATGGTAACACCTTGTTTAACGGTATTGTATTTAAATCCTTTGTTTCTCTCTTCTGCCAGTCTCATACATGCTTGAGCTAATGGTTTGTTCGGTGTACGTAACATTTTCTTAATTTTACCCAAGTAGTTCTCAAAAACAAAGCAATTAATTTTGTCTAAACTTTCATTATTATTAACACTGTCTTCAACTAAATGTAAAAGGGAATGAGTATTATAAACTGGCTCCTCTGGTGTGTAAACTTTTTCAAAATCTCCACAGCATTTTCTAATACACTTTTTAGCTATAGCACCCAAATCGTTTCTAAAATCTCCTCTACAACATATTCTCATTGCACTAAACAAAAGTAAAAAGTGTTTGTACATAGCAGGAGGTAAAAGATCGTGAAGAATGAATGGTCCGATGTATAAAAGGAATGTACGAAACTCTGTCGCTTTCCATCTGTCCAGTTCCTCAATTATCCGAGGTTTCCGATTAAACTCTACACTCATTTGGTCTCTAACAATTAGCATTCTTCGTGAAGCTTCCTTTCGCATAGATGGAGCAATTCTAAATAACATATTTCCTTTAAACCAGTGATTTAGTAGCCGACGCATGGTTCCAAGGCATGCCATATGCATATAGTCTAAAGGAATTCCCGATACAAGTCCAAAATTGTTTATTTTTAGAAGAGGAGACACACCCAAATGATGATTTTTATGCAATTGTTCTACAAAATTTGAATCTGTTCGTGGAAGAGAACAACCAACTTCATTATAGCGATAAACGATCTTTCCTTCCAACCTTTCACCTTTGACATTGCATCGTTCGCAAGAAAAATAGCCATTGTGATTTTTTATATACTTCAAAGCTGCTCTCGCAGGAGCATCACATACTAAGGCTTTCAGTTTTACATAATAGGTTTTGTTATTATGTTCAAATCCACTTGTTGAAAGATCATTTAATTCAACAATAAATTTATGAAGGTATTCTTCCATATCATTAGGTTTACTATCTCCTTTGTATAGGGCTATTACAAATGGTTTTGGGTTGAATCCTTTAAAATAAAGTAGCCCTAAAATGGGCCAAAATTGTAGAGAGCTGCTTTTATATATAGGTAGCCCATCTACATTGCAAATGAGTTCTAAAATATTTTTGTCATTTTTTTTAACGATTATATTGTCAAGACCGTTATTAAGTTCTTCGATTAAACGATTTTTTATGCCAAAGTAAAAAAATAATCCATTACTTTTGTTTGCGGAAGCCATATTTCTATATACAAGTTTTCGTGGTGTGCCCAAAAGAGTTTTGCTGCATAGCGGTAAGTTCGGATGATGAGGCTTCAAAATACGTAATAAACTATTTAATTGGTTGTGATTCACCTTTTCATTTAAAGCCCATATTTGAAGATTGTGCAAGAGATTGTCTTCTTCAATGAGAGTCGATGCATATGCACTACATTCATTGATATTTGAGTTCTCAACGTCATTGCTGTGCTCTGAATAGTACACTCCTTCAGCAGGTACAATACTTTCCAAATGGTGTTCATTAGGACTTTCGTCAGTAATACCATCGCCTAACTGCTCAAAGGTACTTAAATTGTGAATATTAGCAAGACCAGGAGGCGATGCGAAAATTTCAGTTTTAGGATGGTCAGTTGAGCAATTCGATTTAACTTTTTTGTTGGGCGTAACATAATTTTCTTTTTCTTTTATTAATAATCTTTTTAAGTGCATACTTTTCCTTGATCTTGACATGTCTAAAACAGTAATAAGTATTCCTAAATATAGTAATTGTGTACCAATTGCTTAATAAAATAAAAGCAGCTTAGTCATTAGGCTAAGGTTAAGGTGTATGGATTTTTGGAATACCGCTTAGTCCAAAAGTTAAAAGGATACCTACACAAGTTATGTACCAAACGTAATATTTTTTGTTTTAACTCTTACTAATCCATTACCATTAGTGACGTGTACCAAAATGGTTTAGTTTAGCAATAAAAATAAAAAACCTGACATTTTTTATGAAGTGTAACATGGTGTATCTTTGGAGGATAGCGGTAGTACAAAATCATCAAAAGATAAAAGTAATCTTAAAATAATTCCCAAGAAATCTTTGAATTTTTGCCTCATGTTTCTTAGGCGATGCTTTAAAATGTGATTTCAAGGGGTACTTTTCCAAAAATTCCCTGGTGGTATGTAAACCTGCCTGCCCGTCTTGCTTAGATAAATTTTAGTATAAAGTATATTGTAACGTTAAAACTTCTGCAAAAGTCATATTAATATTTAATAATATAAAATAATAAAATGTTTATAAAAGTCAATTAGTCATATTTGATACAGTGTTTTGCAAACAAAGTTATAAAAATATTGAAGGCTCTATGCTCTTACAAAAAAAACACAGAAAAATATTTAACTAACAATAACATGATAATACGTCTTAGAAAGTATTAAAAAATACGGATAAAAATAAAGCGGGACGTTTAGCTCCAAAATAAGGAACAAGCACAGCTCTCATAAAGCAATGAACACCAAGACCAAAAAGATTTTTTGATAAAATTATTTTTAAATACAACCCATTAAAAACGGTGCTAATAAATGTGTTTTTTAACACACTAGACATCCTTACAGACAGTTAAAAAGGAGTTCCAAATTAATAGTACATTATACGCGCTATAAGGTTGTGAAGAAACTCATTATTGACTGATCGTTGTTTATTACCCGAAACACAAAGAGTCAAGAATTATAATTTTAATAGGGTCGGTAATTGTGTTCACAACCGTAGATTTTTTTACTAGTAGTACACTAGCTATATAAAATTTATTTAAAATTATTATTCATAGTTAGTAATAATTCGAATCGCTTTATTTTCTTATGTAAAAAAACAAATCCACAAATAATACGTTAACTACAAATTTATTTGAAACCTCAACAGATTCAACAATCAACACTGCTTTTTATTTAAATTTGCACCACTTGTGTTGCGTTATTTTTAAATAAATAAAATGAGTTATTTAACGTTTAAATTTGTCAGATGTTATTTTCATTATATATTTGGTTTATAAAAATCGAGATAAAAATATACTTCTCAACCTACTCAAAGGGTCGATAACTACATATGTTTCAAAGCTACTAACAAAAAGAAAAGTTTTTTTGAGTTTTATATCTTATTGCTTTATGACGAAGTGTTTTTCCAGCAAAGTCAGATTTATACGCCAAATATTCGGAATTTTGATACTTTTTTTTGTTTTTTTTAATTTATAACTGCGTGTTATATCATTTTAATTATTCCAGCTTTAATAGCTTTAGCAGGAAGATTCTGGCCTTAGAAAAATTTTTGTCTATTAATGATTGCAGTCAAGAACAAAATTGTTAAAACATAAAAAATGTTTCTTTAATGCAGCATTTTTTATAAATTACATATTTTGTAGTTTTAAAGATTTCATATATTTTGTAAAAAATGATTAATTTTTGTTTATCTAATCTCTGTTTGTTAATCGGCAATCTTTAAAGTAGTAAATTCCAAAAATTTTATTTTTAAGTATTTTTAGTGTCCGACCGAAGGTGAATTGGCCGAAACCGAATCCAAAGGCCGAAAGTGAATGGAAGAAAAACTGAGCTTATTAATAATTGCAGAGAACTAGTTTTTCCGACCAACTTAGAAATTGGGTGTGGAGAAAATTTTGTTCTAAATGTTTTTATTGAGATACCAAACACAATGCATCGATAATAATCAATCCTCAGTACTCAAGTTTCGGCTTCGGCCTTCGGCCACTTTTTGGGGCGAAGCCGAATTTCCGCCGAAGCCGAACATTCGGTCAGACACTAATATTTATCTAATTTATTGCGACCTGGTTTGATTTTAGAACACGGGCCTGTGGCCGCATTGTTACGCCACTGCATTCTCAAGTAGTTTTTCACTCGAGTTAACCCATCACATCACTAATAGCGGAAAATCCGATTTGCAGGACTTTGTCGTTTTACTGTCGAAGATATTGACCCCTATTGCCCTATGCAATTATGCATATGGCCGTTTGCACCAACAAATTTAAGATGAGCTTAGCTTAAGCGTAGCTTAAAATCCATGACAACGATTATTGAGACAATGGTTGCCATGGATTTTAAGCCACGCTTAAGCTAAGCACAGCTTAAATTTGTCGGTGCAAACCGCAACAAGTATCACTTTTAAATAGGTTCTCTTTATGGGCTTATACTGACCTTATGCGAATTAAATAAGCATATCGACCGTCTTATATCGAACCAGTGATTACTTAGCTTTAAAACAGAGTAATAAGCGTTTAATAAAATCCATTAATTATGTTATAATTAAAAATTAAAAAAATGTCCACCATATTTACACTTTGCGGTTGGTAGTAACGAATAATCATAACCTTATTCATTGTGTTTACATTTTCCCATTTGCTAGATTTTCGTTCTTGCCTTTAAAGTTAGAAAACTACTTACTATTATTAAAACAAATCCAAAAAAAAAACACACTTTAAATGCAAGTAAACGAAAAATCTAGTAATGGGAAAATGTAAACACAATGAATAAGGTTATGATTATACGGTACTACCAACCGTAAAGTGTAAATATTGTAGACATTTTTTTAATTTTCAGTTCTAACACAATTAATGGATTTTATTTAACGCTTATTGCTCTGTTCTGTTGTAAAGCTAAGTAATGAGTATTTCGTTTCGATATCAGAGGGTCGATATGCTTATTTATTTCGCATAAGGTCAGTATAATATGCCCATAAAGAGGACTTATTTAAAAGTGATACTTAATGCATAGGGCGATAGGGGTCAATAACTTCGACTCTAAAAACAGCCGTCCTGCAATTCGAATTTCGCGATCGACGTAACCACTAATAGCATCACTATTGCGACATGTCTAATTATTTATTCCGTTATGCACACGATTTACGCTATTTGCGTAAAATGCATTTAACCTATGACGCCATTTTATGGAAACGCAAAAAGCAGTTTATTGCACCATGTAATGCAAGTACTGCGTTATTAACATTATGCTTATGGCTTATCCGTAATTGCTGTTACTAGATAAATACAAATTGTAATAAAAAAACAACTTACCTGAAATTGAAGAATCAAAATACTTAGTATGTAAATTTGAAATTGCAGCACACTCTACTATAATAATTATGCACAAATTAAACGTGAAGCTGTCAGCTGATCTTTTCAAACAACGAAAGGAGAGCCAAGGCCAAGCGACGCGAATGCGAAACGAAACTTCTCCTTCTTCGCCACACACGTGCTGCGTGCACGACGGGTCCTTGTCGGGTCGATTCGCCGATCTATAGTTTACCCGTCTAACGATGTTTGTTCAATGTTGCCTATATATTAGCAAATTAAGTTTGGCATAATGTAGGCAAACATTGAGAATGCAGTACTGCTCCAATATTTTTAATTACAATATTGGCAATGTTCCCAAATTTCTGTATTAGGAAAATATTGTTAATAAACCTAATTAATACCAATACTAATACGATCTAAATTCAATATTGTTTATATATTAACGAATATTGATTTGGCAAACGTTGATAATGAATACTGTTCCAATATTTCTAATTACAATAATGGCATCATCGCCAAATTTCCACATTAGAAAAAGATTGGTAATAAATCTAAATAACTTGATATAGATTCAATATTGTCTATATATTAGCGAATAATGATTTGGCTAATGTAGGAAAACCTTGAGAATACAATATTGTTCTAATGTTTCTAGTGACAATATTGTCATCATGGCGAATTTTGTACGTCAGGAGAATATTTATAATAAGTCAGTGTTTTTATACTGATAGTACAATATTACATTAATATTTAATTTTCTATATAGTATTCTCATTATTATGTAAATATTATTACAATATCCGACTCGAGGACTTAGTTAGATGGTTGGTTAATATTATTGCACTAAGATTGGGTCAATATTGGTTTATATTAAACAATATATAAACATTGGGCCATTATTGCGCCAAGTTGTGGCCAAGATTGTGTTCTGCCTGGGGAGATGTACATTCTCATGCAAATTTTAACTCTACTAAATAAAATAAGTGGGATAAATTATTAAACTTAAAAACTAAATACATTAAACAATATTGTCCACAATAAGTTGATAAAGGATGCTGCAGCACTCGCGAATTAAAGGTGAATTTCCGGGCGTGTTTTTTCAAAAATTTTAAATGTAATGTGTAGGTGGTATCCGAATGAATCGAAATATTCTCCATTTCCATCTTCATCTATGTAAATTCCGTTCCAGTAACACCAACCAAATGCAGCAAATGGCCGACGTACACTTGCTCGTATAAGTTCATCTGATGCGAATGCACGCAACCTTCTTCTGAATCAATTCAACGCTCGTTGAAGTTCTAGGGTATTCATTGTTGGTCTTTTTGCCCAACGTGAATATTGCGTTTTTCTTGAGCGCACATAACTGTGTTCTCCGCATGATTGAGGCACCTTACACCGTATATGACTTTTCTTTAACTTCTTTACGAAAACCCACGTCTTCTTTAATTACAAACTTGTCCGAAATTCATGTATTGCTTCTCCAGTTTTACATATTCTATTTGAAGTTACGTTTCTTCTTCAACCTCTATCTAATGTGATTCCATTTCAAGCCATGATAACAGTCTTCTAAGAATTTATTTCTTTTTTCATCGTGAGGTTACAGTTAATTGGCGGGCGGCTTCATAAGTAAAGTTGTGCAACTGGGCTTCCGACGAAACGATAGATATTTCTTCGGAATGAATTCCTTTCTTCCGCGGAATTTAAAATCAACGTTATCCATCACAGAAACATTTTCTAATAACTGAATCCGTAATGAATCTGAAGCATCTGAAAAAGTTATTGCATGTTTCCCGTGATTATGTAACTGAATGCACCCAAAAATCTTTTCCCTTTAAAGCACTGCGATGACATTTCGATGTTTATCAATTTCAATAACGTTGTCAAATTCTGCGTACACGAGACAATTCACCATCTCAGTCAGCGCGTCTTGGAAACCAACTTCGATACGAAGAGAACCGTTCTTTACCAAGTTCCAATGAGTTGTGGCGTTTGCGGATAAATCCGGCGTTAAATCGAAAAGTCATTAGGCAAGTATCCGTGCGGATAGTCTAAACGTGATACGTTATTTCCTTCGTTCAAAAAATGTATGTCCAGTTCCAGAAAATAAAGTGTGGTAGGCCCTTACGTATAATCCTTCTTGAGTGAAATCCTGGTTGTAACGGTTTTGATGGAATTTGCTGCCCATCAATGTACAGAGACATATAATTAATCTTGTAATGAGATGAAAGTTGAAGGGATTGGATAGCGTTGAGATATTTTAAATTGCACAAAAACCAATTATCGACTTGGTAGGTGACAAATCATTTGCGTTGCACACCTGCCAGCACCTTCACATCCGATCACAGTGGTTTACCTGCTTTTGTGTGCGCAAGAAGACTACAGGCGTAAACTTTATCCACAATTTCAATTTGAACCAGCAGCAGCCATTAAACTAAAGGTGTCTCTTGTTGAACAAACTTATTTCATTTCTTAACATTATGAGAAACTTTTTGATTAAACAGTCAGCGTGCACATGACCAACCACACCACCATTTACCGAGCTTTTGGTATTTTGACGAATATATTACCTTGTTATCAGCTGTTTTGTATCCATTTGCTTTGAGCCGGTTATGCCATAATTACACCCCAGATGAGTTGTTTTAGCTTCAAGTTCAATTTAACAGAGTTTTCGCTATGCACGATCGCATAGTATTTATGGTGGTGACACTAATTTCTGATTCAAGCGCTGTCCACTTGAAATAAATTATGGTTTAATTGTTAACAGGAGCTCCACATCGTAGCACCCAAAGCGTGTATCTTGTTTTGAATTTCGCCAAACGTGAGCATTGTGTGACTTAGATCGAGGTAATCATTTCATTTCCGGGGACTACGAATCATCTGTGCGTCATCTGATAATTTCCTAAAGGTTTGTAAAACACCCATTGAAGCCTTCGATACTGGTTGTGTTGCAGGAAGTGAAACAGATCCAACTGCCGAGGACTGGTCAATGACTGTGCAACGAGGTGCCAACTTTGAGAAAATTCACTAATGGAATTTGACAACTTTGCGTTATAGCTTTTTCGGAGTGTTAACTCTTCCCGTAGCAATTTTGAATGGATTAATCGATCATGTGTGGTCGGTATACCAGATCCATACATTAATGTATCAATTTTGTCATCGGTTTTATTTAAGGTTTCTTCCTGCGACTGAATCGTTCGACCACGCTGCTTTCGGAATTTCTCCTCAATTAGTCACCTAGTGGTTTGCACCAGTTTTAAAGTTCTTTTCCCACAGCTCGCATAGTTGCAGGAACAAAGGTAATATGGAACGAAACACTCCTCCAGCCAGCTTCCTATTCCATACCTTTTGGTACGGCGAACCTCTGGCATCGTACCTGCGCCGAGCCCGCTTATTTACGTACTATTGCCCTATGGGTAGTCCATTCTTAAAATTTTAAAAGAACTAATGTTCCAAACTCGAATGGCATTACTGCGCCTTATCCTTCCTTATAAGTCAATTCATTTACTGAACCGGCAAAATTAGTGGGTTTGTTATTAATCGTGCAGGATCAAAACTAGGACCTTTTTTCATACCGTTCATCGAATCAAAATCGGGTTTTAGTATTGAACGTTTTTATACATAACGTTCCGAGATTATAGAAAAATATTCTAAAACTTTATTTAAATAAAATCTGTATTGGCGATCTTGTAGTAATTAAATTGTCAGTTTATAATCGAACGCAAACGACAAGGATATTTATTTCGGCTCGTACGAACGCGATTTAATATGTACACAATTGTACATAATTTACTCGACGTTTTTTCCTCTCTTGCCCAAAATTCGCATAATTTTTAAATACTAGTCTACAATCAAGACTTGTCGTGAATAATTTTAAACACCTCTTGACTAAAGTTACTCTCATATCCCTTTTCAAAATGATATTTGGTTCTGGTGATTCTCACGTGTTGAGGTCGAGTTTCTTTACCAAAACTCGAACAAATGCCAAGGAAAAAAATGAATAATTTCAAGTAAAGTTTTCATTCATAAGTAAATACACGGCAAGGATTACCAATACAAATTCCCTCGTCAAAATTCAGGCAATGAAAATCTGTCATGTTTCCTAAACTAACCAAAGAGCAGCAAATTACAGCGATAATTACGCTTACCGCTATCAATTTTGACATTCCAATTTCACATAAAATAAGAAACATTATTAGAATGCAAAATTAACAAATTGAGGTGTAACGTTTGAGTAAAATTTTTATTCGGCGACGTGATCTTACTACTGGTAATTTATAGTCGGTTTGAAGGTATTATCGCGTTTTGTGATTAATGTTTGGTCAGTGTTTATTTTTCTGCTTGGATATTTTTGTTTTTTTTTCTTTTACGTCCTTTTGACAAGTTATTCAACAAGCTTACTTCAAAAGTACGTTGAAAATATGCAAAAATACATTCGTCAATTACTTCCTAAATGTAATTAATTATGTTTTACGTACCCAAAGTCTATTAAAGGGCGGAACTTTTTTTAATGGAAGTTTCAAGCTTATGATACGGTGGAAATTTTAAAAGGGTGTTGATAACGACCGAATGCTTTCGCTTCGAAAGATATTACCATATTTCTTTCCCGTTCCTTATTCCACTTGAAGATTGTGGGTTGATCAGAAGTTAATTAAGATAATTATTTCGAAAATTCGAACGTTAATTAAAAAAATCGAAGCCTATATCGTTAAAAGTTACACGTGCGTTAGAATATCATTAAATCTGGCCATCATTACAGCTTTGTTCCCTCCTTCACTTTCTGAAAACTGTTGTTGATCTGCCTAAAAGACTATTAACCTGAAACGTTGCGAGTGATAGTTTAATTTCTTCTGTTGTGTAAACAAGGCTCAATTAAAACTTAATCGTCTCTGGTTACTGCGGTTCATTTGCCAATTACGTCTTGTGTAGACAAGCTTTCCTAATTAATTACTGCCTTGACATTACGTAACGTGTATGATGTGAAAATTATATCGAATATCCCAGACTTAGAATTTAGTATTCCGCCCGGGTCGTATCCCTCATTTTTTTCGTTTTCTCTTCCTTTTTGCGGCATTATCCGTATTTTACAGTTCATTACACATATTTCGTATTCCATTTCCAGTCGAATTTGCTTATTTCATTTTATCTTTCATATTAAAAACATGAATTTCTGATGCGCGTGAATTTTATATATATAGCCGGAGAGAAATTCTCTTCTGGCTGCAAACAACATTAATAATTGTCACGGTATGAATTACGGAGCAAATTTCTTAGTACGGACTTTTCTTTGCTTCCATGATTAATGTTGAAATGAATTTATGCATAAATGGATTTGCAAAAATATGTAGATATCATTGTTTTATTGTAGGTATGTACATTAGAGTTTTCATTTTAGAACAAAATAGGTACACGTGTCTACACGTTACGAAGACGTATCCATTGTTAGCGCAATTCCACAAAAATTTAAAAAATGCGCTATTGTGGCCACTTTGCCCATCCGCCCGACCGATCGCTACTAGTTTTTTATGTTAAGAGCTATTGTTCTACTTTTTTCGGTATGTGGTTCGTTATGGTGTCGAGGCTTGCACCAAAGGAAAGAAGTTCAACATGTTGACCTAGTCGTCCAACTGTTGCTCTACCACTCAACCTACACAGCTAACACAAAATAATGGGTCAACACAAAATAAGTACCCCGTTGCCGGCAATGTGTGTGCAGGGAAAGCACTTCAATTTGCTAACCTGCATCTATATGCCGCGCCGGCCGTTATGTCGCCGCTATTCATATGCAAGCATCTTTTAAATGCTGAGAAAGTGCTGCTAATGTGCTACTTTTATATGCTATATAGGTGCAGTGGCAATGCACTTAAGGTGTCGCAAATATTGCCTCCTATGGATGAAATTTGTAATTAATTGCACACAGGGCCAGTACCAATGAAATACACTTAATATGTACCTACCTACTATTTTTTTTATTGAAATTTAAAATTTTTTAATACTTGCTAAATGTCAAAATATCTTAGGCTTTACAAGATAAAATATAAACTACTACGATTCTAATACACATACATCTGAAAATAGGTTTCAAAATAAAATGAACTGTTACTAATTTTTTTTTCTATTTTCCCTCCCGCCTTCACGATCAGATGCATTGCGTAAATATACTTTGATGATATCTCCCACTTCACGTTGGGTAGCATTTTTGGATATTTGAGGTATTTCTAGGCGTTTGAAGTAATGTTCGAGCATCCATTGGTAGATCAGTTAATGGATTTACCTTAACCCATTTCAATAACTCGCTCGCAATGTGAGAAATTTTATAACGTTTAGCCCATCTCTGTAAAAATATTATACATTTGTTGCTTTCTATTAATTTAATGTTATCAGATTCCTGAGAAGAATTTTCATCGTTTGTGATTTTAGATTCTGAAGACAATATTGAAGGATAGGTGGCTAAATTTTGGTCAACAAATGGAATTGCTGTTCACGGTCGAGCAGTTTTTCTGTGTGATCGTCTAACAGTGAAGCTAAAGCGCAATTTGTACCAACGTTTTTAGTAGCGACTACATTATCCTTTGTTTCCATCAAATCGTTGGTCTTCTCTTTCGCCTCCAAACTCCCTTCTACGTTAATCAAATTAACAACTTCTAACAAATTCCTTTTTACATTTCTCTGTCTTTGACGGATACTTTTTCGTTTGTAAATATTGAACAACATAGTTGAAACAAAGTTTGGTTGCACTTGATTAAACAATTGTAGAAAAACACCTAAAAGATTTCACAAAAGAGCTCTAGAATAAAATCCTACCAAACAATTACAACAGTAAATTCGCGCTTATTTTTTGCACAGTATGCTGACAACAAATTAGGTTAGGATTACTATTTATGTCAATTGTTATATTTTTCAATTGTTGCTACAACCAAATCTTACCTATAGTTTCCACACACGGACATATTTGCACGATATACTTAACTTAAGGTACAAATAAGTATATTTACTTCACAAAAGCACAAAAAGTAAAAACCATAAGCGTAAATTGTTTATAGACTGTGACGTAAGTACCGTATATAAGTGTACCAACCACCAAGTACCAACATACTTTCAATTTTTAGTGTGTAGGGATACCAACCGCGACATAATTAACTCTTACTCCTCCAACTTCAGCGTTGGAAAAGTGGCAGCAATGCACACTACAACCTGTAGTAATACAACTGCTAAATGCAAGCGCTGTGTTACCATTCTACCAGCACTTCCGATATATGCTGCTTTAATGATTTCCCAGGTGTATTGGCCGATTGTCCCATGTACAATACATTTAAGATTATGTCGCGTATACAGTGCATTAACAGTATTAAATAAGTACTGTTATTAAGCGCTGTATAAAACTAAGTCGGCCGAAAGTTCCCCGGCAACCGCTGGTTAGCTGGGTAAGTGTATCATTCGCACGCTTTACACATACATGTAAGAAAAATTTTTTTTTACAAATGTAACATGTTTGCTCACTTAACAACCTACACTTCATTTTTTTTTAAAAGACTGTATAGAAGGACAATTTTTTAATATATTAAAATATCTGTTGTAACGGGTAATACACTGACAAATGCCCGTTCGAAAAAGTAACTATTGTGGGAGGGACATCTAGAGGCGTTTTCGGAAATTCAACCGGGTTAGGTAGGTTCTTAGCGAGTTGTAACCCAAGCGTTCGATTATTCACACCGGTTATTTTGTCTGCGTTCGAAAACTAGATCAGGTTGGCAACTCGGTTGTTTAGTAATAACTCTGGTCAGTGAGTAGGGTACGTCTGTATTGTAGGTTATGTTTTGATTGAAGTGTTTACCTTTTTGTTTGACAAAATCGTCAATAGAAGACTTTTAGTTTTATTATTTGCTACAATCAAAAATGAATAGGGTGCTCGCACGATGTGAAATCTGCGACTTTTTATCATATGAAAATATTGTTAATGAACATATTCGAACAACTCATGCCCCTGATTTGGAATCCCGTGAAAGTACAGAGGTTGAAAATTGGCAGCAAGAGGATATAACCCTCAACAATGAAGATTATTATGAGGATCATGATTATGGCGTATCTCAGGAGCAGGAAACACCAATAGTGACTCAACGTAGCCAAGCAAGTGCATCCGAGCCTCAAAATCATCATTGGCAAGATAATGAAATAAAGCTATTGATATCACTGTATGAGGAACATAAAACAAGATTTGAAGACAAGTCTACAACAAACAGGAAAGTTTGGCAACAAATTGCCGAACTGATGAATGCAAATGGTTACATGGTCACATGGGAGCAGTGCGAAAATAAATTCAAAAATTTAAAAAAACAGTACAAAAAGGTGATTGACCACAATGCTGCCACAGGTAGAAATAGATTACAATTTAAATATTTTGACATTATGGATAATTTACTGCATCAAAATCCTGAGATAAATCCACCAGCAGAATGCAGCAGCCTGAATGTGGTAGGTTTTAATGTTTTATACTTTTCATTTAAATTTGTTCCTCGAGTTTAGCATTTCCATCAATATTTTGAATCTTTCATGTACTTTTGTTATAGGAACCAGAATGTCCAAATAGTCCCATCAATGATAGTGGGAGGAGCACCCCATCATGCAGTACACAGCTTCGACCAAATAATAAACGTAAGAACAAGGAAAATGAGCCAGTTTGGTTTAAAAAATTTCGCGAAGATATGGATAAACGCCACCAAGAGAAAATGAAAATGCAAGAACGCTTGATTAATGTAATCGAAAAGCATTTAAATACATAATTAAAGCAACATGTACATTGTAAAATAAATACTAATCTTACAAAATTTTGTTAATTTATAATTTCTGCGATATCATCACGTTTAATGCGTCCTTTAGTGTCTAAGTTTCTATCATTAATACCTACAGCAACATTAGCATCTGCATCTTCTTGATACGGCTCTACATCTAAATCATTTGCATCAACACAAATATTATGTAAAACACAACAACTTATAATAACGCTGGGAATTACTTTGGTGTCATATATATTTACGTATCTCAAAATGCGGAATCTACCTTTTAACAGCCCATATGCTTGCTCAATAGCTACTCTTGTAGCAGAGTGCTTGTAATTATAATTTTTCTGTTTTCGACTCAAATGTCCATTGTCTTTGTAAGGCGTAAGTAGGTGACTTGCATTTGAATACGCTGAATCACCTAACAAGTGATAATCTGAGGGCACGAGATCATGAATATTGTGGTTCAATTTTTTTCCTAAGGGAGACATTTTTAATACCCTGGCATCATGGACACTTCCAGGGGGACCTAATGAGTTCATAAATGATAGTATCCTTTTTAATTAATAACTTTACCGGCATAACAATCGATAAATTTATATCTAGCATTACAAACTCCTTGTAAGACAATTGAATAATATTTGTTTCTGTTGATGTAAGAGTTTGCCATATTGTGTGGGGCCACTATTGGTATGTGCGTTCCATCAATCGTACCTATAACATTTGGAAATCCTTGTCTTTTACGAAATGCAGTGGAGAAGCACTGTCTCTGTGATTCATTTTTAGGCCACTGAATTACATCTGACGCAATTGAAACTAAAGTATCTACAACTTTTCTAAAGTAACACCATGCTGTTGAAATGGTCAGATCAAATCTATCGGCGACGGTTCTGTAAGACTGGAAATGTTAACCATTTTCAGAGTAATTATACAATTCATTTTACCTGTACGACTCTTGATTTGCGAGAATCCATAGACCTACTAATAACTGTGTTTTCGCATCATTTCCAGGTCTCCCAGTGTGGTGTACGGAACTAGCCATTGACAACTTATCACCAATTTTAATTAGCACTTCCTCAAAGCTCATTTTCGTCAATCGGAAATGTTTACGGAAATCTACAATACCTATGACTTTTAACTGGTACCTACGCAATTTAATATTTTTAATTACCATCTAAACTGTAGCTTTCTACAATGGCAACATAATTCTTAATGCATACACGTTTACTTTCCCCATGTTCTCTCGTAGTTAAAAGTTGTTGACTAACAATCACATTGTCATCATCGTCGTCGGAATCTACTACAGATGTCCAAAACGCAAGGAGTGCTGCTGTAGCGCGTTTTCTACTTGTGCCAAGAATAGTAGAATGGATTATACTATCCTTGTTAGACATGTTTATGTAGGTTATGTCACGGTTAGGAATATTAGGTTATGTAAAAACGTTCGGAAAACATATAACTCGAGTTGCGAACCTGTGTAGGTTACCTACCAACTGGGTTATTTACTCGGGCATAATTTCCGAAAACGCCTTAGATATCCCCTATAATGTAGATTTAAACGTCAGTTCTAATAAAAAATTACATGTTGCCTAATTTAGCCATTCTATAATTTATTAATATTTTAAAAACTGTCATTTTAGCACATTCCATGTGTGCGCAGGCGTTCGAGAGAGCAGTGCGAACGATCAAATTTCAAATTAAGATATTGATTTGTCAGGTTACTCCATTTAGTCGAAGCAAGTTGAGCCAATTCGATCCAAATACCAACAAATAAATCCTACTAAAATATACCTACTCTAAATAAATACTTAAAATGTAATTAATTTTTCTAGAAGTGTTAAAGTTACCATTTTTGTAGAAAATTACTCTCTTTCAATCCAATACACATCACATTCGTTTAATTGGCTTCCACATGAGGAAACTTTTAAGTTGACTCTGACCTCATCACCTTGATAAGCACGTTTAAACGTTGAGTAAATTGTCTGGACTTTGATCGGCAACAAACTTGTACTTTACACTAACCTTTGGACTTTGAATGGCGAGAAATGGACTTTGAGACCGTTCGGTAACCTTTAGACTTTACACGAATCCTTGGACTTTGACCGGAAACCAACTTTTAGACATTGAACAGCTGCGAATGGACTTTGAATGACTTAGAACAGGTGTGTAATGGACTTTCGCCGGTCAGCAACCTTTGGACTTTGTCCGATCGGCAACCTTTGGACTTTGAACAGCGGGTGGACTTTGTTCGATAGCTTGACCTACTTTTACAACGAACTTTGACCGGTCAGCAACTTTTGGGTTTTGAATAGCGGAGAATGGACTTTGAACAGTGTGGACTTCCATCGATAGCTTCACCTACCTTGATCTGACCTTGAAATGTGCGCATGCACGCACAACCAAGACCTGCCAGTCTTCTTCCAGATCATGGCGAGTGTACACGCGAAGTGATATGTCTCTTGTGCAATGACGTTTTTGTGTAAGAGGCTGTCTGGACGGATTATCGCATAGATCACTGTGGAGCAAATTAAGATAAGTAAAATGGCGAGTAAAATTCCCGGGCCAATTGACAAAATAACCCCCCAGGGGGCCAACCTCCGAAATACCGCGGGGTCACACCCCTGGCCAACTGCCGAAATACTCCAGGACCAACTACCGAAATACCCCAATTGCCCAAATTTGACCTTGCACCCCAGGCCAATTGCCAAAATTTGACCTTGCACTCTAGACCAATTGCCAAAATTTGCCCTTGCACCCCGCGCCAATTATCAAATATCTTTTATCTTGTAGCTTTAGTAGCTGTATACATAAATAACACTCCCAGACTGATTTTTGGGTTATATAGTATGAATAGCCCCCCCCCCCCTTTAGCATCCTAAAATTTTTGTGGCATATTCAATAAGCAATTTTAAACATTCACTGTCAATTTCCAAACTATTTGAACGGTTTTTTACAACTGGACTGTGGAAAACCGACCAGAAATTACGCGGGACGGGTTTCAACATCGACGAGGAGTAGATTGGGTCACTCTTATTAGCGGGATAGTTTTTCTCCCATGTTAATGGTCATTGGGCATTCCGGCAAATCAATAACGGCAGACTCAAAAACATGATGCGTATCCTTTGCCGTACATCATTGGGAGTTTACATTACACGTGATTATGACAGAGAGAAGAGATCAATATAACACTTTATTGGAATATAACAGCCGCTGTACAATTGTGAAAATTTCGAGGTACATCTACTGTTTCGACTTCAAAAAGATATAGAAATAGAAACTTTATAATAACTTACACAGAAGTTACGCGTCTTTGTAGTTAATTTATATTTGTATTACGCTTCGATAACACAATACGTACTTACTCATCTAATATAAGCAGCAATATGCAAAATAGCTCTTGTACCACCGTGTTTTACTCTTCATTAAGAAGTATATTTGGTATCTAGGGGGAAATTGGAGATATTTGACTAAACATTTGGTACTAATTCTTAAATTCTATTCTTAAATTGAGGAACGTCTCAATTTCTTTGTTATAAGCAGTACAAAAAGAACTATTTTGTACATTTTCGTGCACAATCAAAACGCTTGTTTACTACTGAACGTGTGACGCCTAACGATTTTTATGGTTCCTGCTTAATGCTACAAAATTTAATGCCCTTAACCTTACGTTTATTTTCCCCCGATGTTGATCACATCATTTGTTGGTAACATACAGAGACATACATATATTTCCGTTTGAAGTAATCCCAAAATCCTAGCACTAAATCCCGCACTCGATTTAGCGGAAAGACAATAGTGGTTATTTTGCTTTAACTTTAGCGTAGTTTCCGCAAGCATAAATAAAAGTAAACTTGCATTTTGCTCAGAATGTTCCCTCGCTGTCGTATAAGAAATTTATTTTTCAGCAACTTGCTTTTATGTGTGTATGCATGTGTGTTTCGGTAGGTTTCATTTTATGCAGATTTGCATTGTCCCCGTTTATAAAGACGATTGTGCTGAAACTTGAATTGAATGTTGCTCATTCCGAACTCCGAAACTTGATCGGATTAACTATTACGCTGCTCTCGGACTAGGTTTAATTCTATTGCCATTGTACGCTTAGAATGAACTTTAGAACTTCAACCGAAAAAAAAACAGCTACCTACATTGGAAATTCTTGCGACGTTACAAATTAGACTTTCCAACTAATTTAAATGCAAAGCCATTTTTTTTGCAGGAAAATCGTAGGTGCTGTAAATTTCGAGGTACATAAACATGGAAATCGTTGCAGCAGATTTAAAGTGGATTTCAACATGAATCACGAATCTGAAAACACTTGAACCGCCTTTTACGGTTGTGAGATTCTCACGACGATTTCTTATTTTCCCCCTCTTACGAGCGTCTCCTGCCTTACAAATCCCTCTTTGTCCACTGTTTTAGCTAAAAGCTAAGAGGGTGACACCCTCTGGCTGCTCCTGTTGGTCACAAGGAGCATTCGTTCGCACGCGGGTGCCGGATTTTCTATCTGCGTCAACTTCTTCAATTTTCATTTCACTAATATCTTTTAAGGATTGATGAGGATCACCGCGGAAAATCAAACTTTGATTGATTGCGCTATTGCAAGAAAGTTCGTCGATTCTTTCAACTCGGAAAAACTCAATACAAAAGCTATTAAACTGCACCAACAGCCTGGAACGTGTTATATTGCTGTGATGACACTCATAATTTTAGTTTGCGTAATTTTTGTGTGATTATGAGAAAAACTGGTTACGCTACGGCGTTTTTTTTTGTATAAAATTTTATTTATTAATAGTTAATGGGTTTGGATAAGACAATACTTAATGACAGTTCACAATTCACAAAATTCAGGGAATGTGTACTGTCACCAACGTATTTGCTTTGTTGCTAATTCGAGTCCCACTTATGGGTGTCAAAATGTAACAGCATTTGGAATGATAAATTCGACTGGGGGTCTTTAATTTCTTGTGTGGAGTTGCTCCGGCTTGAATATAATTGTTTTATTCATTTTTTATCTTTATTTTTAAGTGGGCGGGGTTTCATTCAAAGCGGTGCTATCAACCCAACCCAATACATTTACAAAAATTCATGCCCTAACCCGAATTCGAACCAGGGACCCTTTGTACCGCAGTCGAGATTACACGCAACTGCGTCACACAGGCCGGCTTCCTTAATAATTTCTTTTATTGTTGGTCTCTTCGGCACTACACCGACGACTACGGACCGGTGGCTAAACGTCCACCAAGTCCCTTTTTACAAGCCAGATTCTTCCAATTTCCTTAACAGTCATAGCAAAACAACTCTTGTTGCGGTTTATCAGCTTCAATAATTCACGCGACGGTGGCTATAATTTCGGATTGGACTTATGATATTGTAAACTGGAATCAACTGCTCTTCCGGCCACTGTCATTTGCTACGCGCACTACATTTAGTATCTTACGATCCACATTTATTGCTTGTCCTTGCCCGAACCACCTTCAAATAAGGACTTGCCTTGCGCGTGATTGTCTCGGTCTTTAGACACTTGGCTGCGATACGGCTCTTACTCTTACACTTGAAACATTGCAATGTTTCCTGCGGTTCACTACAGTGTTTGTTGACAAGTCCATATTTTCGGCAATTGAAACAAAGTGGTCGGTCACTACCGTCCCGCGGCGGCAATCCGCTTATTACAGCGGATGGCGTCTTGGTTTCTGTTTCTATGTTGGTCGTTGATGGTCCTTCGTCCTTTTCCGTTAACGCTCGAAGGTTATTCATGGGAGTTCTTGTCACCCGCTCGTTGAACTGCTCGCTCCTAGTGCGATCCTGAACCTTATATCATCTGGAAACTGATATCTACGATTACGTGTGTCATTATGAGGAATTTGTTCGTGTTAGTTTATTTACATTTTGTTGTATAGAAATTTAATTATTTGTTCTTCGTAAAGTGGTTTTCTTGAAGTTCACGTCACCTTTATGCTTTTATACATTCGCTTTGTACGGACGATTTGTTGTCGATCAAAATTTTGCTTTTCCTAGTTTTAAAGTCATTCGAATTATTGATTCTTATTAAGTGTTAATTGTACGAAAGGGATGGTACACATTGCTACCGCTATATTTATATGCCGCGCTATTCACTATCCCTCTTGTTTGTCTGTTTGTGTGGTTATCTGTTACAGATTTAGCAGAAAAGCGCTCCTCCGAGCTCAAAAAGGTCGTTACGACCTGAGTTATAAAGATAACTTTTATCTTCGACGACTCCTTGATATAACGTGTGATTACATATTGGTTTCCGATACAATCAAATTGTAATTACTACATTTGTTTGAACTGAGTGCAGCGTAAGTGAAAATTGACCTTAATAGGTTAATAGGTTAAACTCGAAAAATGGCACTTTTATATTTAGAACTTTCAAATGACATATTAACAAATGTGAACGAGGGTATATTTGTGTCATATTTGTAAGCAGAAAAATAGAAAATGGGTCAAACTATCGAATATTCTCCTTTTTTCGCAATCGCGGTGTGTAAAATGATCATTCCAAACACACCATTAAACTGTAAGGGGACAATTGTCGCGCATGCCGTTGAAAGAGTCAATTGCCCGGAAATGAGGTCAAAATTATGGATTCGCACCTAACTGAAATATTTATGAAAAATTCTTTGCGGTACGTACCTAAACTTTCAATAGTAGAAATTCCGAATAAAATACTTCTTTGATCTTATCCTACTTTCCAATACTGGCATAAAATAATAAACGTCTCGGATGTAACATTGTAACGGTTGTTTACGGTTATAGGTTACAGTTTCTCTATTTGATCAGAATTGTGTAATATACAGAAAAAGCTCGAAATTGTCATTGCTTACTGGCAATTTATTTTCTCGGAAGAAAAAATGATATTCGTCTCTTTGTTTTCAGAACACGAACCTAACGAACGTATTCGCGACACACAGACCACGGGAGGCGATCAAGTACAAACCAAGCACAAAACTGAAGCACAAATTTAATCCAACATTAGACGTAAGTATATCGCCCCAATATATTTTTATAACGTTTTACACTTTAACGTTGAAAAAAGACCCTTTTATTGTCCTGTATTTGTATTACTTACTGCTTTTTGTACACCAACAGTCACTTTTATAGCTTTAACTGACTTCGACCAACACCACTAATCGCTTAAAGCGAGGGTTTAGTAAGTAATATTGTCGAAGGAGCGGTCGCTCGTTAATTTTCTCTCGCCTCTTTACTGGGATGTAGTCGCCGCGTTTATTTGAACGGAAAAACCGAAAGAAGACGGGTATCCCTAAAAAACCTCGTCTTTTAATATTTGCTTTTTATCCAAAAGATTCTCCTTTAGCTCAACAAGAAAGATTACAATTCCGCAGAGATTTAAAGGCAGCGTCGTATAGTATTATTTTATAATTTCGCCAAGTTTTTTGGCGTGTTATGGTTTTTGAGGTTGCCGTTTCTATTATTGTAAAAGAATTTTAATGAAATATTGACAGATGCTGGTTGTAAAAGTCGGAAAACCGAAACGAAGGGTATAAGAGAGAATTTGTGCATTTAACGGCTTCGTCATCTTTCCATTATGAAAATTGAATCGCGAACATAGCTGTGATTCGAATCTTTCGAAGGAATTCCATTTTCATTTTAATTAACGCACATCACGTAAACGGAATTCTGCAGAGGGTTGAAAAAGGAAAACGTATTAAGTTGATATTTCGATGTAGTTTGTTGGAATCACAATAAGTTTCAATTACAACATCATTTTATTTTGTTTGTATTTATTCTAGATAGGCCAGGTTTCACCCAAGCATTGCTAATTTTTAATGATTATTTTTTCAGTTACTGCAGTGTTCGATAACGATGTGAAATATTTGTACAAAGAAAAAATAAAATGATTTGGTAGGGTTGTGCTTCTAGATTGATTGAATCCTAAATCCAATGAAAATGCGTCTTGTAGCGATTTTAGCCTTTACTCACTACTCGTTGACTGTAGAAGTATACACATCGCATCGTAATTTTTGATAAATCTATAAAACAAATACGTAAAATATGAAACAGTGTTCAAAGCTCTAGGTACATTTTACGTACGGATGATATTCCTGAATTACACATTTAAAATGTGAAACAATAGTTATTGACATAAATAACGAGTAACGTAAACTGTTTTAACATACATGTAATGTAACACATTTTATTTTACACTGCTATTTTTTCTCTTATAATTGCAGAAGAGGTTTGTATTTTACCGAGTAAATTTCGGTTCTTTAATGAAAATCTGTTGCCTAGCAATTAGACGAGAAAAACTGTCAACTAATAAAAATTCAACACGGAAGCTGGAGCATTTTTACCTTGACAGTTTTTCGAGTCAAACTGCTGAAGGAAACAGATTTGAATTTCAACAACCCAAATTTACTCGGTTTAAATACAAACCTCCAGTGTAATTCGGTAGGACAATTTAAGAAACAAAAATTCACTAAACCAATCAGTTATTGACAAATGACAAACTATTCATATGGGAACGGATAATACGATAATGGATTGGAAAATGAATAAGTGCAAAAACCCCCAGTTAGACCGAGAGATAACGACAGATTTTGTGCAATGATTAGTAAACGTCTGTCATCGCAATTTTCTCCAAATTTTGACAACACAACAAACAAAAGTTTATTAATAAACGTGTGCTATCAATTTTAAAATAATATTGGGGAGACAAAATAATAGAGCGCTAGCACATTGACAGACGTTTTTCGTTGTAACGGGCAATCAAAAATGAGTTGCTGTCGAGTCACATTTGGAAGTTCAAATTAAGTACGATTTCCTATGTAAACAAAAATTCCAAAGGGGACTCGACAGCAAATCATTTTTGATCGCATAGTGGTATATACAGGCTGTTACATGACCGCATGTAAAAAAAAATGGGTGATAGAGGGGATCAGGACAAACACTTTTTCCAAGTAAACCGAAGGTCCAACGTGTTTGAAACGAAAAAATCAGGTCTAGGAATTCAATATAAATATAAGAAGGAAAGCCGATCTATGGAACCATTACTTCAGGTTCTTAACCTTAGCACTGATAAGAAAGTTCGTGAAATTATTTAACAAAACGAAATACAAAATCATTGTAGTTACGTCTACAGATATATTGTAGCTGAAGAGGTATGTTAAGACCAGATAAAATACCAAATGATGAAATTGATATATGCGGATTATGTTTCTATAACTTCACTTCTCTACTTTAATTGAACTTAAATATCGATTTGGATGACACTGGGTTCGTTGTAATTACAGATGTAAATTGACTCTTTAAAAGTGGAAAAACTCCCTTTAACGAGTACTGGGAAAACCTTAAAGAAAGGCTTCACATAAACGAGCCCTGCTCGATAAACACAGCACTTCGACTAACTTCGTTTCGCTTCCGCTTAACTTTAAACAAGAACTTACAACTGACAAGACTGACTGTCTTGCAATAAATACGATCAAATACGGATTTTAGCTTTAACGTAAGTAAAGAGTTTGTTAATATTGATGGAAAGATGCATATTGTGCCAGATAATTTGACATAGATTATGTGAAAACAAAAAATACATTGGAAAATTGTACGTCAAAATCAAAGAGATGCTATTCCGGGAGCAGCAAAGAAGATAAAAGACAACCCTAAGTTTGACTTCCCTATCACCTCACGTAGACTTACCATGAAGGGGTTGATTTAGTTTTCATGAAATGTTAAGAGTTAAAAAAATTTCCGTTAGTTTACTACATGCATTAGCTACAAATCGTTTATTTTCTCGAAAAAGTGGTTTAAGACAATATTGTAGCACGCACAAAAGCTTTCATTTAAGAAAATGATGAAGACGGACCAATAGAGTTGATTTTATAAAACTCAACATCCGTCACCTTGGATTGGCCGCCATTTCTATTAGCTAGCACTTTGAGATGGCAATCATGGATTTTTTACATCCTAATATGTGTCTAACCGTGGTAAAAAGGAAAATTGGCACCCCCAAATTATACCATTTCCTTAAATTTAGCCAGTTGGCCCATATACTATTTATTTTTCAGCACTCGCAACTTTGTTAAAGTAACTAATTACTGTTTGTACTTCTTCATTTGTTGCCGCTACTTTTTGTTTTTCTTTCAAAACTTTTTTCTGAGTACTTTTAAAAAATTTATGGTACGTCACAGCGTCTGGATCTAATAGGCATAACCCACAGGTTCTAAAGCCATTTTTTAATTTTTCATTCGAAACGTATGGCCTTTTGCAAGGTGTTACAAAAGTTTTCTATGTTCATTCCACCAGTGCTGTTTAGCTTATAATTTATAACTTCTTTTTTCCAGCTTTGCTTCAATGGATGGAAAACGGATATATCCATCGGCTGTAGAATGTGTGTAGCGTTAGAATAAAGTGCGATCATGATAAGTTGATTTTCTGAGCAAAATTCGCTTAACGGCAGTTTTATTGCGTCGTCGTTTTGGCAGTTGTTGTTGTTTTATTATTTTAGTCACTTTTAGTTCGAGTTTAAATTATGATGCCAATATTTATAAATGACCATTTCCTCAATTCTCAAATTTGCTTTTTTGAACTGCAGTACGAGAATATTAGAAAGTCCATGTCTAAGGAATTTCAAAATTTTAAATTTATATTGGTTAAAGTCAAATTTTGTTGAAAAGTCAAGCGCGTCAAACAAAAAATTCAATAGTTAAATTCTCCTACGTATAAAGGGTTATGCTATCTATATCCGATGATTCAAGGATACGCAGGATAAAAAAAATGGTTTAAAAATAGTACATTGAAATACAAATGCAGAAACGGTATTATTGAAAAACGAGTATAAATGCGATACGAGTTTTTCAATGACCGTTTCGGCATGCGTGTTTCATACTATTTTTTCTACGAAAGTGAAAAATTCTTCTCTAGAAATTAGAAATTTTAACTAGCCAAATAACGACAAAAAATCGTATAGTCTGATCGTAGTTGGATGTTTCAATTGTAAATGATCCAGTAAGCCGGTTGCCATGACAAAACATAATTGTTTGAAAAATCGTAAATTTAAGTCAAACAATTTGTGGCGTAGTGAAGAAGTGTTAAGATAGATTTTGACGAAACTGAAGATGAAGAAGGTATGTGCACCCCGCCGGACGTTGCGGAAATGGCTAATGCGGTTTCGCATGAATTGCTACCCCAAAAGTGTAAGCAGCGTTTCGGAAAGGAGCGTTTTCATAAGAGAACAAATCGCTAAGTTTTTGAGAGAAGCGCCTGATGAAACATTTGTAATGATGAAGGTTTGTGAATTTCTTATTGTATTTTTAAATCATAAATAAGCATAGTTTAATTACAGGTTGCTCTCGTCCTTGGAGTGGCTGGAGCTTGCCGTCGGAGCGAACGTTGTAAAATGACTGTAACGGATTTCACAGAACAAGATGCAATTTTATTGATACTTAACGATTCCTGACTCCAAGAATCATGTCCCAAGAACGTTTTCTGTAGCCGAAGGCAAAGAAAATTCTACCATTGTCTGTCTTAGATAACGAAACTGTGAATAAAGCAATACAATTACAAAGAGTTACTTCGCATATGTTTATTAGCGTGTAGAAAATGCGTGCAGAAATAACTATTGCCGCACTAGTGTTTCAAAGACCTGTTTTCACAATCAATTTACCTACAAAAACAATCGTGTTTCTACACTTTCGTAGAAAAAATGTATTTGACATCCAAGCGACCGTTTAGGTCAAATTTCTCCAATTTGGATTCTATGGCTGTATTGCGATGAGATTTGAAAATCTGAAACTCTCTGATTAAATGAGGGTATGTTACGTTAATCGTTTATGTGTAAAGCTATAATAATAGATGAAAAATTATGGCTATAGAGACGGAACGTTAATTCAATTACGCAGAGTCGGAATAATTTAAGTAGCGCTACAGGACCTATATTTCTGATATTACATCTCTTTTACATACTTTTAATACAACGCTCATATTTAAATTAATATGCTTTAGCCAATGTTTGATATTGGTGGAGTATCTGGCATTCGGCCGATATTTTTCGGTTGAAATTGGATTCCTCTCGGTTAAATTGTTTTTTCTACGTTTTACAGATTGTTTGCTTTAGTAACAAAATTGGTAAAATAAATTTTCGTTTTGAAATTCCTTTTTATCGTCTACGCCGTGATACCGTACGCTCCAATAAACTTATTACTGGAGGCTTTTGAAAATTGATGATTAAAATCGACCATCGCTAATTTATGTAGCACCAAACAAAACCAATATCAGATTATTGCAAATTGATTTAAGCCCGAATACACAAAAAAACATTATCTGGAGGTATAAAAGCTTCCGAAATTAATTTTGCAACACTTTGAAGTTTGTTTTATGTACAAAATATGCCGAAACTGGATGTAATTAATGGGGTTCATTTTGAGTAATTTAGAGGGCCGCATATTTTTGTAAGAGATACTTTCGGATCGATAAGTTTGCGCTTTACATTGTAAAGACACGATTAATGCGTGCTACATACTGTGAATCAAACCAGAACGCGTATAAAGAAACGAAAACTGTTTACAAAGTGCTTGTTAACTTAACCGCCACTTTATGCTTGAAGTAACTTCAAACAAGTAGCTATCCAGTAAACTTGTACAATGAAAATAAATTTCGAGATTTACTAAAGGACAACTTTTTTTTCTTTGACTTCTCGAGTTGCCACAATGTTATTTAAATGTAAGGAATGAAACGGAGAAAATGTCAATTAATGAAAAAGTTTCCTTTGTGGTTTCCCAGACGTTTCGTTTTATTATGCTCCTGAATAAAATTTTGCGACTTGGAAGCTTTCATTATCCGGGATTTTATGTTCGCACAAGAGGAGGTCATGCAAAAAGTTTCAAGTTATTTTTGGTTTATGGTAAATTCTAATCTTGACAACTCAATTTTACTGCACCACAATGTCTTTGAATATTTCTTGTATACAGTTTCAAGAGGTTTGTTCGTTATACTGTTCATGATGGATAAGTAAGTCGAGTTGAGGTGGTTGTGGCATGATACCAAAGACAGAAATTATTACGTACACAAAATGTAACGCCCAGGTAAAATGGTGTTGTGAGCAAAACAAACGGGTGCTGAGAACCGAGAGCTCCGCTGAGCCTTATAATAATCACCTAATTTCCACTACCTTTATTTTTTACTGCACACCAATTCTGATACGTACTACCTGTCAAGCAATAAAACTCATTTTTCTCTACACACATAACTCTTTTCCGCGTGGAAAATGAATTTCCCACAAAGTAATTTGAACTAACCACGTCATACCCCACGATTCACTGGAAAAGAGAAATTGTTCGGTGTATGGTATTGCGATGGACAAACGGTGGACAGGTTACAAAAGTTACAAAATGACGATCGAGGCCACACAGAGTATGTAAATGTAGAATAAGTACAGGTGAATAAAATTGGAATTAAAATAGTGTTGAGTTGGGCACAAATATTTTACTAATCGCATTTTAAGTTTTAAAAGATCGTTTTATTATACACTTCTTTTGTTACGATGAGCACTAAGCGATGAACTAAAAGTGTTTGTGCTTGACGTTCCACGATTCGTGAGCTAGGTACCACCTGAATTTCTTCCTTCAAAAGTTTACAAAAGTAAAACAGAAACACCAATAAACCACAATAACGTATCATCAACGGACAATTCAGTTGTGGTTCAATAGCCACAAGTGGTTCCAGTGTTTCCAGTTTCCAAAGTTTCGCTACTTTTTAAGCTAACGCTTAAGGGCGCGCTATCAGTATTGTGTGTTGCCTATCTCACAATAGCTTTCTTATGGGAAACATGCCTAACGTAATTCATACCGTTTTTAAAAACTATACATTTTTTTTGGGAAATGTTTGTTGTTTCTTGTTCCTAAATGTATGTAAATTATGAGTGAACAGTTTATATTGCATTAAAACTCATAGTACATTCTCTGAAAGCGTATAAAGTAGACGTTCGGTTGCAATGACATTCTTTTGTGTATAATTCAAAGAAGTTTTTGCAATATAAATGGTTTCTCTAGATTCTTGCACATATAATAATTAAAACGTGATGTGAAAATCAATTAAATGTGGTTTCTAAAGCACAAACGGTATGAACTCCGTACACTTGAAGAATACCTCCTAAAACAATTATAGTAAAGAAATCTGTTTTCAATGTAGTTCAACGTG
Organism: Photinus pyralis; assembly: GCF_008802855.1. Lineage (NCBI taxonomy): Eukaryota > Metazoa > Arthropoda > Insecta > Coleoptera > Lampyridae > Photinus > Photinus pyralis. The sequence goes on from NW_022170249.1 coordinate 20,092,585, forward strand.
TATGCACTAAGATGGCTACGGTATACTACTTAAAAAGCGGGAAATTTAAAGTGGAGTACTTATTGGAATGTATTAATGTACCTACTTTTTAGCAGTGTAACTTAGTTCTTTATTGGTTTTTTTGGTCATTAGTGCAGATAAAATGTTTCCAGCAAAAAACCGTATCATAAGTAAGAATTACACTGGTTAACGCAACCTACATTCAAAATTTGGATTAGGAAACTGGCAAAAGAAGTATTTATAAATGTTGAGTGAAGGATCAGGGGATTTTTCACTCTACCTTGTAATTAATTAATATAAAAATTTCAGAGCTTACAACTGGAAGAAGTGGAAAGCGATTATTTTAAAAAAGAGTTTACGTTACTTGATGTTTCTGAAATGATAATACACAAAGTGTTAATACTGCTTACGTTCACCAGACAAAGCGCTTCATGAGTGCTACTTAAGGGCAGGAATACACTATCAAAATTTCTCGCCCAAGCTACACTGTCGAGATGTACATTGTACAATACCACTGTAAGTCGGATGTACGGTGGTATTTACACCTCGGCAGTGCTATCAGACAACTCATGCAAGAAATCACTAACTGGAGATTATACAGTGTGTCCCAGATCGCGTGGGATTGCATGGGTAACTTTGTTATTATTAGAGATAGAGAATTGGTTAAATGGGCAATGTTTTGCAGTTTTAGATGCTTATTTAAAATTTCCTTATGGAAATTCAAAATGTCGCATAGGTTCGACGTAAATTCAAAAAAACTAAAATTGGTCATTTCCTTGAATGTCTTATATCATCGAAAGTATAAGAGATATAAAAAAAAGTTTTATATAAAAGTGACTGTCTTTGATACGCTTAATTTAGAATTGATGTCAAAAAAAATTCAAGATGGCCACTTTTGAGGAACATTTACCAACTTCCTAAAGTTAAATGGGCGCCATATTGGATTTTTAGATTACTTGATAGATTTTTTAATTCTCTTTTCAACGAGCCGTCATAACATAAGATTGAAAATAAGATACCAGTTATATGAACGGTTTTTATATTTTAATCAAGTAGGCTGTGATGAATTTAAAAAAAACAAAACAAAATCTATTCGAGCCAACAAAACAATGAAAATAATTACATCAGATGTTTAAAAAATCAGGGATGCACTCATGAGAGGGCGGTTTGGGCATTACAACTCCCTCCAACATTTTATATAAGTAGACCTAGAAAAATTTTGATTTTTATATCATCACTTATTGACTATCTTATTATCCATACTTACATACCTACAAATGGTGGTAGGTATAACTACAAACTATCCCCTCGAAAAAATGTCATGTCATTATCCAGTTAAACACATTTCAAGACACTTTGCTTTATTGTACACATGTATTACCATTGATGCATTATCCCAGGTCACATTTTGTAGGTCAGTAGGTGGTTTATCCGCAAGAATATCGAAACTAACAGTTTTACCAGTCCGAGTATATGAACAGATGAATCTGATGAAACTGCGGAGTGTTCAAATCGACATAATGAACACTAATACTTGTCACAGGCAAACGTACATGTTGTAGTTTCACGCCGAAATCAAGTAATATTTTTTTTAATTAATGTATTTTATGGCATAATGGGAAGTCATGTAATTGGCCGGTAATCTTCGTTGGATCTGAAACTGCTCACCATTATTTACAAATTCTCCAATAAACTTTCTTAAAGGATTTTTCTCGACAACGTATGTTTCGAAGAAAGGGTTGGTTTATTCTACCTACTAACAAGCTGTCTGCACTGGTCACAATTCACGAATTATGTACAGTACATTAAATTATAAAAGTAAGTACTTAATTAAAAAATAAAAGTAAAGTGGAAGTAGCTACCACTACAATAATAATAATAATCATCAATGGCAACACGTTGCCTAAACTAAACTGTCTTGAAGTGTGTTTCACTAATAATGGCCAGTATTTTAAACATCTGGTGTAATTATTTTCATTGTTTTGTTGCCTCGAATAGATTTTGTTTTGTTTTTTTTTATTCGTCACAGACTACTTGATTAAAATACAAAAACCGTTAATATAACTGGTATCTTATTTTCAATCTTATGTTATAATAGCTCGTTGAAAAGAGAATTAAAAAATCTATCAAGTAATCTAAAAATCCAATATGGCGCCCATTTAACTTTAGGAAGTTGGTAAATGTTCCTCAAAAGTGGCCATCTTGAATTTTTTTTGACATCAATTCTAAATTAAGCGTATCAAAGACAGTCACTTTTATATAAAACTTTTTTTTATATCTCTTATACTTTCGATGATATAAGACATTCAAGGAAATGACCAATTTTAGTTTTTTTGAATTTACGTCGAACCTATGCGACATTTTGAATTTCCATAAGGAAATTTTAAATAAGCATCCAAAACTGCAAAATATTGCCCATTTAACCAATTCTCTATCTTTAATAATAACAAAGTTACCCATGCAATCCCACGCGATCTGGGACACACTGTATATTGGATAACAAATGTACATGTCACTTACAACTAAATTTAAGCACTATAATAGTAACGAAACCCCACCGATTGGATCTCGGTTCTCATAATTTGAATGAACTACATACTATCGGTATTATATCAAAATATGATTTTATTTCACATCCAAACAAATAACATTCAATTACGAGCTAGTATTGCAAATCTGGTTTTCCTAAAAATATTGCGTGGATTGTCATTTGTGATCATAAAGGCTGAGTCACAGTATCAGTTAGAGCGTGTATTCCTTAAGGTCGATTCACATTATTATCGGTCAGAACATGTTTGTAAGAAACTGACCATGATGAGACCGATGGCCTTATATAAACGCACTGTAATGACATCATTCGGTAAAATGATAATCGGAAACAAATTTACTCCGTGTCGAAAGTCAATCTTCGGAAATGTGTACAGTCGAAGGATAGCCTAAAACAATCCATTAATAGAACTATATTAATATAAAGATCCTCAACTTTACTTACCTAGGTAGGTACTGTTTTTTTTTGTTATTTTGCAGTTAATAGAAAATCAGGTAAACATAATCCATAACATAACCCAACTTTGAATGGCATTTCAGGAATTACAATTACGCACTGTTATTGGCATTCAATTGAATTACTGAACAAAACCACATATTATGGTAAATAAGTATTTTTAGGTAGAATTTATTTCGCATGATCACTAACTTCTCTTTTTAGAGTTACGGAACGATATTTACAGTTACATGTGGTAACCAAAGATAAGCAAAATACTATTTTTAATTTTATCTCAAGCAAAAACGAATGTATGCGAGTGTTAGCGACTTAACGAAGTACATATAGGTATCGCGGGTTTGGGGTGGCAGCACAAAGCGACCAATATTTCAAAAATACTTCTTAGTTCACTTTTCTAACACCATGGCGTGCAAATGCACCCTTAATGAATCGAATCTGCTGAATAAACACTCAGTGTATTCGAAAACTTAAAAAGCAGTGCATTTTCTCATACTGAGTATATCCATCAACTAATCCTTCAAAATAGCATGAAATGAAATGAAAAATATCTTTGCACCTTTATTAAATGTGAAAATACACAACTCAAATATACTGATGGAATACACAAAATACGTTTACCGTTATACGAGTATCCATCTCTGGGAAAAATAATGTTAGAAAGTCAATACTCTCAGCAAATAAAAGTACTAAGTACTCAACTTGTTAGTTCACAAAACTGTGTAAAGGTATCTGAACTGCAAAATAGTGCGCTCTATAATGAAGTATGTACATTTACTGAGTGTTTCATTTACATTAACATTTATCTGTTAACATATTTCAAACTTTGTTCCAGCCAAAAATATTAACTTTTAATTTCTTTACAGGTATTCGTACAAAATAAAACTGAAAAGACTGCCACAGAACACAAAAACAAAGAAACAGAGAAATGTATGTCTAGAAACACCAAGACAAACGCCACCACTACCACAAGACGAAGTAGTATAGACTTATATGAGGAAGCGGCTGCGATTTTGGGATTAACTTGTTCAGAAACTAATAGTTGTAGATGTTTAGAATGTCAGGTATACCACACAACTATTTCTATTGACCGTTCTTGTTTAGTCTTAATGAATTTCGTGCTTCGGAATATTTGAGAACGAGATGCTTGCGGCTAACACCAAAACCAATACCTTCGCGTAAACTTGTACCGCCAACTTCGATCGTACGAATTTGTATTATCTATATATAATTACTTTAGTTCGACTACATTGCCACATTAAACCGATATGCCCAATAGGAGAAATTAATGTGACACCTAAATCTGTTTAATAAACATGCAGTATTGCACTAATTCCCTTGTTATTTTGAGGTAGAATGTTCAAAATGGTTACAATTTTGCAACATAATTAATAATAGAATTTGTAGTTACGGTACGAATTCTCCGATATTTTGCAAATCGCCATAACAATGTTTGTTAAGCTTTGTTTTTGTCAAGCGTTTTCGATGTTTTAATGTGTATTGCGTGAAACTCATTTTCCGACACTTGGAAGAAATAAGTTTCTACCAACAATAGTCCTCCTCGGCCCCTTATCGTGATCCATTGGTAATGTCAAAAGTGAATATCTCGAAAACGGCTTGTCGGAGGGAAGTAAAACAACATTTTGAAATACATATACTCTTCAAATTTCCTTTGGACAGTGAATGGCGAGACAGATGGATTTCGTTTCTAAGATCTGTCTGTAGTAAAATGTATGTAATTTTTATTTCGGTCTAACGAGCGAACGCATAAAGGACAGTACTCAGGACCTATTAACTACGAGAACGCGGACTAGTATTTGGACAGTGGTTTACAGAACCAAGTTGGAGGCTCGCCCCATGGACAGAATAATAATAATGTCTTTATTATAATAGACGTAGTTCAGTCTAGGTCTGCTTCTTACAGAAGCAAGATTTAAGGCACTATTTGACCTTACTGTCAGCCTTAGTAAACAGTTTAAAACCAAGACCAAACCAGTGCAACTTTCTCTAAAACCGTTCAATGCATATTCATGAAGTGATAAAATTAAATGGCAATTATAAGAGGAAGAGGAGTTAATTAATCCCTTCGGCTAAGTTAATCTAATTTACTGGTAGATTGCGTAATTAGCAAACGTAATTCCCATCGAGCATTTATACCCCCTTTTCGATGCAATCGGACCAGTAAGTTTTGTGAATAAACAGCAACAAGCATAATCAAATTACGCATTCAATTCAATTATTCAATATAAATGAAAAGATTTACCTTTGCAGTATTTCTATGTAATCCAGTTAAATTGTATTTTTACCAGAAAAGTTGTGGGGTAGTTTTGATTTCTTTGATTCTATTTGTTTTTTGGGGTGCTGAATCCGAATCTGAGGTTTGCTAACAAAATTTCATGACGCAACTTTGTAAAAAATACAAAAGAAATTGAAAAAGATATTTTTTGGTAGTTTTGTGCTTACAACTGGAAAACTATCAACTTTTCGAAATAACCTTCCTATTCAAAATGAAAGTAGATAGAATTGTATGAAAAGTTAATTTCTAACGAACAACAGTATATCATATTATTATATTATTAATAATATATAATACTTATACTGTGCTATCTAAAATTATTCCCACTCTCTTCCGAACCAGATAAAGAAATCACAAAACCCTACGGTAGCATGTTTGGATAATTATTGTTGAATTTGGGAAAGTGGCGTTGTGGTCATTATTAATTCCAAAAATTCAAATGGAAAAAGGGGTATATTGATTTCCTATTCAACGGCATTATCCCTCTTGCTCCGGTGTTCTGAAGAATCACGTACTCCTCGGAGTGGGGTAACGCAGGTTACCCCAGCTTAAATTTGTCTGCTAACAACTGAACCCGATTTATTTCTTTTCTGTTTACATGTTAACCAGCGACAAAAAGCGAGTTCATGATTTTGGACTGTCCGTCCGTCCATCTGTGTAACTTTGTGCGCTTGTGTATGTATGTGTATGGGAGGAGGGCCTCGAGACTGCAAACGTAGGTACACGGGGACGTAATGGGCCTTGGCTCATCTGTGAAGGAGTGGGAGAGTTTTATACCAGACGGAACAGTTATAAAATCTTTTGAGGAAACCGGTAGACAATGAAAAGTACGGATTTATATTTGCACAGAATAATAATAAAATAATAATAAATGATGAGTATTTGCTGATACAGCCGTCCTGCCGAAATACGCCAATTTTCAACTGGCGCTCGAGCCCGAACGGTTCATCGAGACAAAAACCAAATATTGGGGTCTGTATGAAATTTTAAGTACTTTCATTTTGAATAGGAAGGTTATTTTCGAAAAGTTGATAATTTTCAAGTTGTAAGCACAAAACTGCCAAAAAAATATCTTTTTCAACTTCGTTTGTATTTTTTTCAATGTTGCATCATGAAATTTTGTTGGCAAACCTCAGATTCGGATTCAGCACCCCAAAAAACATGTAGAATCAAAGAAATCAAAACTACCCCAAAACTTTCCCGCTAGATGCCCGTTTGAGCACAAATGGCCTGTATTAATGATGGATTCGAACTGAATATAATTAACAAAATGCGGGCGGTTACATTTCACATTCTACTTCTTTTTTACTCAGAAAGTTGCTCGTTAAGTTGCATTTTTTTACATCTTTCCTCTGTCAACGAGTATGTTTGACTACCTACCCGAACGCTTTCATTACAAGTTCCAAGATTATCCAGTCCCTAAAATCACATAAAGCAATCAGGCACGCTTACTAGAATGTGTTTTTAGTCACGTCGGCGTCGTCCAATTATTTCTATAATTTATGACCTATAAATTGCGCTAAACAAACATCGTCCGTTTAAACGTTTCTTCTTTCATTGGAACGCACTTTACTCATATTGGGTATCTGAAATCAGAACGAGCTCGAATTCGTTATTTCGATTAAGTAAGCTCCTCAGTTCGCTACGAATATTACCATAATAAAGCGCGTCTAATAAGTTTCGAGCGCAAAATCTACAAAACGTCACATTTAGATTTTTTAGATCTAACGTTGTGTTAATTTATTAATCCCTGATCACTTCAGTGCCTATCCCCATCTTTTATTTTAAAAAATGTACAAAAAATAACTACTGGCACTGTAAAATATTTACAATCTATGTTAGGTTCAGTTTTACTTCTGAATTCACTAAAAATTAAAAAAAAATTGCCCACCGTTCTGCTCCCTCAGACTTCTGGTAAACTTGGTAATTTTTCCGATATAAAATTTTCTCCTTTCTAACCTCAAAATTTCAACCGTAGTTTCGAAGCACCGCGTTGTCATATATCAACTAAGTATAAGCATAAGTATAGGCAGTAGTGTCCTCTGCGTATCGAAACTGATTTGTCGAGAATGAAAAGTACAGGAGCGAGACTACCTATATTAAACAAAAACTTGTATTCCCTCTGAAGGCGCAAAGTATACTTACTTTACGGTATCTTCATAAATAAGAAAGTTGACATCGCGCGGTCTGGGCATGTGCAGATCTAATTTTTATTATTTGCGAAATGTTTTGCTTTTACTATAGAAGCATCTGTATTTAAAATACCAAAAAAATATCTTTAGAAGAAAGATCACATTACGCATGCGAACATTAGATGTTTATTATATGCGATATGTTTGTGTTTACTAGAAACATCTTTGGTGGGAATTTCGAAGGAATATCTCTTTAAATAAGCGTTGCATCTGCAGTTATTAAGCTACTTAAACGCGTTTTTGTGCGACAAATCGAGGTTTTATTAGCGCTGAAATATCATCTGCATGCAAAGAATTGTAATAAAGCCAATAATACTTCAAACCCGAGCATTGTACGATGATTCCGTCGATAGTTTATACTAAAAATCCTTTGCAGTCCACCGACCGAATAACTAAAGTGAATATATAAGCGCTACTTTTTTCAAAATCGTGCTACAAATATATTCCATATTTGATTTTTGTCTCTAATGGGGGCATTTATGGTCAAAATTTCAAAGAAATGATACGTGAACATATTTCGTGTTTTGACACTCTGGGGTTTCCCTATTTTATAAGTTGTGCAATATTCGCAACTTATTCATCGATCAAAACGAACTTACCTGTAGTGAAGTTCGATCGGAATTATACTATGTGTTCGGTTCGAAGATATCACTTTGTATTATACGTAGTATGCCATATTGGCTGCCTAACACCACCTATTTTAAAGCAAGTTCAGAATTTCCCTGCGCCCCGACCCCGCCTCTGCTCACGCTTAGTAATTTTTTAAATTATTGTAAGAACCCGTTGCGAAGAGGGGCGTTGGGGGGTGGGTAAGTGATATCTTCGAACCAAACACATAGTATAATTCCGATTTAACTTCACTACAGGTAAGTTCGTTTTGATCGATGAATTATACTTGCAGTGTTCGGTTCGAAGATATCACTTTGTATTATATGTAGTTGTTTAGCGAAATAGATTCGCAACGGAATTTTCTTTACTACTGTGTGAATAACCACCATATAAAAATAAACGTACATTTATTTATATAAGTGAATTTGAATACATCATATATACCCTTGTTATAAAGGTGTAAGATTAATAATAGATTTGGCAAACGCAGTATCGTCGATCAACGGACGATTGTAAAATTTGCCAAAAGTTTGGGAACTTTCGGACCATCCTACTGTTCTGCAGATTGTTTCCAGCGATAAGCCTTGCCTTAGTGCTGCCGAAGAGGCAGAGTGTCGTGTAGAATGCGCTTGAAACGTTGAAGTGTCGATGCCTGGTACGCGAGAACGTTATAAGTGGTACGCGTTGCGTGGGTAAAGCAAGCGATTACGTGTAAGAACCTCTGTATGCGTGTCAGCCGTAATAAAAATGTAAGATGGTGGTACGCCAAAATCTTTAAACATTTTCATGTGGTACGCAGTTGCTAAAAGGTTGGGACCCCTGGTCTAGATAATTTATAGACAGAATGCCTCGAGATATCAAATGTGAGACTATAGGTTTCATTAATTTTGTATAACAAAAAGGTGCTGAAGATAAGCCAAACGGTAAACAACAACAACAATTGCCATAGGTCTGAATTGTGATAAAAACGAAGAAATATTCTCGATTTTTTATCCACAGGGATTAAGAAATACGTATCCTTTAAATCAATATGTGCCATAAAGTACGATTTTTGTATCATAAAGGATGCGATCCTGTAGTCCTCCATTTTGAAGTGAGGAGACATCATATAAGAATTTAGCTGTTTTAAGTTTAAAATAAACCGCTTTTTACCATTTGGTTTATTCCTTAAAAACACGTTAGAGATGAATTGTTCCGGACAAGCAACGCACCTTTCTATTGCACCCAATGCAATAAGGTCTTTAATCGCTTGTGCCATGTGAATTTGATCCGAAACCGACAATGATATTTCTGTTGGGACCTTATATTGTATTGGATTTTTGTAAAAAGGTATTTTATATCCTTTAATCCAACATAAGACAATAGGATTCTTGCCAATTCTTAAGAAAGAATTTTAGTCTGCCAGCGTCTGTGTTACTTACCCCTACTTGTTCCTGTAATTCGAAAATTTCCTGTCGTTTCTCGACGGCAGCGCCTTTCGTGACTTGATCTCCCTCGGAGGATAAGTCAGGCGTCTCCTGTTTGAATTTCCACCCGAATAATAACCTGGTCTAGCCTGGTAAGGTCTGGATGGTGCCGCTCCCCCTCCTTTTCCTTTCCTCAAGGACTGCGGTGGGGGTTGAAAAGTAATTGGTATACTTTGTTTCACTGGTGCTGAACCTGACGTCATAAATGTGATTCTCTCTTCATTACATTTAAATCGATTGAGACAAAAAAATTACGTCATTAACGTAAGTCGTGACAAATAAACCAATTGATCTGTCATAATATGAATCCGTCAAATGATTTTCGTTATAGACAGATTTCCAGTGTTAAATGCCTTTTGATTAGGTAGTTTGTGTTAAAAGTGAAGTAAATATCATCAAAGTTAAAAACGCTTAGGCAAGTCGACAGTGCAGCAACGCCGTTAATAGACAAGTATTTAAAAAATTTTACATAATGGTTCGATTCGCTCATATCATGAATTTAGGTCATTCCCGTTACCATTAGGTAAATATGACGAACCGATACACAGAATAAAGAGGTTCGCTAGAACACTTAGGTATTGAATTGATTTTATAGGTGAGAATGTTACACTCCGTTCCTTACACAGTAATCTTCAACGACTTGATGGCGTCGAAATATCTGGTACCTCTTTGTCCCGCAGTTTGAAGAAACTGAAATTCACGTGGCGGAGATGCACCGTTTCCAATAGATTATTTTTAATGGAACAGCCCTATGCAGTTCAAAGAAGACTACAATTTTTGAGAGACTTTAAACACAACGAAACTTCACTCTTTCCATTACGACCTGTGGTTTTAGACGAAACCTGGATGTACAGTAAAGGGTCTTTTAGAAGAAGCTGGCAAGATGGTACTCTCAAAACAGTTAGAAAAAGAAGTGAGTGAAGGGGTCCGGTATATACCTACTACTCCATGCAGGATCAGAAGATGGATTTGTGGTGTAGTGTCGTTTTTTCTTTTGTACATACGATTTGAATATGAACATTTGAGAGTTTTTTCAGGAATAAATATTATCACTACCTGTTTTCTCTCACAATTGCGTTTTTTTTTTTTAATAAATCGGATCAGAAGATATTCAAGATCCTTATGCGAATATCTCGACTGTGTGGCAAAAGAACAGCGTTGCGTTGTTATTTCAATGAGCCAGTGGTATAATGACTACGCTTTATCTCAAATTTGTAAGATGTATAAATGCAAAAGGCTTACCGATAAACCATGGCCTATTCTACTTCTGCAAATGGCTAGTTAAGGGTCATTAAAATTCGCGCAACTTAACGCGTATTCTTCACATTGGTAGCATACCTACTTAATTTTACATCAACATTATGTAAACAAAATATTAATTTACGAACTGCCTAAACAAACTTTAAGTTACAAATGGTCCTATGCGTTTTCTGTAACCATCATACACTTCATCTCAAAGAGTTTCGGATGCTCTGGCAGTATCCATTTCGATTGTCGGTGCAAAGAATCGGTTACGTGAGGTGATTACAAACGGTGGAAAAGGTTTAATTCATACCAACGGACTTCCTCTACATAAAATACATGACCATTTACCCATTATAAAACTTAAGAACAGGAAAAAACCTATCAGGACCAGATGCCTTATAAGTGATTGTCAACTTGGGCGGTCTAATCATGATGAACGATAGTGACACCTTAATAAATAAGTTGAAACGTCAATGTGACAATATGTAAACCAACTACTAATTTACGACCTGCCTTAATTTTGCTATGACGTCAGATAGTGTGACGAAAGGTTCAGCACCCTTGAAACAAAGTATATTAGATCCTTTCCTGCCTTTTCGAGCTGTTTCGCCAATTTGATTTTTTCAGTCAAATCTGCAGCAAAAAGAAAATCGTCTGGTGGACTGCTGTTCGCTATTTCTGAGATAGATTTGCTCATTAAAGGCGATACCAAGCTCCTTCTAACTTGGGAAATGTTATTAAAAAGGCTGGAAAAAATGTTTCCCGCGTCGGCTAACGATTTAAGTAAAATTTCTTTCGTTGAGTTCTGTAAATTTTTATCGTCGTCAAAGATTTTGTTAAGGGCGATGCCTATAGCCGATAAACCGCTACACAATTGTTCTTGGTAGTGAAAGTGCGTTGCGTCTCTAGAATTGTGAGGGATAGTCATAATCGCCTTAATTTCCGGATTCACCAACGGTGGGATCAGAGCCTTGCAGTTTGAAGGATGATTGTATTTTTGTAAAAGTTGGGATTTTTCGTCTTTTTCTAGCCCGTTATAAATAATATGAGACCATCTTCCAGCTACTTGTGAGTGTAACTCGAAAAGGTTTGGTTTTTTCGTATTTGGATCGTCGCCTAATAAAAAAGTAAGACGTCATCCGACAATTCCAATTCGTTGTGGACGGAAATATCTGGAGAAGAATCGGCGTTTAATAACTGTTGATCACGCACGTGGATATCAGATGACTCGCACTCGGAGTCATGCTGTGAATGGCCTTCAACGCGCCGAGAATCTGTCGTCAGCGACTCCGGGCGATAAACGCGACCATTGTTCAAGCTGTTTTGCGAGTTCGATCCCCGCAGTGATCGACCCTCGCGGTCTTTACGCGTAATAGATGAAATAGGGATTGGGCGATAACTGTTTTCACCTATCGATAAGTATCGGGTACTTAGCTATCGATATATTTTACTTATCGATATGCCGATAATTATCGAAATATCGATTGTTATCGATATATCGATAGTTATCGATATGTCGATAGTTATCGATATATCGATAGTTATCGATATGTCGATAGTTATCGATATATCGATAGTTATCGATATATGAATACTATCGATAGTTATCGATATATCGATATGTCGATAGTTATCGCTAGGGATGGGCGATAACTGTTTTCACCTATCGATATAAGTATCGGGTACTTACCTATCGATATATTTTGCTTATCGATATGCCGATAATTATGGAAATATCGATGGTTATCGATACACCGATCACTATCGAAAGATCGATAACTGTCGCTATATCGATAAGTATCGGTATATCGATAGTTCTCGTTATGGCGATATAATATTACCGATAATTTTTTTGAAAGCGTGTCTAAAAACTGCATGAGTTTACTTTTATATTTTGGCGAAAGAGCCCGACAAGAGAAGAGGGCTCTTTTAACAAAATATGAAAATAACCGAATGCAGTTCTTGCAACTTTAATGGAGTTACCATATTAACTGTGCAATTATCGCAGGGCTCTTTAACTTTCTACAATGCAATTACCGCTGTAATTAAGCGGTAATTGCACGCCTCATTTGAGAGAAATATTCGACGTATCGATAGTTATCGACAGGGATAGTTATCTTATCGAGTTTTATTAATAAAATCCATTTTCCAGTTTATTCTCGTGTAAAGTGACTATTAATAGTTACTCGACGTTTCTTTGCTACCTTTATCAAGAGTTTTTTGTTAGATTTCGTAAATGTCAATCAATTGAAACTGTATATTGTGAGGAAACGAAATTAAGGGTGAGGAAATAATCTGCCCAAACCAGTAAATGAGATTTCCCCCAGATATTTCCACTTAATTTCGCCCCTCCTAATCGTCTTCCCCACCAGATCTCCAAGCTATATATACCTGTGTCAGTCCAGTGTTTGTAACTTTTGCTTCTACCTTTACCAGTGCCTTTTGCTATTAACCAGCCTTATTTACCTGTCATTGATTACTGCACCTTTAACCGTCGTTCCATTTCCTGTAAAACCGTTGTTAACCTGCACCCCCTGTCGTTCCTTGTGTTGAGTGTGTTGCCGTTAACCCTAGAGTGTTTATAGTGTCATTAAAACAACAATCTTTCAACCCTTTATTAAAAACGTGCAAGTCGTTACCTCTATTACTCTGACCAGTTCCCAATTCCCCGAGTAATTCCAGTTCCTAGGTGTACTCCCTAGCGAAGGGGTTACTACAACAAGTATTCCTCAAGATTACCAGCTACTCTCCGTATGTTCCTACCTGTCCGTGTCTTCAAAACAAAATCGGAGCGTGACTCCTGGTTTTAAACGAAGTACACCTCCGTAGTATCTTCCCGTCGCCCCGTCCTGCCTAACCTGGGGCACAGTGCTCCCGCCTACGTTAACCATAAGGGGCTGAAAGCCGTCACGTGAAAGGTTAGTTGTTACAGTTCGAACACTCACCCCGCAGGTTCTGTTGGTTACCCCGTTCGGGTGGCGCAGCCCTCAATCCCGCATCAATTAATTTGTTACATTATAGACAGCACTGCACGTGGAAATTAACCTACAGTCCGACACGAAAACGGCATTGACAGCAAACCAGCTGACACGCTGGGGCCAGATAACTACCGGCAGATGGCAGTACTCCCCAAGTAAATACGAGGACTGCTCCGGAAATCTTTTATATTATTTTATTTTGTATATATATATTTTTATTTTCTATTTAGACAATACACTTTTACTTTTCTTTGCTCGCCAATTATTTCCCGACGCTACCCGAGGCTGTGGGCAAAAGCCGGAACGTACCCAGGGTTGCTCACATGGTCCGTAAAGTTAGCACCAACATGTAAGGCACAAACAATTTAATGATAATACGTCGATTGTGCTTCGTTTGTGCTTGTTTGTGCGATACATTTTAAAGTCAACACCCGCACCAATATTATGTAATTTCAATTTTTATTATGCGGGTGCCAACTTTTACGTGGCACCCAAAAGGTTAACGAATTAAAATTGTAATATGCTTATTCGTTTGTGCTTCGTTTGTGCTTGTTTGTGCCTTACATTGTAACATCAAAACTCTTACCGTTACTGAGTAATAGAATTTTCAATTATGCGGGTGCCAACTTGTACACAGCACCCAAAAGGTCAATGAACTAAAATTGTCACCCGCTTATTTGTTTGTGCTTCGTTTGTGCTTGTTTGTGCGTTACATTGTAACATCAAAAGTTTCACCGTTACTGAGCAATAGGTACAACTTTCAATTATGTGGGTGCCAATTTACACGTAGCACCTAACAGGTTAACGCATTTATTTACAAATGCTTTTGGGAATGATATGTATGTGTAGGTATTCAATATTTATTAATTGTTAATGTATACATAAAAAGATTACATAAGCTGTACATAAACATTTGTGTGTTAACACTGTGTCAGTAAAAAATAAACGTTTTAAATTAGGATGCTTAGAGACAGTATGTTGACGTAAATGTGCTTATTAATTGTTAATGTATACACAAAGAGAAAAGTTAAACATCAATGTGCATATGCAGTTATAATGATGTTGTACAATATACACAATGGTATCACAATAAAGTCAGATTGATGTAGTTATGGGTCTTACATGCTGTTAATATTATAATTATAAAGCATGTAAGACCCATAACTACATCAATCTGACTTTATTGTGATACCATTGTGTATATTGTACAACATCATTATAACTGCATATGCACATTGATGTTTAACTTTTCTCTTTGTGTATACATTAACAATTAATAAGCACATTTACGTCAACATACTGTCTCTAAGCATCCTAATTTAAAACGTTTATTTTTTACTGACACAGTGTTAACACACAAATGTTTATGTACAGCTTATGTAATCTTTTTATGTATACATTAACAATTAATAAATATTGAATACCTACACATACATATCATTCCCAAAAGAATTTGTAAATAAATGCGTTAACCTGTTAGGTGCTACGTGTAAATTGGCACCCACATAATTGAAAGTTGTACCTATTGCTCAGTAACGGTGAAACTTTTGATGTTACAATGTAACGCACAAACAAGCACAAACGAAGCACAAACAAATAAGCGGGTGACAATTTTAGTTCATTGACCTTTTGGGTGCTGTGTACAAGTTGGCACCCGCATAATTGAAAATTCTATTACTCAGTAACGGTAAGAGTTTTGATGTTACAATGTAAGGCACAAACAAGCACAAACGAAGCACAAACGAATAAGCATATTACAATTTTAATTCGTTAACCTTTTGGGTGCCACGTAAAAGTTGACACCCGCATAATAAAAATTGAAATTACATAATATTGGTGCGGGTGTTGACTTTAAAATGTATCGCACAAACAAGCACAAACGAAGCACAATCGACGTATTATCATTAAATTGTTTGTGCCTTACATGTTGGTGCTAACTTTACGGAGCCTTGCTCACAATATCTAAATTTGAAGTGTTCTTAGCTTTTTCTGTGACTGGTTCTCTGTAACCATCAATCAGATACCGATACATAGGCCATGATTACACCCTTTGATTGTCTTTATTTTATCTAAAGAGTAGCCATTTTGATGCAACATTTTGTTCAACTTTTTGAAGTGCTTCTTTTTTTGAGCAATCGTCAGTAAGACGAAAAGATCTATTTTCTAAAGATTTTATTACTGCGTTTATTTGGCATGGATGTGACGTAGCGCTTCTCTTGAGAAAGGGAGCAAAGTTAAGTTTCCGAAACGTCGAGCAACTAAAAATAGTAAATTTACACGAGAGTAAACCCGGAAATGGATTTTATTAGTAAAAATAGTAGCGCTCGTTGAAATCTCAACAATAACATAATTTTATCGTACCAATAGTTATCGACATATCGATAGGTATCGATATATCGATACTTACCGATTTGTATCGATATATCGATACTTATCGCTATATCGATACTTATCGATAAGTATCGATATATCGATAACTATCGATACCTATCGATATATCGAAACAAATTCCCATGCCTAAGATGAAACCGTCGAAGACGGTGATCTAGACCTGCTCCTCTCACTCGCCAAAGGAGGCGAAGCACATTTAGGGTAGCGAGGGCGTGAATTTGTATCCCGCAGATAACGACCTTCACGACTACTCGCAGAACACGACCGTGATCGTGATCGAGCATCCCCCCGCGATCGCGAAGAGGGAAAAGACGATCTTCTGGTGCTACGAGAACGGGAACACCTATTCGCTCTTTCCAGAAACTCCAGGCGTTTTAATAGATCTTTTTTATGAAGTCTTACTTCCGGAGAGTCACTTCGATCTCTTTTCTTTTTTGATTTTCCCATTCTAAAAAGTAAATAAGACCTGCAATATAAACGGGCTTATATAACAAAGGTTTACCTTAAACACTTTTCAGAACAGCGAAAAAATAAATTAACGTAAGTAACGGAAAACAACCGGCAGTGAAAGCACCAAAACGACGAATGACTAAGCGTGAGCCGTGAGCAGAGACGGGGTCGGGGCGCAGGGAAATTCTGAACTTGCTTTAAAATAGGTGGTGTTAGGCAGCCAATATGGCATACTACGTATAATACAAAGTGATATCGAGAACCGAACACTGCAGTATAATTTATGTTAATGTTTCATTGATGTCATCCACGTTTCTCTTCAGGAAGCAATATAGAGATCAATCTCGTTTACGGCATTTATATAACGTACAACATAATATAAACAACGGCAACATAATTTCTCAAAAGAGAGAGAAATCTAGATGAGCAACTGTTTTTGTTGCGAAACAGATTATACGCGTTCCTTAATAAGAAAATCCGACTAGGACCCTGACGTAAGAGGAAATTTAATTTACTGCTACTCAGTCGACTCTATTACTCGTTGACGTTAATTTGCCCATTTCAATTATTCGGACGTTTTAGTACAATGTTTGTGCAATAAATTATGGAGTTCAAGCTTTTCCTCCCCAAAGTCTCCAACCTTAAAATTTCCCAATTACGATTAGGGTACGCGCTCGTAAGGATTTTGGTATGATTAATAAATGAATGTAAACAAGCATCCTCTTTATGCACGAACTAATTTTGTAAGGTTTACGGATGAAAGAATTCGCGTGCATCTCTTCTCTTTTTGCTAAATAAAGTTTGAAATTAAAAATGTTTGCACCCATTTATATCAACTTTTGTTGGAAAAGTTCGCCCATAAATTCCTTCATTATGGTGAACCAAGTTAAAGTTTGATAAAGCTTCGGGATTAGCAAAATTTTCCCCGTTTCAAGATGGTTTACTCTTCATCATTGTGATTGCCGGGAGAGTCATTTTTGTTCGATAACCGCGATAAAACACATTTATTTTGAGTATATTTAAGCAAATACAGTCATGAATAAACGGCATTAATTTACTCATTGCATACAAATTAATGATAAAAAGTTTTTAGGCTGTAAGGAGCTAATGGTCGTATGCACCGAGTTCAAGCGTTGCTTAAAATCCATGGCAACCATTGTCGCAATAACTAATTGTTGCCATAGATTATAAGCTACGCTCAAGCTAAGCTTCGCTAAAATTTGTCGGTGCAAACAGCCATCATAAGTATTTAAAATCAAAAAATAAATAAATTATAGTGTATAATTAAGAGTATATTATATGATAAGTATTTATTATTAAACAAGTATTGTATAATGATAACTGAAGCTGAACATTACATAAAAACGGCGCAAGACATTAGGACGCAGACATTGGGACGCGGACAATGGGACGTGGACATTAGAAGCATCATGTAGGATGATGATCACCTTACAACGCAGATATTAGGTCGCAGGTAGGACAATAAACGGTTATTTTACTTATTTCATCTATGTATGCGCTCTAACGTCTAGTCCTAGCCTATGATTTGTGTGCTAATGTCCGCGTCCCAGTGTCTGCGTCCTAATGTCCGCGTCCAAATGTCTGCGTCCTAATGTCTTGCGGTCCAATGACGACATCCTATTGTCTGGCGGCCTAATGCCCGGTCACGTGCTCTTCTCATTTCTTAGGGCCGGTTGCACAAAGGCAGTTTAAACCTCATTTAGATTAACGCAATGGATTAAGACATATGATTGGTTGA
The DNA here is from genome assembly GCF_008802855.1 of Photinus pyralis. NCBI lineage: Eukaryota > Metazoa > Arthropoda > Insecta > Coleoptera > Lampyridae > Photinus > Photinus pyralis. The sequence continues at coordinate 20,110,972 of NW_022170249.1, forward strand.
AATTTTACGTTTTATCAAATTTCAACCAACCTTAGGCCATAATCCACTGGTTAATTCCAAGCGAGGTTTAAACTGCCTTTGTACAACCGGCCCTTAATCTTAGCCTTGACTACTCCTACTTATACTGGCTGTGTCGCCTCTACCTACTACGTCAACACCCTTTCTCGACAAGAGTATAACAAACTTACATTTTATAATAAGATAATTTTAACAACTAATTCCTAATAACTGAACAAAGTTAGTGTATATTGTGGTATTCAAAGCTTTTGTAAAAACGTCAGCTATTTGATCTTTAATAGAAACATATTTTATCAAAATAGATCCCTCTTCTACTTTTTCTCTAACAAAGCAATATTTTATGTCGATATGCTTTGTACGTTTATTAAGGATCCTCAGATCCTTTATAGTTTTGTATTGTCGTCCGTCCGTGTGCGCTCTAACTCTTTAAAAGTAGCCGATTGTGTTGAAATTTGGTGTACGGGTACTTTGGACATTAAGGCCGGACGCTGGTTCAACAAAAGTTATAGGACTTTGAGTGAATCGGGAACAGGAAAAACTGCGCGCCCAATATAGGGTAGAAATCAACATATTTCATTCCCTAGGTCACGTATCGAGTTCGGACTTTCGCTAGATTATTACCTATGACTCTTAGATGTGTAGCAATCCAATAGAACTCTTCTCTGTGGTATAGGTCAAAAGTTTTAGAGCAAAATGTACTCAAAATTATTTTTTACACATGAATTTGGAGTTATAAGTTTTCCAACGCATTATCTTGATGCTGATGCTGATACATCACGTGCACATTTGATAATCTCATGTGTGTGATTCAAAGATGTTAAATTATTTTTCTGGGATCACATGGATTTTGTTCAAAATATGTCAAAATCGTTATTTATGCATCAAGATCGTTGGGAAAAAGACTAGGGGCATTATCTCAATGCTCAAGACATGAATTTGATGCATTTTTGGCGACCACGTGGATTTTGATCAAAACATGTCAAAATCGTTATTTATGCACCAAGATCGTTGGGAAAAAGATCAAGAGCATTATCTCAATGCCCAAAACATGAATTTGATCTATTTTTGGAGACCACGTGGGTTTTGATCAAAACATGTCAAAATCGTTATTCTTGCACTGATATCGTTGGGAACATTATCTCAATGAAAAAGAAATGAATGAAGAATGAATTTCGTTGTATCAGTTTATTATTTTCGCGATTGTATGCTAAATGTATACAAGATTGATTGTCCTCGAATATACATAGGTACATTTTCTAGTTTTATATCGACGTCATACAAAACACCTTTTAATGTTAACGCTTCACAAATACATGTACATAACGCTTTGTATTCCGATTCTGTGGAAGAAAGTGAAACACTTGTCTGCTTTCGTGTTCTTCAAGATACTACATTTCTGAACACCATTAAACAAAAACCAGTAACTGACTTCCGATCTTCAACATCTTCCCCCCAATCAGAATCAAGATACCCACATGCTGTTAAAGTATCTGAATTATTGTTGTACAACAGCCCTAGATCTACTGTATAGCGCAGATAACGTAAAACGCTTTTTAAATGTATCCAATGTGTGTCTGTTGCACATCTTTAACTCCTTTGCAATTCTGCATTCCGAATTTGTATAGAACTTGTTCGATGTAATGTTTTTGATGAATCTTTATTCTTCCCGATTCTCTATCCCTTTCTATATTTAATCCTAAGAAAAATTGTACATTCCCCAAGCTCGTCATATCAAATCTTTCCATTAGCTTCTCTTTTAATACTTGTATTTCTTGTGAACTTTTGGATAATATCAAAAGATCATCAACAAACAGAAAATAAATTAAATGAATAATTTTTGTTACTTTCTTAATATACTCGTATAAGCAAGTGTCATATTTCGATGATAAAAATCCCAAAATTGTCATAAGGAGTTAAATTCTTCGTTCCAGCACTATGGCGACTGTTTTAGACCGTAGATGGACTTTTTTAATTTGCAAACATATTTCTCTTCTTTTAGCTCTTCTGGTAAATGCATATAAATCTCTTCCTTAAGTGTTCCATGTAGAAATGCTGTTTTCACATCCATGTGTACGATCTCTAAATTTTGTTTATTTGCTAAAGCAATAAGTGTTCTTAGAGTCGTTCTTAGAGTGTTTCGGAGTAGTTTGGTATCCCTTTGCTACCAATCTTTCTTTATATCGGTTTCCTTTCTCTTGAGTCTTTAGTTTGAAAACCCATTTGTTATCTATGATTTTCTCATTTTCAGATTTCTTCACTCGCATCCAGGTTTGATGTTTTCTAGTCATCGGGACAACCTCTATTGATGTCTGGAGAGCCAGATGACAAATATCTGCTGTGAGGTAGTCTTTTAACGAAGTGAGCAGCCTCGTGTTACGCTTCGTTTTCCTTTGGTTTCGGTCATCGTTTGTTTCTATTTCTGTGGATTCCTCATCAGTTCTATTCAGTGGTTTCATCTTTGTGTCGTCATGATTTTCTCCTTGTTCATTCTCATCGATTTCGTAGTCTGATTCGAGCAAATCGTTCTCTTCTTCCTTACCTCTTAGAATTTTGGAAACTTCTATTTTTTAGCTTATTCTCTGTGTCTTCACTGTCCTCATCAAAGATTACTTCTCTAGATCGAATGATCTTTCTTTTATTTCCCATAGGCGGTAACCATTATCGCAGTACCCTACGAATCTGCATTTCAAAACCAGCAGATAAGCGGAACGAGGCAGAGAAGTGAACATTCTCTGCCTTTTTTCCGCTTCTGTACCCCTACCTCCGAAACAATACTTCGCTGTTTGAATATGATCAACGAAATTTAACACTTGATGTACATGTATAAAAAAACTTCGTTATACGCTGCCAATGGCAACGAGTTTTTTTATACGCTGCCAATGCTCTCCCTCTCCTCTCACCCTCCCCTCCCTCTTCTCTCCCTTTTCTTCTTTCCGAGTGGTATATGTTGTGTCTACCTGCCAAAAAGAGGTTTGTTCCGAAATAATCGTCGTATGGGCCAAAATCGATATAGTTGTTGTATTATTCCGGTACTTATTTTCTGATTAACCAAAACTATTAGCGTGCCCCACGTGCAGAGGTTATTTCAGTCATTAATTAGTGTATTTAGATGTTACGAACTCGTACGGGAAGACATAGAAATCGGAAGCTGGACAATATAATGAGCTGATTACGTAACAATACACATAATTTATTGCTGATATCAGATGATCGCCATAACCATAATAGATATTATATTCCCTCTTTAGTTATTGTAAAAGTTTTATCTACCAGTAAATTGTCTTCCTAAATTAGTCCACTCATAGTGAGAAGCGTGTAATTAAGTCGAACAGGAGTTTGTTCTCAAACTGTCAGGAGAAATTAGGACACGTCCACGAATGGGTTAGGGAAAAAATATATTTTCAAACAATTAGGAAGTCTTCTATCTCAATTAATATGTTTCGCAATAAAAACGAAATTTATGGCACCAATATCAATATAAGTTCGTTTTTATTATACCTGAATCACAATCTCCGTTTTAAACACTCAAATGCGTGCGAAAATAGTATATTAAAGAACAAGTTTCATAAGTAGCTGTTTTATCGCACGTGTCCAGTTTGGAAAACGAGCCGCGTAGCGGCGAGTTTTCCAAAGGACAAGTGCGATAAAACGGCTTATGAAACGAGTTATTTATACTACTTTTTCTATTTCGCGTGATTTCTATTGTAAAAAACTAAAAATAGTTCAAAATTCTGTACTACTTCACATTAGTTGTAAATGTTAAGTTGGTAGCACTGGTTCGCTTTTTCAAATTGAAAATTTTGAAGTTTCAATTTTTGCGCAGATATAGCGAATTGCCATTTGGTACTGCAATTTTTGTGAAATAGAAATGGAAGAGCAGCACGAAATCATAACTTGCACGCCACCTGAATTGCGGGAAATAGCAAACAGTACCGTAGATAATTTGCTTCCGCAGAAATCGAAACTAAAATATGAAAAGGAATACCTTAAATTTGACCAGTGGTGTAAAGAAAATAAAGCCCAACACATTTCGGAGAATGTTTTATTAGCATATTTTGAATTACAAACTCATTTGAAAAAGCCATCGTCATTATGGTCAATGTACTCGATGCTACGATCCTACCTAAATGTGCATAAAAATGTAGATATATCAAGATACGTCAAGTTACAAGCACTGCTAAAAAGATTTTCGCAAGGCTATGAGCCAAAAAAATCAAAAATTTTAGATTTAGAGCAAATTAATCGATTTATTCAGGAGGCTGACGACAAGCATTATTTAGATACAAAAGTAAGTAGAATTTTTTGTTCTAGTGGGTAGGTAGGTACTAGCTACAGGAGTATCTTGTTTGTATTCTCGTTGTAGGTTATTTTAATAATGGGCTACAGTGGGGCATGCAGACGCGAGGAGCTGACTAATATGGCACTGGGCGACATCCAATATAAAAATGATATTGTTGTCGGTGCCTAAAACAAAAACAAATGTAATGAGACAGTTTGTCATCACCGAGAAATTGTGGATTGATATTATAAAAAAATATAGCAGCATACGCCCAGTTAATACTTGCCATCAACGATTCTTTGTAACATACCGTAGTGGTCGCTGCATTACTACTTCGATCGGAATCAATACAATGGGCAAGACGCCACGAAAGATTGCAGAGTTTCTACAATTAGCCAATCCGGCACAATACACTGGGCACTGTTTCCGGCGTTCAAGTGTCTCACATTTAGCTAACAGCGGTAGTGACTTGGTCACCATTAAACGACATGGCGGGTGGAAGTCCTCCGCGGTTGCCGAAGGATATATTGAAACGTAGGTTCAACGAAAAGTGGAAGTTGCAGGAACTCTTGCCCAAGCAAGTAAATCATCCTCATCATTACATGGGATTCTTGCACAAGGATGTACATCAACACATGTAGAAAGTGCCGTTCCCAGTGCTATAGTTGAAGGAAATATAAATAGTGCCGAACACAACATCATAACCCACAATTTACCTGGTATCAAAGTCAATACACATGATGGAGCTGTTACCGTCAAAGTGTACAATAATTGTACATTTACTTACGCAGATAAGGACGAAATCTAAGTTTGTTGTATTTACTTTATTATGATTAAAGCTTTCGTTGTGCAATTTTAGTTAGAAAAGTTTGGTTATGTTATGTACACATTGAATAAATACCATCGACTTATTAGCATTTGCAATGTTACCAACAGTTGAAAACAAAATCTATGCGGTGCGTTAATGGCTAGAACGATACGCGATTGCGTGCGGTAATGGAGCTATAAACAACGCGAAATAGAAAAAAGGCCTTTAAAACACACGTGCTTTAAAGTTGCTAAGTAACGATACTTCAAGTATGACTTTTGAAACTGTCATCTGGGCGAAATAAAAAATCTTCCTAAGTCGCTTTCTGTAAATGCAGAACATTTCTTTGGCTTGTACCTATCCTTTGGTTGAAGCTTTTACAAACGCGCGTAATTTAGGGTATGCTTCCAAATCTGTTCCACTTTTTAGTCCCAGCAATAAGTGAAGTTTTGAATGAATGCACCAAAAGATAGAAGATTAAATACCTTTGACATTTCCTTCATATATGCCAGCATTATCGATGCATTTAAGACTTTATTCGTAAGTAACTTCCTATTCATCCATGGAAACAACTTTTCATATGCTTGATAATAGGCTTTACTGGATTGAGATTTTACACCTACCAACGTTTGTTTAGATTTTACAAGCGATTTAATGGACGGTGTATTATCTTTTTCAACGGAAATCGTTTAATTCACAAAAACGACGATTTTTATAAGCAAACGTCAAGTGACATTTACATGGCAATCGTGAAATTACGAACACCCAGCCCACTTAATTAGACATGTATTCGAGTATAACGTCAATATGATTTCATTGAATTTCCTATTTTTAAATTATACTGCAGGTATAATAAAAATTACTATAAGATACACGTGTATAATTGGTCTTTAAAGCACTTGCAACGTTAAAGGCACTCCGCTTTGCGTCGTGCCCTTAAACTCGTTGCGCGTGCTTTAAAGACTTGATTATACACTTGTATCTTAATATACTATTATAATCCGTTATTATAATTAAAATTCGGCTTGTAATTATAACTATAACTTCGTAATAAACTTTTTACGGCGCTGAACTTTTTACGAGATATATAAGTTTTATAACCTGATAGGGATTGACGTCGCGGAAAGATAGCTCAATCAAAGTTAGAGTATAACTTATTTCAACCCTCCCAGACAACTTTGTTGTGCTTTTTTACAGCGGTATTGGCTTATATTTCTTATTGGTGATAAACCGAACTGGGCTGTATTTAAGTTTATCGTCTTTAAGGTATACCTAATTGGGGAGGAAAATATTTATTTTTATGCGCCACGCTTTAATGATCGCACGGTCTTTCTTTAAACTTGTTCCCACTAGAGAAAGTTACGGAAACGGAAACTTTCGGCTTAAAATTGTCGCGATAATTAGTTTCAAAATTGTAATGTCATGTCAGAGTGTGCATTTAGATAAAGCTCGTCAGTCTGTTAGGAATAAATTCGGAGCATTCCAAATTTATTTGGGAAATATTTTATTTTGCTAACTTCATTGAGTCCAATTATTTTCATACTTCGATTGAATTTACGTTTGTCTAGGAATAAATAATTAAATTAAATCAATAACTCCCGACTACTTGTCCTATAACCATTCACGAATACTATATTTTTTTGCTTCTTATAGAGTAGGTTTAGTTGACTATCACTTGTACACTTTTAGTGGTGAGAGCTTCCACTTCAGTCGAGCCCCACCATTACCTCATCGAAAAACGTTGAATAAGTAAGACTTATTTGCATGCCTATATCGTGTATAAAATTTGATCGCCTGTCAATGCAAATTTTCGCAACTTAATACTGAAATATGTCGAATTTCTGAAAATAGGTAACTGAGGCGGGCACCAGAAGGATATAGTGACTAGAATGCAATTGAGACATTTTTGTTTTGTGTAAGGGGAGAGTGTCCTAAAATGGCATACTTTTTTCAAAGATGCATAAATTCAATCGATCGGATCGGTCGACTTAATTTCGCTGGTTCGACTCGAATTCAAATAACTTAGCGATAAATTCCTGGTGGCTGACAAAAGTTCGTTCACGGCTCCACACGAATTTTTCCAATACAAAATGAAAAAAGCAACACCCTAAGTTATCTGTGGGTGACCGACTTAACTTCTTTTACCGCTCGACGCAAACACTATCCTGACTTAAGGCGTATTACCATGGTTTTCCACCAACAACCAAATTCCCACTACCTTTATTTTTTAATTCGCACCCATTCTGTGACGTACAATCTTCTCCACCAACAAAATCATTTTTTCTAGCCAATGACATTCCTTGACAGGCATAAATCGACTGCGCCCCGACCGGAAATTCCGCTGACTTAACAAATCTCACGCTTCCCAGCAACAACGCCTGCAAAATTCCCCTATAATTTGAACAATCCACGCCATATCTCACGACTTACCGGTGCCCTAATCTTTCAGACACATTTCACCAATCAGGGCCATATTCCGGGACTCGCCCACATAAACAAATCGAAAAAATTTAGAAAATCCTACCAAATAATGAGGCTACCCTTTATATCTTGCATGAACAAATTTAAAATCTGCGCAAATCCGGCGACGGACTGCTGTTACAAATGTGAAGAATAAGGTCAGATAGGCGCAAACCTGTTAGTTTCGCTGTCTACTACTGATTATTTATATCGTAGTTGTTAGTAACTGTAAGCAATAAGATTTACCTGATGAAAGTTGAGATCAGTTTCAGTTGACATTTGTAATAACATTACAGTTTAATCATTTCTGTTTGAGGAGCGTGAATTGGATAATGGCGTAGTACAGAATGAGTTTCTAGTTATCAAATTGGATTAAAAACTATTATTTGTGCGTATTGCGTATAGTCGCGTTTATATTAGTAAGATGTATGTAAAAATCTGCATTGTACCATCTAATCTAATATTTTACTTTTCAGTGTCATTACTTCGATTTCGAAGAGGAAATTGATTTTCAAACAGGAAACGAATACATGGTGAATCACGCCTCGTCATGCTCCATTCAATAGCAAATCGTTATCATGAGAGAATGTTTTTTAAAAAATATTATAAACGTGAACTGTATACAAATATTTCAGTATTATTCATGTGAACGATTGAAACTTGAAATGTGTAAAGTAAATGATGTATTTCGTTGAGAGTAAAACTGTTTTAAAAAGTTAGTTTTTATCCCAATGCATAAAAGAAACCTTATTGTATATTGATTGTTTATTCACATGACGTTATTCCATCTGAGCTTGCATTTGTTTAAGCTATCAAAAAATAAATTGTTTATTTTCTATGAACTTGAAGAATGTACTTGTTATTTTAATAAATATTTAAAAATGTTGTATAGCACTTATTTATGGTCTTCAATGTTTTTACTTCATAAAAAAAAATCTTATTTGTTTTTCCCGCTACTAAAGGACCGGAGTGGCATAGTATCTAAAATCTCTACTGACAGGATTTTTAAATGTATACAATATTGTGTAACGAAGAACTCGTTTTCGGCGTAGAAATTACCAATTTTAGTGATCACTTTTTAGATGAACACCCGGTATCTGGAAGCGTTTTAAGTTGGGCGCTTCGTTACGAAATCGTATACGAGAACCAGCATTAAACCGACAAGGTCGTGCACGTGAAAATCAACGCGATAACAGATTTCGCCGCTTGACCTCACAGTCCAAGGAACAAAAGGGCATTACTGGACTGTCGAATTTGGAGATTTCATTCCGACTAATTGGATATTTAACATCCTCCGAGATTAAATCCGATAGCTACGACCTTAAAAAGTTTGAATTTTGACACTGGTCCCATATTTCTAAGACGTCTGGGAGGGACGTAATTAATTATAGTTCCATGACATAGCCAAATTTTATAAACTACCGCATGGAATATGATTTTAGTATTTGTTTGAATTTTAGTATGCGAATTAATTACAATTAGGTACCTAATTAAATTACCTAGATTGGTGCTACTTAAAATTGTAAAAAGGATTTTATAGTACATTAATCAAAAAGGTGGAGAACCGCTGATTTAATGTACATTTTTTTAATAAATACGTGGCGGGCATAGGAAGACACATTTTTTTAAAAAACCAAACTTTTAGTATTAACAACAAACAATACCAACGCACTAGCCTTGCTTTTTTCATAGGTTGAAATGTTGGTAACTGTTTTTGGGGTTGTTAGTTGTCACCAAAAGATTTGTCTTAAAAAAGTGTCTTTGAGTTTAAACAATGAAGGAATTAACGGTTTTCGCGCTTCTATATGGAAATGTTTGCATTCAACAGTGTCTACCTAAGGTCACATAGGCCTTAAAAACCGCCTGTGGTGACCGATGTCGTTGTATTATAAATAGTGGGCTGCTTGTGTCTTAATAGAATTTACGACAGTATCTGAGTTGCCAATTTGTCCTGGAATACTTTTACGGTTAGTAGGTATACCTAAAGCAACACTGTACGTTGTACGCTCGTTATATGTGTAGGTACGTTATTTTGATGGTCGTGTGACCCTAGCCTTAGCAGTGTCATGTAACCATGGACGACGCAAAAATACAAGTACGTTTTGCCATTTACTCCAAGAAATTGATTGCCAGTTTTAGAAAATTTTATAGTCATCTTGAAGTTCCGTCACAATTACTCAAAATTCGCCACAAAAGGACGTAAATCTTGATCAGCTAACGGTTGACAATAAGTGCCAAAAAAGGTGATAGCAAAAAGGCACTGGTGGCAATCTCGATTAATTAACGACCATGAATGGCAAAATCAAATTTGGTCCCTTGTGTCCGTAAAATTTTGATGGGTAAATAGATTGTAGAGAAAAAGTGAGAGGTGGTGTGTAAAATAAATATTTTATTGAAGTGCGGATAAAATACATAAAACAGCGACGAGGTTTTCACGTTGTAAATACTCTCACGGAAACACACCTCGATTAGAAGATTGCTTGGAAAATAAAATCGTCTTACAACGTATACGCATTTGAAATTTAAAGTACTTGTAGGTATGTCGTCGGACAAGTTGCTGAGTGCACTAAAATCGAAATTTTCAGCAAAAAAAAACATCGCTGTACTTCCATCAGTATTTATCAATGAATTGCCGCTGGTTTAACCGATTTCTGCCCTTCATATAGGAAGTGCTTCATTTCTAAAGAACGTATTTCAGATCACATAAATATCCATTAGCACGTTCAAGACACAATGCGTATCGCCAAACGTACAAAAACTCGACCTGAATACAAATACTATCCCTTCATAAGATATTTGTTTTTAGGGTTATCTGTATTTGACAGTTTCATCTTGGGGGGTTTGTCTCGGAACGACCTCAAAGCGTTTTTACATACTTGTGATATTGTTCCATTAAAACTCCGCCTTCAAAATTAACTATCTCTTTGAAGTAATCTTAAAAGTCTAAAATCTCTTTGTGTCGAGTTGTATACATAACGTAATCAATGATCGTGACTGGAAAAAAATTGATGTTACAGATACTCGTACAAATAGTTATCTGTAGTTGTAACATTTAGTATTAAAGCGAATATTCTAGAAATCCCCATATACTTACATCGAGGCGCCCTAAAAGATTAGTCATCGGCGATAAGATACGAAAGCGGTTGTGACGCATTCTTTCCGGGAAATATGACGTGTTTGTTCGACATTCCAGAATATTCGCGAGCGCTCCAGAAAAATGGGCGTTTTCTATATAAGTAAAGGAACTGTACTTCAGTTAGTTCTAACATCGATGCGGTCGTGTTATGTTTTAAATTGTAAGTGATAGATACTAATTAACTGTTATAGATTAATCCATTTCAACACTGTTATGAATTTATTAATTAATTGTAAATAAATCACGTAATTAAATAGGTATTGCATTCCAAGGTGGATTCATAACGGTGGCGGCACTCTGATCGTTTTATATAGGAAGCGCGTTTACCAAATCTGACCTCGCATGCTTATTGCCTACCTTCCAGTCATAGGCTGGTTTTACTATGGAGTCTTATGGGAGATACTACGTTTTTTGTGTATATAATCATTATTTAAAGATTTCTGATGTTGTACCTTATACAATGTGTTAGTGTACCCATGGATTATGATTTTACCTTACGGCAGCAACTTCATTTTGTTTCTCCAGTACAAAAAAAAATGTTCAAAGTTTTTCCGCCTGCATGTAGGCAACAAAGCGTTCAGATGGGTGCAAGATTGTCATTGAAATAAAATAACAGCTATGCCGCTCAAATTTATTTATACAATTTTAAATTTCTTTATCGAATCTTTAATTTTTTTTCTTTTATCCGCATCCTCTAGTCTGCGTTTGTTATATTGTTTGCATGTAAAAATCATGCGAGTTGTTAGATGAAACCGTAAAAGGTCTTTCGTCAATTTCCTTTTGTGTAGTTCACAGCCCACTGGTTTGTAGGTATTAAGTTTGGCATTTTTAATAACTGCAAAAGTAAAATATAATTTAAAAAAGTTAATATCGTGCAAGCAACATGCAATAGTATATTATAAGTAACAAGGGATTAAAAAGAGTTGTTGTTTTCGAAAGAATAGTTAATGTTCTTGAGGGACCAAAAACTAGTTTGATCCAGTGTTACTTATACTATTTTTTCCAACACCGACCGTTCTAAATTCATTTCGAAATGAGTATGATTTATATTATAAAAAACACTATCAAAAAGTAAGGTAGGCTATTTAACAATATGTCATGATCACAAGGGATAAAATTTTTCTTAATTCCTAGGGATTAAAATTACCTGTTAATGCACAAAAATTAGGGATTAAAATCAATAAAAACTAGGCGATATTGGAAAAAATATTTAAGCACTGTGTTATGGTGATTCGGTTAAGACTTTGCTTACCTTCAAAAAGAATATTGTCACCTAATGATGTGTGTTGCAGTGTATGGCATATAGAGCTTTCAAGATTATAAATTATTTCATATAATCCCTCAGATGGCGTGAGTAAATGTCCATCATTCCTTTTGTTAATGTAGGAATTATTTTCATTTTTGTCGCATATCTGGTCAGCTTGCAGCAATCCAAAGCATTGATCGCAGTGCTTTGCATCTGTGGCTTTCCTTGCCTTTCTTGCTACGTAACCGCAAAACATGCGTAAAGCTTTTTCGTCAATTTTATTAATTTCATGATATGAATGGTCAAAAAGCGAAATAAGGGATTCAACCGGTTCACCATTGTCAAGAAGTTCATCCAACTCTTTTTCGAATTTTACCTGTCTTTGTTTTGCAGTCTCAGATATAAGATCACTTGCATTTAATAATGAGTTCAACATTTCGCCGCCTGTTATATAACTACCTCTTGGTGGCTTAACAAGAGATGCAACAGATAGAAGGCGATATACCTGAATGAATTGAAGTGGGTCTGGATGAGTATTACATCCACACGCTTGGCGGACTTCTCCAAAGAAATGCTAAAAAACCATAAATAAGTAATTATATTACGCACCTTATCCAAGGAGATTGCATATTGCTGTTACTTTTAAACAAGGTAGTACCTCAATTGCATCTTGATTCATACGTCTTGTCATAAAATACTCATAATGAAGATTATTAATGTTAAAATGTAAATAAAACAACATGGTTTTAAGACAGAACAGACTACTGCCAAGAGCCAAACACGAATATATTTCTAATAATGATAATACAATACAGGCAGTTTTGGTTAACACTGTATACTACCATTCTGTGGCAAATGAACATATTGTTGCCTAACAGCTGGTTAAAATAATTCTATTGAACCATGGACTAATTACACTAAAGACTTTCACTGTAAATGCGCCGTTTTACCGCTCTAAATATGATTCAGCGATGGGAGTAGAGATGGCGCGGCTTGTATTTTAAGAAAATTATAAGATCAAACGAACTTACCTAAGTGATGTTCGATCTTAATTATATGAAGCGCTCCGCCCGAGATGATCAACAATATGTAGTATGTCTCCTGGAGTGAGTAATAGCACACATTTTTAAATCTGAAACTATTTTACCGACCCAACCCTCTGGTATCCTGTGTAGGTGTCATTACTATCATTCTTTTGAAAGCTCCTTTTTTGTCGCAACTAGATGATCGGGGTAGACACTTGGGTTGGGAGGGACCGATCATCTCGGGCGGAGCGCTTCATATAATTAAGATCGAACATCACTTAGGTAAGTTCGTTTGATCTTATAATTATATTTGCGCTCCGCCCTCTATGATCAACAATATGTAGATGTTTAAAGAGTTGCGACAAACTACAAATAGAACTGATTTATTTCCAGAAGTAGATATAAAAGTTACTATTCTACTTTTTTAACCTATTAACACAATAATATATTTGCTTAATAACTATAAGTATACCTGTATGTTAAAGAACAGTATGTTGTTACAAACATTAGTGAAAATAATGCACTTATTTCCTAAAATAAGGCATGAAACAATGAATTTTGTGAATGCAGTGGTCTATTGTAATATTTTGCAAACGTATCGGAATTCTTGGACCAACCTGCTGTTCGTCGTATCTCATCCAGGTTTAGACCGTTTCTGCAAGCTGCCGAAGTGCTTGCATGCCTAGTGGAATGAGCAGAGAAAATTTCAGTATTAATGCCACTCTGGGTTAAAGTTTGCTTAATCCATCTGCTCAATGTCTGAGAAGTGACTTCAGTATGAGGCCGTTTTAGGGTGATAAATAATTTATGGCAATTTTTTGGTCTACGTGAACTGGTTCTTGTGAGATAGATCTCCAATGTGGTTGCCACACATATTTCAGGCCTGTCTGTTAAAAAGGGCAAAGACAAAAGAGGTTGCATTCCATTTTTACGTGAGGTTTTTATTCGATCTGGTATTTTAATTTGTATTGCTGTCCCATCGGGTATTTTATGTATATTTCGAATATCGATTAAAGATAATGTTTGTACCCGATGAGCTGTAGCTAATGCTAATAGAGTTGCTAGTTTCTTTGATAACAAAGTGAAAGATATATTTGCGCTATCACAATTTTCCAAAAACGTTAGAACTTCGCCTGGGTCCCAAGTATAATCATACTTTGGAGCGCTTGGTCTTAGCATTTGGACTCCTCTGAAAAAACGTTTGATCTTAGTATCTAGAGCAAGATTTGTTGGTATTATAAACGCCAAAGATGAACGCAGCGTATTTAATGTTGCGTATGAGGCTCCTTTATTAAATTCTTCTGTTAGAAAACTTAATATGGTATTAACATTTGCATCGTACAGGTCTAGGTTTAACTTTTGGCAGTATAACCACCAACGTTTTAATCCACAGGCATATTGCTTCATTGTGGCTTTTGAAATTGATGCAACCATTATTTCAATTGAAGAACTTGGCAATCCTTGACAAGTGAAGGCCTGTACGATAATAGTCCTGCCACCAGGGAAAGACGCTTCCAAAGTGGGTGTCGAGGTCTGTTTTGAGAAAATAACAAGTTAGGATCTGGGGTAAAAACAATTGGTTCTTGTACTAACAATGAAGTAAACAATGGAAACCAGGCTTGTGTTGGCCAATGTGGTACCACTACTATACCCTCAGCCTTGTCTGCTATAACTTTTTGTAATACCCGTAAAACCAAAATAAAAGGAGGAAATGCATAAAATCGCAATCCCTGCCATGACAAAGTAAATGCATCTACTGCTATTGCATCTGGGTCTCGTATCCACGATACATATTTCTTACACTTTGTAGTAATTCTGTTGGCGAACAAATCAATATCTGGTTCTCCAAAGTGAAGCACTATTGTTGTGAACGCTTTTTTCGACAATTGCCACTCAGTTTCTGGTTTTAAGCGACGCGATTCAGTATCAGCCTCAACGTTTTCCTTTGACTCAATATATGATGCAAATATGAATATGTCTCGGCGCTCACACCATTGCCAAATTTGGCGAGCCAAACTATTTAGAGTTTTAAATTGAACCCCTCCCATGCGATTTATATAGGCAATTGCAGTAGTATTGTCTATTCTTAATAGAATAGAACAATGGTGTAAGTTTTTGGCAAAACATTTTAGTCCCAAAAAAGCAGCCAATAATTCAAGTTGATTGATATGCCAAAGCTGTTCTGTGATACTCCAAAACCCATGTGTTTTTTGGTGGTTGCAAACTGCACCCCACCCTGTTTTTGATGCATCTGTGAAAATTTCTAAACAATATTGCTTGGGTTTTATAGTTTGTTTAGCTCGATGAGCATGGTGTTTCCACCATGATAAGTCTTTAAGCGCATCTGCAGAAATCTGCATGGCCGCGTCATAATTATTATTATTCTGACGTAGAGCTAAGAACTTGGCTCGTTCTAAATTTTTCGTATATAACCATCCATAAGGGACTGCTGGACATGCTGATGTTATAAGACCCAATAAACGTGCAAATGTTCTAATTTTACAAGTATGTGGTAAGGAACCAATGCAAGTTCTGATTTTTGTGCCCTTGTCCTCTGGTAATTCAATGCACATATTTATAGAGTTAAAATAGAATCCTAAAAACTTACACCTTTGTTTCGGATCAAGTTCACTTTTTTGTAGATTAACTACAAACCCTAGCTCTTGTAGTAATGTTACTGTTGCAATAATATTTTTATGGCAATCGACTTTAGTGTCACCGAATAAGAG
>NW_022170249.1:20126772-20237181 GCF_008802855.1 Photinus pyralis
CTTAAAAATAAAGATAAAAAATGAATAAAACAATTATATTCAAGCCGGAGCAACTCCACACAAGAAATTAAAGACCCCCAGTCGAATTTATCATTCCAAATGCTGTTACATTTTGACACCCATAAGTGGGACTCGAATTAGCAACAAAGCAAATACGTTGGTGACAGTACACATTCCCTGAATTTTGTGAATTGTGAACTGTCATTAAGTATTGTCTTATCCAAACCCATTAACTATTAATAAATAAAATTTTATACAAAAAAAAACGCCGTAGCGTAACCAGTTTTTCTCATAATCACACAAAAATTACGCAAACTAAAATTATGAGTGTCATCACAGCAATATAACACGTTCCAGGCTGTTGGTGCAGTTTAATAGCTTTTGTATTGAGTTTTTCCGAGTTGAAAGAATCGACGAACTTTCTTGCAATAGCGCAATCAATCAAAGTTTGATTTTCCGCGGTGATCCTCATCAATCCTTAAAAGATATTAGTGAAATGAAAATTGAAGAAGTTGACGCAGATAGAAAATCCGGCACCCGCGTGCGAACGAATGCTCCTTGTGACCAACAGGAGCAGCCAGAGGGTGTCACCCTCTTAGCTTTTAGCTAAAACAGTGGACAAAGAGGGATTTGTAAGGCAGGAGACGCTCGTAAGAGGGGGAAAATAAGAAATCGTCGTGAGAATCTCACAACCGTAAAAGGCGGTTCAAGTGTTTTCAGATTCGTGATTCATGTTGAAATCCACTTTAAATCTGCTGCAACGATTTCCATGTTTATGTACCTCGAAATTTACAGCACCTACGATTTTCCTGCAAAAAAAATGGCTTTGCATTTAAATTAGTTGGAAAGTCTAATTTGTAACGTCGCAAGAATTTCCAATGTAGGTAGCTGTTTTTTTTTCGGTTGAAGTTCTAAAGTTCATTCTAAGCGTACAATGGCAATAGAATTAAACCTAGTCCGAGAGCAGCGTAATAGTTAATCCGATCAAGTTTCGGAGTTCGGAATGAGCAACATTCAATTCAAGTTTCAGCACAATCGTCTTTATAAACGGGGACAATGCAAATCTGCATAAAATGAAACCTACCGAAACACACATGCATACAC
This sequence comes from Photinus pyralis, assembly GCF_008802855.1. Lineage (NCBI taxonomy): Eukaryota > Metazoa > Arthropoda > Insecta > Coleoptera > Lampyridae > Photinus > Photinus pyralis. The sequence goes on from NW_022170249.1 coordinate 20,127,877, forward strand.
ACATAAAAGCAAGTTGCTGAAAAATAAATTTCTTATACGACAGCGAGGGAACATTCTGAGCAAAATGCAAGTTTACTTTTATTTATGCTTGCGGAAACTACGCTAAAGTTAAAGCAAAATAACCACTATTGTCTTTCCGCTAAATCGAGTGCGGGATTTAGTGCTAGGATTTTGGGATTACTTCAAACGGAAATATATGTATGTCTCTGTATGTTACCAACAAATGATGTGATCAACATCGGGGGAAAATAAACGTAAGGTTAAGGGCATTAAATTTTGTAGCATTAAGCAGGAACCATAAAAATCGTTAGGCGTCACACGTTCAGTAGTAAACAAGCGTTTTGATTGTGCACGAAAATGTACAAAATAGTTCTTTTTGTACTGCTTATAACAAAGAAATTGAGACGTTCCTCAATTTAAGAATAGAATTTAAGAATTAGTACCAAATGTTTAGTCAAATATCTCCAATTTCCCCCTAGATACCAAATATACTTCTTAATGAAGAGTAAAACACGGTGGTACAAGAGCTATTTTGCATATTGCTGCTTATATTAGATGAGTAAGTACGTATTGTGTTATCGAAGCGTAATACAAATATAAATTAACTACAAAGACGCGTAACTTCTGTGTAAGTTATTATAAAGTTTCTATTTCTATATCTTTTTGAAGTCGAAACAGTAGATGTACCTCGAAATTTTCACAATTGTACAGCGGCTGTTATATTCCAATAAAGTGTTATATTGATCTCTTCTCTCTGTCATAATCACGTGTAATGTAAACTCCCAATGATGTACGGCAAAGGATACGCATCATGTTTTTGAGTCTGCCGTTATTGATTTGCCGGAATGCCCAATGACCATTAACATGGGAGAAAAACTATCCCGCTAATAAGAGTGACCCAATCTACTCCTCGTCGATGTTGAAACCCGTCCCGCGTAATTTCTGGTCGGTTTTCCACAGTCCAGTTGTAAAAAACCGTTCAAATAGTTTGGAAATTGACAGTGAATGTTTAAAATTGCTTATTGAATATGCCACAAAAATTTTAGGATGCTAAAGGGGGGGGGGGGCTATTCATACTATATAACCCAAAAATCAGTCTGGGAGTGTTATTTATGTATACAGCTACTAAAGCTACAAGATAAAAGATATTTGATAATTGGCGCGGGGTGCAAGGGCAAATTTTGGCAATTGGTCTAGAGTGCAAGGTCAAATTTTGGCAATTGGCCTGGGGTGCAAGGTCAAATTTGGGCAATTGGGGTATTTCGGTAGTTGGTCCTGGAGTATTTCGGCAGTTGGCCAGGGGTGTGACCCCGCGGTATTTCGGAGGTTGGCCCCCTGGGGGGTTATTTTGTCAATTGGCCCGGGAATTTTACTCGCCATTTTACTTATCTTAATTTGCTCCACAGTGATCTATGCGATAATCCGTCCAGACAGCCTCTTACACAAAAACGTCATTGCACAAGAGACATATCACTTCGCGTGTACACTCGCCATGATCTGGAAGAAGACTGGCAGGTCTTGGTTGTGCGTGCATGCGCACATTTCAAGGTCAGATCAAGGTAGGTGAAGCTATCGATGGAAGTCCACACTGTTCAAAGTCCATTCTCCGCTATTCAAAACCCAAAAGTTGCTGACCGGTCAAAGTTCGTTGTAAAAGTAGGTCAAGCTATCGAACAAAGTCCACCCGCTGTTCAAAGTCCAAAGGTTGCCGATCGGACAAAGTCCAAAGGTTGCTGACCGGCGAAAGTCCATTACACACCTGTTCTAAGTCATTCAAAGTCCATTCGCAGCTGTTCAATGTCTAAAAGTTGGTTTCCGGTCAAAGTCCAAGGATTCGTGTAAAGTCTAAAGGTTACCGAACGGTCTCAAAGTCCATTTCTCGCCATTCAAAGTCCAAAGGTTAGTGTAAAGTACAAGTTTGTTGCCGATCAAAGTCCAGACAATTTACTCAACGTTTAAACGTGCTTATCAAGGTGATGAGGTCAGAGTCAACTTAAAAGTTTCCTCATGTGGAAGCCAATTAAACGAATGTGATGTGTATTGGATTGAAAGAGAGTAATTTTCTACAAAAATGGTAACTTTAACACTTCTAGAAAAATTAATTACATTTTAAGTATTTATTTAGAGTAGGTATATTTTAGTAGGATTTATTTGTTGGTATTTGGATCGAATTGGCTCAACTTGCTTCGACTAAATGGAGTAACCTGACAAATCAATATCTTAATTTGAAATTTGATCGTTCGCACTGCTCTCTCGAACGCCTGCGCACACATGGAATGTGCTAAAATGACAGTTTTTAAAATATTAATAAATTATAGAATGGCTAAATTAGGCAACATGTAATTTTTTATTAGAACTGACGTTTAAATCTACATTATAGGGGATATCTAAGGCGTTTTCGGAAATTATGCCCGAGTAAATAACCCAGTTGGTAGGTAACCTACACAGGTTCGCAACTCGAGTTATATGTTTTCCGAACGTTTTTACATAACCTAATATTCCTAACCGTGACATAACCTACATAAACATGTCTAACAAGGATAGTATAATCCATTCTACTATTCTTGGCACAAGTAGAAAACGCGCTACAGCAGCACTCCTTGCGTTTTGGACATCTGTAGTAGATTCCGACGACGATGATGACAATGTGATTGTTAGTCAACAACTTTTAACTACGAGAGAACATGGGGAAAGTAAACGTGTATGCATTAAGAATTATGTTGCCATTGTAGAAAGCTACAGTTTAGATGGTAATTAAAAATATTAAATTGCGTAGGTACCAGTTAAAAGTCATAGGTATTGTAGATTTCCGTAAACATTTCCGATTGACGAAAATGAGCTTTGAGGAAGTGCTAATTAAAATTGGTGATAAGTTGTCAATGGCTAGTTCCGTACACCACACTGGGAGACCTGGAAATGATGCGAAAACACAGTTATTAGTAGGTCTATGGATTCTCGCAAATCAAGAGTCGTACAGGTAAAATGAATTGTATAATTACTCTGAAAATGGTTAACATTTCCAGTCTTACAGAACCGTCGCCGATAGATTTGATCTGACCATTTCAACAGCATGGTGTTACTTTAGAAAAGTTGTAGATACTTTAGTTTCAATTGCGTCAGATGTAATTCAGTGGCCTAAAAATGAATCACAGAGACAGTGCTTCTCCACTGCATTTCGTAAAAGACAAGGATTTCCAAATGTTATAGGTACGATTGATGGAACGCACATACCAATAGTGGCCCCACACAATATGGCAAACTCTTACATCAACAGAAACAAATATTATTCAATTGTCTTACAAGGAGTTTGTAATGCTAGATATAAATTTATCGATTGTTATGCCGGTAAAGTTATTAATTAAAAAGGATACTATCATTTATGAACTCATTAGGTCCCCCTGGAAGTGTCCATGATGCCAGGGTATTAAAAATGTCTCCCTTAGGAAAAAAATTGAACCACAATATTCATGATCTCGTGCCCTCAGATTATCACTTGTTAGGTGATTCAGCGTATTCAAATGCAAGTCACCTACTTACGCCTTACAAAGACAATGGACATTTGAGTCGAAAACAGAAAAATTATAATTACAAGCACTCTGCTACAAGAGTAGCTATTGAGCAAGCATATGGGCTGTTAAAAGGTAGATTCCGCATTTTGAGATACGTAAATATATATGACACCAAAGTAATTCCCAGCGTTATTATAAGTTGTTGTGTTTTACATAATATTTGTGTTGATGCAAATGATTTAGATGTAGAGCCGTATCAAGAAGATGCAGATGCTAATGTTGCTGTAGGTATTAATGATAGAAACTTAGACACTAAAGGACGCATTAAACGTGATGATATCGCAGAAATTATAAATTAACAAAATTTTGTAAGATTAGTATTTATTTTACAATGTACATGTTGCTTTAATTATGTATTTAAATGCTTTTCGATTACATTAATCAAGCGTTCTTGCATTTTCATTTTCTCTTGGTGGCGTTTATCCATATCTTCGCGAAATTTTTTAAACCAAACTGGCTCATTTTCCTTGTTCTTACGTTTATTATTTGGTCGAAGCTGTGTACTGCATGATGGGGTGCTCCTCCCACTATCATTGATGGGACTATTTGGACATTCTGGTTCCTATAACAAAAGTACATGAAAGATTCAAAATATTGATGGAAATGCTAAACTCGAGGAACAAATTTAAATGAAAAGTATAAAACATTAAAACCTACCACATTCAGGCTGCTGCATTCTGCTGGTGGATTTATCTCAGGATTTTGATGCAGTAAATTATCCATAATGTCAAAATATTTAAATTGTAATCTATTTCTACCTGTGACAGCATTGTGGTCAATCACCTTTTTGTACTGTTTTTTTAAATTTTTGAATTTATTTTCGCACTGCTCCCATGTGACCATGTAACCATTTGCATTCATCAGTTCGGCAATTTGTTGCCAAACTTTCCTGTTTGTTGTAGACTTGTCTTCAAATCTTGTTTTATGTTCCTCATACAGTGATATCAATAGCTTTATTTCATTATCTTGCCAATGATGATTTTGAGGCTCGGATGCACTTGCTTGGCTACGTTGAGTCACTATTGGTGTTTCCTGCTCCTGAGATACGCCATAATCATGATTCTCATAATAATCTTCATTGTTGAGGGTTATATCCTCTTGCTGCCAATTTTCAACCTCTGTACTTTCACGGGATTCCAAATCAGGGGCATGAGTTGTTCGAATATGTTCATTAACAATATTTTCATATGATAAAAAGTCGCAGATTTCACATCGTGCGAGCACCCTATTCATTTTTGATTGTAGCAAATAATAAAACTAAAAGTCTTCTATTGACGATTTTGTCAAACAAAAAGGTAAACACTTCAATCAAAACATAACCTACAATACAGACGTACCCTACTCACTGACCAGAGTTATTACTAAACAACCGAGTTGCCAACCTGATCTAGTTTTCGAACGCAGACAAAATAACCGGTGTGAATAATCGAACGCTTGGGTTACAACTCGCTAAGAACCTACCTAACCCGGTTGAATTTCCGAAAACGCCTCTAGATGTCCCTCCCACAATAGTTACTTTTTCGAACGGGCATTTGTCAGTGTATTACCCGTTACAACAGATATTTTAATATATTAAAAAATTGTCCTTCTATACAGTCTTTTAAAAAAAAATGAAGTGTAGGTTGTTAAGTGAGCAAACATGTTACATTTGTAAAAAAAAAATTTTCTTACATGTATGTGTAAAGCGTGCGAATGATACACTTACCCAGCTAACCAGCGGTTGCCGGGGAACTTTCGGCCGACTTAGTTTTATACAGCGCTTAATAACAGTACTTATTTAATACTGTTAATGCACTGTATACGCGACATAATCTTAAATGTATTGTACATGGGACAATCGGCCAATACACCTGGGAAATCATTAAAGCAGCATATATCGGAAGTGCTGGTAGAATGGTAAGGTAACACAGCGCTTGCATTTAGCAGTTGTATTATTACTACAGGTTGTAGTGTGCATTGCTGCCACTTTTCCAACGCTGAAGTTGGAGGAGTAAGAGTTAATTATGTCGCGGTTGGTATCCCTACACACTAAAAATTGAAAGTATGTTGGTACTTGGTGGTTGGTACACTTATATACGGTACTTACGTCACAGTCTATAAACAATTTACGCTTATGGTTTTTACTTTTTGTGCTTTTGTGAAGTAAATATACTTATTTGTACCTTAAGTTAAGTATATCGTGCAAATATGTCCGTGTGTGGAAACTATAGGTAAGATTTGGTTGTAGCAACAATTGAAAAATATAACAATTGACATAAATAGTAATCCTAACCTAATTTGTTGTCAGCATACTGTGCAAAAAATAAGCGCGAATTTACTGTTGTAATTGTTTGGTAGGATTTTATTCTAGAGCTCTTTTGTGAAATCTTTTAGGTGTTTTTCTACAATTGTTTAATCAAGTGCAACCAAACTTTGTTTCAACTATGTTGTCCAATATTTACAAACGAAAAAGTATCCGTCAAAGACAGAGAAATGTAAAAAGGAATTTGTTAGAAGTTGTTAATTTGATTAACGTAGAAGGGAGTTTGGAGGCGAAAGAGAAGACCAACGATTTGATGGAAACAAAGGATAATGTAGTCGCTACTAAAAACGTTGGTACAAATTGCGCTTTAGCTTCACTGTTAGACGATCACACAGAAAAACTGCTCGACCGTGAACAGCAATTCCATTTGTTGACCAAAATTTAGCCACCTATCCTTCAATATTGTCTTCAGAATCTAAAATCACAAACGATGAAAATTCTTCTCAGGAATCTGATAACATTAAATTAATAGAAAGCAACAAATGTATAATATTTTTACAGAGATGGGCTAAACGTTATAAAATTTCTCACATTGCGAGCGAGTTATTGAAATGGGTTAAGGTAAATCCATTAACTGATCTACCAATGGATGCTCGAACATTACTTCAAACGCCTAGAAATACCTCAAATATCCAAAAATGCTACCCAACGTGAAGTGGGAGATATCATCAAAGTATATTTACGCAATGCACCTGATCGTGAAGGCGGGAGGGAAAATAGAAAAAAAAATTAGTAACAGTTCATTTTATTTTGAAACCTATTTTCAGATGTATGTGTATTAGAATCGTAGTAGTTTATATTTTATCTTGTAAAGCCTAAGATATTTTGACATTTAGCAAGTATTAAAAAATTTTAAATTTCAATAAAAAAAATAGTAGGTACATATTAAGTGTATTTCATTGGTACTGGCCCTGTGTGCAATTAATTACAAATTTCATCCATAGGAGGCAATATTTGCGACACCTTAAGTGCATTGCCACTGCACCTATATAGCATATAAAAGTAGCACATTAGCAGCACTTTCTCAGCATTTAAAAGATGCTTGCATATGAATAGCGGCGACATAACGGCCGGCGCGGCATATAGATGCAGGTTAGCAAATTGAAGTGCTTTCCCTGCACACACATTGCCGGCAACGGGGTACTTATTTTGTGTTGACCCATTATTTTGTGTTAGCTGTGTAGGTTGAGTGGTAGAGCAACAGTTGGACGACTAGGTCAACATGTTGAACTTCTTTCCTTTGGTGCAAGCCTCGACACCATAACGAACCACATACCGAAAAAAGTAGAACAATAGCTCTTAACATAAAAAACTAGTAGCGATCGGTCGGGCGGATGGGCAAAGTGGCCACAATAGCGCATTTTTTAAATTTTTGTGGAATTGCGCTAACAATGGATACGTCTTCGTAACGTGTAGACACGTGTACCTATTTTGTTCTAAAATGAAAACTCTAATGTACATACCTACAATAAAACAATGATATCTACATATTTTTGCAAATCCATTTATGCATAAATTCATTTCAACATTAATCATGGAAGCAAAGAAAAGTCCGTACTAAGAAATTTGCTCCGTAATTCATACCGTGACAATTATTAATGTTGTTTGCAGCCAGAAGAGAATTTCTCTCCGGCTATATATATAAAATTCACGCGCATCAGAAATTCATGTTTTTAATATGAAAGATAAAATGAAATAAGCAAATTCGACTGGAAATGGAATACGAAATATGTGTAATGAACTGTAAAATACGGATAATGCCGCAAAAAGGAAGAGAAAACGAAAAAAATGAGGGATACGACCCGGGCGGAATACTAAATTCTAAGTCTGGGATATTCGATATAATTTTCACATCATACACGTTACGTAATGTCAAGGCAGTAATTAATTAGGAAAGCTTGTCTACACAAGACGTAATTGGCAAATGAACCGCAGTAACCAGAGACGATTAAGTTTTAATTGAGCCTTGTTTACACAACAGAAGAAATTAAACTATCACTCGCAACGTTTCAGGTTAATAGTCTTTTAGGCAGATCAACAACAGTTTTCAGAAAGTGAAGGAGGGAACAAAGCTGTAATGATGGCCAGATTTAATGATATTCTAACGCACGTGTAACTTTTAACGATATAGGCTTCGATTTTTTTAATTAACGTTCGAATTTTCGAAATAATTATCTTAATTAACTTCTGATCAACCCACAATCTTCAAGTGGAATAAGGAACGGGAAAGAAATATGGTAATATCTTTCGAAGCGAAAGCATTCGGTCGTTATCAACACCCTTTTAAAATTTCCACCGTATCATAAGCTTGAAACTTCCATTAAAAAAAGTTCCGCCCTTTAATAGACTTTGGGTACGTAAAACATAATTAATTACATTTAGGAAGTAATTGACGAATGTATTTTTGCATATTTTCAACGTACTTTTGAAGTAAGCTTGTTGAATAACTTGTCAAAAGGACGTAAAAGAAAAAAAAACAAAAATATCCAAGCAGAAAAATAAACACTGACCAAACATTAATCACAAAACGCGATAATACCTTCAAACCGACTATAAATTACCAGTAGTAAGATCACGTCGCCGAATAAAAATTTTACTCAAACGTTACACCTCAATTTGTTAATTTTGCATTCTAATAATGTTTCTTATTTTATGTGAAATTGGAATGTCAAAATTGATAGCGGTAAGCGTAATTATCGCTGTAATTTGCTGCTCTTTGGTTAGTTTAGGAAACATGACAGATTTTCATTGCCTGAATTTTGACGAGGGAATTTGTATTGGTAATCCTTGCCGTGTATTTACTTATGAATGAAAACTTTACTTGAAATTATTCATTTTTTTCCTTGGCATTTGTTCGAGTAGCCTCTTTAGGATCGCTCCTTCGACAAGTCTTGATTTAGACTAGCATTTTGTGTCGAGTAAATTATGTACAATTGTGTACATATTAAATCGCGTTCGTACGAAATGGCCGCAAGTTCGGGTTATCTAAATAAATTCGATTATACGGTATCGGAATCGAGTATTTTCAAAGCTCAATTGGGACAATTATTTATTATAAATAAAGTTACAGAATATGCTATCAAACGTGTGGTTTTCCCAACTGCGTTCAATACTAAAACCCGATATGTTCGTGAACGGTATGAAAAAAGGTCCTATTTTGAAGCGATTAATATGAAGGAAAACCCAATTTTGGGTTCAGTAAATGAATTGACATTCCCAGGGGTAAGGAAATGGTGGAAGCCGGAAAGGGGAAATTGGAATCCCAATCCGACAAAACTAAGTCGGAGAATTGCTAAATTATGCGCCCAAAAGACCCCGACCGCAAACCAGTGGCAGTGTGGGGGCAACGCGAGATAAGCGGAAGTGCAGTTCCAGGACTCCAACAATGAGGTCAAAGATCCATGGAAGATGCACGGCGTATGGTAAGACAACCACAAACCAAGTAAGTGCTATTTTCGTGCTAATTTATACGTTATACGTGTGGTAAAAAATGTCACATATCAACGGTATGTAAACATCAGTGCGCGTTAAATCAAATTATGTTAGCCAAGATAATTTTGTAAACACAGAAGCCCATCGATAGCCCTAACTAAAGGATAAGGTTGAAGGAGAATTAAATAGATTAGTAAAATTGGGCATACTCGAACCTGTCAAGTTTTCGGAATAATGGCAATTTGAAACTACGGATATGTGATGATTTTTGAATTATTGTAAATTCGGTTTTGAAAAATCCATTGCCAAATATTAATGATGTTTTAGCGAATTGAGAGGGGGAGATACATTTTCAAAAATAGATTTGTCAAGCATTTCAATAATTAGCGATTATTAAAAATATAAAAAAAACTACTTACCATAAATACACATAAAGGGTTATATGTATTGTCATACCAGATGTCCTTTTGAGATCATTAATGCTCCCGCTATTTTAAAAAAATTAGGGAAACATTGTTAGCAGACATTTCAGGAGTTGTCTTTGTGGACGACATTTTGGTAACTGGATAAATTCTAAGGAGGAGATTAGATTAGTTAAAAAAAATTAGACGATTACGAACTAAAAATTCAAAATAGTATATTAAGATACAAGTGTATAATCAAGTCTTTATAGCACCCGCAACGAGTTTAAGGGCACGACTCGAAGCGAAGTGCCTTTAACGTTGCAAGTGCTTTAAAGACCAATTATACACGTGTGTCTTATAGTATTTTTTATTATACCTGCAGTATAATTTAAAAATAGGGAATACAATGAAATGATATAGACGTTATACTCGAATACATGTCCAATTAAGTGGGCTGGGTATTCGTAAGTTCACGAGTGCTATGGAAATGTCACTTGACGTTTGCCTATAAAAATTATCGTCTTTGTGAATAAAACGATTTCCGCTGAAAAAGATAATACACCGTCCATTAAATCGGTTGTTGTAAAATCTAAACAAACGTTGGTAGGTGTAAAATCCAAATCCAGTAAAGCCTATTATAAAGAATATGAAAGATTATTATTATTATTATAAGAAAGTGAACGGTTGGACAGAATTTTTTGTTTATTAATTTAATATGTCAATCAAGTGCGCGGAAGTACAAGTCAAACAGGCCGTATTTTGTTCTGTCATTGAGATACTTTGAAAGAGTAATTTCGTTCGAATTTGTTCAAAATGTGATAATTTTAGATACGTAATTTCTTTGGAAAAGGCGGATGGTGGCAATTATTCATTTTAGAGAACATGTCTAAACGTTTGTTGAGCGAAATTTCGGGTTGTGTTTTTTAAAAGTGACAGCGTGACAGTTCTCCTTCTCATTATTGACTACTAGTTAATAATGTTCACATTATTAACCACGTTGAACAACTGCCGAGAAAGCCTACTTTACAAGTGGAAAAAAGGTTAATAATCATGTCATCAGACGCTAGTAGTGAAAAAATAACTTATTCTTCTCCTATAAACGTAATAATGACATTGGAAAAAATTCGAAAACAAAAAAGACAGAAGAATCACAAGGTAAAGTTCAGATATACAAAGAGAAATCTTCGTATCCTGTTCTACCACTTAAACCTTGACAGAGCAAACAAAAACTTATAAATTTAATACCTATCCTAATGAAAAAAAAATCAATATAATGTATTAATTTAGAAGACTTCCAGTACTATTAGTGAAAAAAATCGTATAGGGTGAAGTGGTGTAAAAATGAAACAACCAAAATTATGGGTAAAAATGAGACACTTACATAATTGCAACTAAAGATCATTTTAATCCCACAACAAAACGACAATAATAAAATCTGGATATAGTAAAACCTAAAGTCATATTTATTCAAAAATTAAATATAAACCACCAATGATTAAACGAATCGTACTTTATGTGTTACAATTTATGCGCCAAAAACTTTTAAAATCGTTGATCAATCTTTTACGAATCCAGACGTCGGAATTGTTCGGCGAAGGTCGCAAAATGAAGCCGTTGCCATAAGCATTCAGTAAAACGCGCGCGAATAGTGTATTACTGAATGAATTGTTTGTACCACGTGCAAGGTCAGTGGGGTAAATTTAAGACAAGTAATGAGACGAGCTGTGGGGTAAAAATGATACATAATTTTATACAATTTTAGGTTCCCGAAAGTTAAAATGCCTAGATGTTACGTTTCGAAAGTGAAAAATTACACGGAAGAAGATCTGCAAAAGGCGCTTACTTTAATTAAAGAAGGTGAGTTGTCTATTTGAGCTGCTTCAAAGAAATTTGGGATTGATAAATCAAAATTAAGCCGCTGCATTCATAATAAAAATAATGCAAAACGAGGACGAAAGCAAGTCTTATCTGTGGATCAAGAGAAAGATTTAACCCAAAAATTAACTATATTGGCAAAATGGGGGTTTGCCTTATCAAAGGAGGAGGTTAAATTAGTTGTCCAAACATACGTAAATGAAAATAATTTGAAAACGGTTTTTAAAGATGGTAAACCAGGTGATGATTGGTTTCGATTGTTCTGTAAACGAAATCGTCTGAGTCAGAAAAAAATGGAACAGTTAGAAAAATGTAGGAGAACAGCCACTAGCGATCCATTTATCATATACTCTTTCTATGATCGCCTCGAAGAAACAATTAAACAGCTTGGTTTAGAAGATAAACCCTCGCATATCTTTAATTTGGACGAGACAAGCTTCAATTTAGATCCAGGCAGGATCAAAGGTGTTGCTGCGGTGGGCCAAAAAGTTCATAGGAGTATCGAAGGATCTGGTAAAGAAAATATAACGACAATGGCTTGTATTTCTGCTAGTGGATTATTATTATCACCGCTAATTATATATCAAGGTCAAAACCTATGGAGCTCATGGAAAGGGTCAAATGACTTGGAAGGGACCTGTTACGCTGTTTCAGAAAAAGGCTGGATGACCACCGCCGTTTTTAATGGTTGGTTCTCCAAATTTTGTGCAATGGTTTCAGAAAGGCCACTTTTGGTGATAATGGATGGTCATGTTTCTCACCTGGATAAAGGAATCATTGACCTTGCCATACAAAACAATATCACTTTGTTTAAATTACCACCCCATGCGACAGATATATTACAACCGTTAGACAAATGTTGCTTTGGTCCATTGAAGCTTAAATGGAATCAAAAGCTTTTAGAATGGCAGCGATTGAATCAGAGGAAGCTCACAAAGCCAGAATTTGCAGATATGATATGCGAGATATGGAATATAGGAATTTCAAGCTCTGTCATTAAAAAGTCTTTTGAAAGCACTGGAATATTCCCTTGCTGTAGAGACAAATATCCAGTAGAACGTTTAAATGAAATTAAATTGAAGAGATATAAAGAAAGAGCTCAAAACCCAAATCCTTTAGACGTTTTTGAATTGTATCAAGAAGAAGAAAATGACGAAAATGCACGTGATATTTCTGAACAGGGAATTGAGCAATGCGAAACAAAGGAAAACGAAGAACCACGCCCATCAACCTCATTTGAACACATTTTGCTACAAAAAATTAATAGAACAAACCCCGAAATAAAGCGAAGGCGAAAGGTTAATTCGCAATGTGCAGTTTTAACCAGTGCCGAATACTTAAGGATGATAAATGAAAAAGAAGCTCTGCAAAAAAAGAAAAAAGAACCAAAGAAAAAGATTCCTAAAGTGACTGAGTCTTCTTCGGACAATGACAGCATTCCTTACAAAGACGAAAGCGACACTGAAAATCTGACAGTTGAAGACATTGTCAATGAAGAAAATCAATCAAATGAAGATTTTTGTGTGAGTGACATTAAAAATGGAGACTACATTTTAGTGAAGTTTTGTACAAAGAAAAAAATATTACATTATGTTGCGCTCGTGGAATCTGTAGGAGAAAATGAGTGTTCTGTGTCGTATTTACGTCGAAAGGGAGATAAATTTATATTTCCCCAGATACCTGAAAAATATAATGTGCCTAAGGATGATGTAGTTTTGAAATTACCAGCCCCAGACTTTCATGGGGGCACCGCGAGAGTATCACAAAAATTTGTATTTTCTATTGCTTTTGATAAATTTAATGTGAACTAAAGCTTATGTTAAAGATTTACTTTATTTTCGAACTTTGTGTCAACATGGTTACCATATTTCTTCATGATGAGTTAAATCAAATATTTCTTTTTATTATTATTAGGTTTTTGTGTGTATTTTTTTAAGTAAACTGAGAAAAAATATATAAATGAGTGTCTCACATTTACCCACAATGTATTAGTATTACCCCAAGGATGATAGGCAACGCACTCTATTTAATAAATGCCTGAAAACGTAGTGTCTCATTTTTAGACGTACCATGTCTCATTTTTAACCTAAAAGGTGTGTAGAAATGAGACACAATTTTAATTTTTTTTTCTAAAACACGCAATAATTTACTCAAATGTATTAATTAAATGTTATTCCTCATCAAATTCTATATGAAATGGCCATTTTTCTGAAAATTTAGAGAAACAAGAACCACTCGAAAAATCAAAAGTTACGTTAAACGTCTCATTTTTACACCACTTGACCCTATATATACCACGGTAGAGAAGTCCATTATTGCCTTCGCACCTTACACCCTTCGGCGCAAGCGCCTCGAGATGTCTTCTTGGTGCTCAGGCAATAATACTGGACTTCTCTACCTTGATATATAATATACTATCCATGGATGAATAGGAAGTTACTTACGAATAAAATCTGAAATGCATCGATAATACTGGCATATATGAATGAAATGTCAAAGGCATTTAAATCTTCTATCTTTTGGTGCATTCATTCAAAACTTCAAACAATGCATCGATTAAAAAGTGGAACAGATTTGGAAGCATACCCTAAATTACGCGCGTTTGTAAAAGCTTCAGCGAACGAGCGTGAGAGAGAAAGAAGTAGTCACTTCTGTCTGCACTCACCAAGTGCCACTTTTGAATTGTTTTTCGGAAACGATTTAAATTCCCACACCACAAGTCAAAATCGCTAAAGAACTTATTTTTGTGTTAAACAAACCAGATTGTTAAGATTAGTTAGTTTAGTTGAAGTGTGCGTGTGCTAGTTGTCAGTATTAATGTAATGTCAGTTTATAGTTTTTCAATTACACAATTAATTTTACACATCGGTATTCGCTCGATTTATTTAATATTTCTGATCTATAAGAAATCAACAGTTAATTCAATACAGATACATAATTTCGCCGAGATCGAATTATTTTTTTAGGTTTAGAGAACTTTATCAAAATTTTGTATAAAATCAGAAAGGGCAAACAAAAAACTATACAAAGCGGAATTTTTCTTTTATGGCTGTTGTTATGGTTGTAGACTTAGTTCCCAAAAACATTTTCAACTCTGTATCGCTCATTTTTTGCAACACTTGATTTGTACACCCTGTAAACAATCTTGATAAATTGCATTTAAACGGTTTACTATACCTTTGATGTATAAATTAAATTGATGCTTGTGATACATTATTTAATTCATGGTTAATTATAAACTCCAAAGCTGATTTTAACTAGTCCACTTTTTAAACATACCGCTAGAAGTTACATCACCAATCACCTATCTCTAAAATGCGCCTGCGCAGTCACAAAATCCCCCCCTCTCATCCCCACCTATGGTAGCTACAGACGAACGGACGTAATTCGCATAATGATTAGCAGTGTTTTGAACAATTGTTCCTTGTGCCAATAGTGACGTTAGCGATAAAAGGAGAATACTGGCTGTTCTGATCTCAGCCGATACAGCGAAAAATTTAACAGACCGAATGCCTTTTACTTAGTTTATACTGTTGCAATTAACGCCGACGTAGAGACCCGTTTGAAATTCATGTTTAGTTTACCTGACAGACTTATAAAACACGACGAACCAACTGAACTAATCAAATTATTTATCCTACAACTTAACTTAAACTGAGATTTAAACCGAACCGAAATTGTACAACCGGGTTTAAGTAGGATTAGTTCAACACCAGTCAAGTTTTATTTTAAAACTGCACCATTTCTCATAGATAAAGCCTAAACGTCTTACCGACGATGGTATCCTTCCGGATACGGTATCCCTAAGCAGTAATACGAGATATTTAAAAATTCATTCCCGGAACGGTTAAAGAAATACCTAATTTAGTTTACCTTCATTGACTAATGTCAGGGGTTTGCAATTAGCTAACTATTCTGGTCCTAAATGGTAGTGGATATGCATCCTTGATAGTTTATCGATTTCACGTTTCGTCGTGTGCTAAATAGCATCACCTTAAGAAGGGGTCGTATTCGCTAAAAGTAAGTGAATCATGTCAGTGCACGAAATTGTCCCAAACAAGCAGTAAAAGACTCAGTTCCTTTCATTGGGTGTAAATATAGCGCTCTGCAAAAATTGCTTCTCGTGACCATAAAAATGGCGATTCCATTTCGTAGATCGTTCCAATTTTCAATACAAAAATGAGATAATTTTCACCTATATGAGCGCGTTTCGTTTTGAAACGTACCTTCCGATCATTCAGGAAACGTTTCCTTTCTACTTCAAAAACAGGAAACATTATTAGCTCACGGATCTACCAGTTATTACAACTCATTTATAAACAGCATCGTGCTGCTCTGAATTCACACTTTTGCAACACTTCCACGTTTAAAAATGAACTCATTTAAATGAAATTCGTATTACTTTTCTCATTGTAAAAATGTGAGACGGTGCAGGTATTTTCAAGTCTTCAAGAGCAAATTACCATTTTAAAGTAATAAGCTGCAACGAACTTGCCCCCTCCGTGAGACAAATGCATGGCAAGTGTGTTCATTCTAACCTACTTGCTGTGTGTAAACTTTACATTATTATCCTAACATTAGGAATGACAACATGCTTACAGACCCTAGTGGCAATTTGGTGTCGATGAATATAAATCCGATTAAGAAACTTTGTAATTCCGAAATGCGGTAGCACTTCCCTTTTATTTTTGCTGAAACGTAAAAGTTCAATATTAAATTATTTGGCGCGTGACCAATTTATGTTGCTAAGGTTTATATTTTCTAATTTCCGGATATTACTGCCATTTCTTTTTTGACTTCCATTGCCTGCTGTATATCGATCCCAACTTTTCTTCTTCTTCATAACTTCCAGTAATCAAATGCTGCGGTTTATTCTCAGAGTGAAGTAATTATTCGATGTGGTTCTTGCTTTCGATTTCGTATACTATTAGTGGTTTCTTGAAACCCTTTATAACGGTAACCAGTGAAGCTGGTGGGAAACATTCGGTGGCATTAATGACCCACTTAAGGTATAATTGAATCAAGTAGTAATAATGGTTGTGGATGAATTAGGGAGTTACGTTTATACAGTTATTGAATATGCCAAGAAAACCTATCCCAAAATAGAAAAGAAAAGGGCATATATCTGGCGTTATACAGACCTCGAGCTAAGATCATGAACTTACCTTAATTAAGCATTTTCAGGAAAAAGATTTGCGGAAGAAGCCCTAAATTTTCCACAACCTTAATAAAAAGTTATTTCTGGTTACAACCAATCTAGACATAATAACAGCTGGATTTTTCGCGGAACAAAATCTCGATAAATCCAATGCCTACTATTTAAAAACCGTAAAAAATAAGGTTTTATTTTTGGTTCATTTCTAAAATTAAAAAAAAATGTAGGTTGTGATACATCAATGTAATCAAGGCTTGTGTGATTAACTGATCATCGTTTGATGTTGGCATATTTTGTTTGCACTCCACTCGGTAGCAACCCTATCGTGGCCTCATATGTAGATGGCTTGCAATCAACCATCTTACCGATACAGCGATATCGAAGAGTCTCCAGACGGGCATTGAAATGGTTGTCATGAATACCTGCTTCAGAAGACCGTCCTGTTCCAGAGTGATTCACACTGATACCAAAACAGTTGAGGTAATTTCTTTAAGTACGTCAAAAAAAGTGTTCCGAATGCGACGTGCCGACGCGGCGTTAGTATGCTTTCGTTCACTACTAATACAGGCCATTTGTACTCAAACGGGCATCTAGCGGGAAAGTTGTGGGGTAGTTCTTTGATGCTATATGTTTTTTGGGGTGCTGAATCCGAATCTGAGGTTTGCCAACAAAATTTCATGACGCAACATTGAAAAAAATACAAAAGAAGTTGAAAAAGATCTTTTTTTGGCAGTTTTGTGCTTACAACTTGATAACTATCAACTTTTTGAAAATAATCCTCCTATTCAAATAATAATAATAATAATAATAATGTTTATTGGTGATATATACGTAGCTACGTATTTTCACAAGTCAGTAGAAGATAACACAATACATATGTATAACATTGAAATAATTAAATAAATAGAATCAACACAGTAAAAACATTCAACAGGTACAAAGTAGATAAAATATGGCATTGACTAGGGCAGAATCAGTGAAATGATCTTGGTAACTGCGTAGGTATTTTAAGGAATGTTAAATTTGTCGCTATTCTTCTAAAGAATAATAGGCTTTTTTTTGTAAGTGAGTTTTTACGGTATTTTTGAACAACCTGAGACTTAGGTTTTGTATTGTACTTGGTAAAACATTAAAGAACTTCATACCATAAAAGCTAGTGCCATCTTTCGTTTTATTGATTCTGTGAAAATTAACTTGTATATTACTTTTATTCCTTGTGCTGTACATATGAACGTCCTCATGTTTTGTGAATGTGTAGTAATGCATTTTTGTATATATAAGAGTTTGTAGGATGTACAATACAAAATGAAAGTAGATAAAATTTCCTACCGACTCCGCTATTTAGTTTTTTTCCTCGTTCAACCGTTCGACCTCAAGCGCCAGTTGAAAATTGGCGTATTTCGGCTGTATCCGCAAATAACCATCTTTTATTATTATTCTGTGCAAATATAAATCCGTACTTTTCATTGTCTACCGGCAGATTTTATAACTGTTCCGTCTGGTATAAAACTCTCCCACTCCTTCACAGATGAGTCAAGGCCCATTACGTCACCGTGTACTTGCGTTTGCAGTCTTGAAGCCCTCCTCCCACCAAAAAAACAACGGATGTCATCTGTCAATTACGCGTTACGACACCACAATTCAACACGATTTGTTTATTTGTAGTGTTAAAAACTCAAGATAAGAGAAAAAGCGGCCCATTCTCCAATGATGTTGAAACAGCAATGGAATACATTTATACTTACCTTGAAACTAGTGATGGAGAGTGCCAGTTTTCGCTCGATGAGTTGATGGACCAAATCAAAGGTGATTGTATTCCTGATAACAAGACAGTCAAAACTCATTTACATAAGAAATATGGAAGCGATATAATAATTACCTTTTCTCCAAACAAGACGCCGGTAGTGTGTTTTATAAACACAGGGTATAAAATTTTGAATGATGCTTGGTATCAGCAGGCGTTAAAAAATGAACACGAAGAAAGAATCAGGATTGTTAAGGCGGCTGCTGCAATTATTATAGAGGATATCCGGGGCCAGGTTTATGAGACAGAACAGTACCCACCACCTGATAAGTTTTTAGAAAGAAATAAAGAACTCATTCCTGAAACACTCCGTACATTTATGGAAACAATTATATTAAACAAAAAACGTGGAAACCATGATAACTGGAAGAAGATGAGTACAGCGCTGGCTCATAGTCTTTTAGCAGCAGTGAGGCCCAGATCATTCGTCTCACCACTTCTCGTAGGGTTGGCAATGTTTTTGTACAAGAAGTGCGGTTCAAGGAAATTGGTGGATGTGGTTTCCTCATTAGGGTTCTGTCCGGCTTACAAAGAGGCTGTTCGCTTGGAAGCATCAGCAATTAACAGTCATCCGCTGAAAGTTAACCAGCCGTGCTTCTCACAGCAAGTGTACGATAACGCTGATTTCAACGTTCATTCATTCAAAGCTTTGGGTTGCATATTTTGAAATGGTGACTTTGATGAAGCACTTCATTAAAACAGAAAGAAGCGGCAACTGGGATCTACACCTCCAAACCATATATGAAATGCTCCCATACTTCCACAGTAGTGGCCATAATCTGTATGCCAAATGCAGCCAACTTCTCCAGGACATGCATAGCTTGAGAACGACAATGCAATCTGCAGAATACGAGCGTTTCACTATCGGAGGATGTTTCACTATTCATAGGAGTGCAAAACTGTGGTGTGGAACCTGGAGTGATATGGTGATCGAACAAACTCTAATAAAGTCGATGAAGTCAAGTGGTGGTCTTACTCATGGTCGGGGAGTAACTGCAGGGGTTGTGTCAAGATGGACACAAGGGATGACAGCATTGCATAATGTGTGCCAAGAGATTGAGAATTTTACAGGAGTGGAACTCGCAACGTCAGAACAACACGTTGACAGCAGAGATACTATGCAAAAGACAGACAACACTGATGCACATAAGTTATTGAATTGGTTTCAAGAGCATCCTCCTTTCCCAGAGACCACTGACCTAATGTCACTGAGTACAGGTGTTGTCGCAGATGAGAGGATCAACTGTCACTTGTCCAAGGAGATGGGGATGACAGGTATACAGCGCATTGTTGGTGGTGATTTTCACTCAGTAAAGTTCAAACGAAGTGAAAGAGTGCAGCCTCTTGCAGTCATGAACAGCTCTATTCAGATACAAAACAGGGCTGTAGTCATCAATCCAACCACACTTTTCCAACGGATTACCATCGTTAAACATTCAGATGAAGACCTGAGAGAATTTTTGGCCCACGAACTTAGTCCTTACCCTCTTTCACTTTTCGACGAGCATGGAATGAGGAAAGGAGCAAAATCGAGTTTGTATAAAACTTATACACCGATTTCACAGGCGGGTTTGAGTGATACAAAGTATGTCATCGACGGAGGATTTTTGTTACACCGGATCAAATGGCATCACGGACAGACATATGCAGAAATTTGCAGCAGTTATGTATCATATGTCAAGTCAAATTACAAATCAAATTCCGTGTAATTTTTTATGGATACCCTGACGAAGCCTGTACAAGCACCAAGCGTATAGAACGACTAAGAAGAGCGCAAAAAAACAATCTGCTGCAATAACATTTACAACATCGATGGCGTCTACTGTATCGCAGGAGAGTTTCCTTGCAAATTCCAGAAACAAGAGCAGGTTGATATCTATGTTAATGGAAGAACTTGATTATGTAAAAATTGAGTCACAGCAAGCTGTGGAGGATGCTGATGTCTTAATTATCAGAACAGCTCTCTTTTTGGCTCCCTCAAATGTGACAGTGGTTGGGGAAGATATCGACCTTCTGGTAATTTTGATTGGCCTTTGTAGCCCTGAAATAAATAATGTATATATTATTTTTGAAACCAGGAAAAGGAAAGGTGTCTCAAACCCTCTACAATCCTCATCTTGCTGCTGACAAAACATTATCAGACCATATATTGTTCATTCACGCGATGAGTGGTTGTGACACCACTTCTGCTTTGTTTAATCAGGGAAAACTGAAATTTGTCAAAGTTTTGCAGAAGGACAATGACTTGCAACCAGTCATTGAAACTTTCAAAGACCCTTTTGCACACTAGGACGATATTGTCCAAGCTGGAAACGTATTTCTCATGGCTCTGTATGGCAAAAGACATGAAACTAGCCTGAATGATTAGAGGTACAGGCAATTCATCGTATAAAAAACCAACATTGCCTCATTACCCCCCACCGAAGCTGCGGCTCGACAACATTCACTGAGGGTTTACTTTCAAGTGCTACAGTGGTTATACGGTCAAACTTTACTAGACGAACAACAAAAAGACTTGAACGAGTGGGGTTGGAAAAAAACAGGAAGTGGTCTTGTGTCAGTGCCAACAACTTTGAATCCTGCACCGGACTCAATCCTATGACGAATTTCTTGTAAATGTAAAAAAAGGCTGCCAACGCAATTGCGGATGCAGAAAGACGGGCCTCTATTGCTCCCAGATCTGCACATATTGTGAAGGGTTGTGTGAAAATGTCGAGCCCCCGGAATGCAGCATTGAATTTCACGAAGAAGGACCTGCACAAGGAAACCAAGAACAGACTGAAGAAAGATGTTTACACGATCTGGATGGTATGTTGGGAACTATAAAACTGAAAGTGTACGTGATTCTTCAGAACACCGGGGCAAGAGGGATAATGCCGTTAAATAGGAAATCAATATACCCCTTTTGTAATTTGAGTTTTTTAAATTAATAATGACCACAGCGCCACTTTTCCAAATTCAACAATAATTATTGAAACATGCTACGGTAGGTGTAATTTCTTCATCTGGTTCGGAAGAGAGTGGGAATAGTTTTAGATAGCACAGTATAAGTATTATATATTATAAATAATATAATAATATGATATACCGTTTTTCGTTAGAAATTAACTTTTCATACAATTCTGGGCTAATTAACACCTTTAACGTTATGTAAATGAAAAAAAATCACCCTGACATATAAAGTTCAAATAATAGTAGGTAAATGCAAGGAATTCACTTATTGACGACCCTTAATATTAATTTAGGGTTTTAGTGCGAAAAAACTATGTTTTGTGGAGGCAGCCGAAATACGCCAATTTTCAACTGGCGCTTGAACCCGAACGGTTCTTCGAGGAAAAAAACTAAATAATTGAATCTTTTAGCACCCCAAAAAACATATAGAATCAAAGAAATCAAAACTACCCCACAACTTTCCTGGTAAAAATATAATTTAACTGGATTATACGATGTTTGGTTCAAGTATTTGGTATAAGCTACATTCAAATGCATCCTTTGAACGGTATTTTAACAAAATTAAGTTGTTTTTATAATATGCATGTCTTATCAAGTCTTTTTACCTCGCTGGCTCGACTTGCTCATTAATGACGTTCTTATAAAAAGGGTTATGTAGAATCTGAAGGAGATTCAATTATCACTAATTAAACAAGTTATACCCCAGCACTCTGACAAGAGTGAGGCGAGCACCCCCTACGTTTAGCTTTAGACGGTAATTGAAACTGTACATAAGGTGGTAGGTGGGGGGCATTAATATTATAACCCGTTTCCGTAGTGCTGGTTCGTATATTTGTTCAATTAGCTATTAGGTCTGTAAACTGAGGTGCAAGTCACAATCTACTAATTTTCAAGTTAGACATTAATTCACAGAGAAGCTTTAAAAAGAAACGTACTTTATATAATAATTATAATTTCATATAGTAAATGTAGATTTAAACCATGAAAAACCTCGCAAGCTTTGACCACATTTTACCCCTTTTTATACGTTGAAAGTACGCATTTTCCATCAGGCATCCCAAATTTCTAAACATATACTCAAAAAAGCAAATTAAAAAAGAAGGCGAGTTTTGAAAGTAAAATTACGAGTCCCTTTTTAACAGTACCAATTAGCGTAATTCTCAAAGTAACGTTAATAGAGGCATGAAATTGTTATTGGTGCTCTCTTTATGTAAATTAAATCACTTTATCGATTCCACCTTACGAAGTTTTTTTACATCCGAGAGGTTATGCTCAATTTCTTTCTAAAGCCAGTTGTAAAGTAAATTTTCCATTGTACAAAGTTTTCAAATTTTAATAAGCGCTTTATATGTATATACGCCGGAAGATATGTATGCAAAAAAATCGTGCTTCATTTTCATATGGTTTAGTGTAAGTGAAACCCGTCAATTTCAGTCGCGTTTATCGAATGACGATAAAATAACAGATTTGATTATGATTGACATAATAGATGATACGTAGAGTACGATCGATTCGATTTATAAAACATTTATGATTTTTATTAGTGTATAGGAGGCGTAAAACTTTCAATTAAATAAAATTGGCCGATTTGATTTTCGGTTTTTTAATTTGATTAGGTTTCTGATTGCGGTTTTGATTTCGTGAACTAGCACTCTGATTGATCGATTAATTTAACTAATTTAATTATTTCGTTGAAATTAGACTTTGATTTTGATCAATTAATTAATTCTGGTATGTGATTTAAAAGGAAGCGGTAGAGAAAAGAAAGCCATATGCCATATTGAAAACCTAAGCTATTTTTAAAAATGACAAATTATGCATTTCAAATTTTACAAAAAAGAAAAGCAAAGGGTTCAACCACAAAAGAAATTCTTTACTGTTGTTACAAGTTCGGAGGTAAATTTTTATTACATTTGGATATTTTGCTCGAGGCGATATCCCAATTGTAACGTATTTTAAGTATCCTCCAATTTCTAATTACATAATTAGAAATCTTTGTATGTAGGTATACGAAATTTCGTAAGTAGGTACGCATTCGCAGGAGAGATACGAAATTCGTATCTGTGAAAACTAGGATTAACAGAGACAATGTGCCTTGCATTGTTTTTCATAAATATCTCTCTCTCACTCTCTCGAAATTAAAACCATATTTATCAGGGACGTAGGAACCGAAGGGACAGAGCGGGCACACCAACTTTCAACGGAGACGTTGCCACATTTCTTCGAAACTCTAAACGTGACTCGTTGAATGTGGTGATAAAATCTTAATCGCCACAACAATTAAGTTCAGTGAGTGAGAATAACTGTTCCACCGTCAGTATTAGGTGACATAATTTCATTACTGCTTGAATCGTCCTCCTGATTTGTTTGCCGTGCATTTTTTATAGTGCTTTTCTAAAATGTTAAAGAAACTGTTCCTTTGGAATGTTTATAACCACCTACAAAGATGATCTATGGGAAAAAAAGTCCTCTGTTTAAAAACTAGGCATTCAGCAATTGTAGAAGACGAATATGGAATGAAAGGGATTGCTACTAAATCTGTACCTCTGGTTCTTACTGATCAAGACCACAATATCATGTGCTTTACAAAAACACTTCAAACTAATGTAAATTGTTGAAACTCAGCCGTTGTACCTTGGCTCCATTGTCTCCTAGCAATTTATTTACTCATTCATAAGGTGAAGAGAGCAGAGGTGAGCATACTGGTAGGGAGGTAAGGAGATTCTCATATCAAGGCAGGAAAAAATCCGGTCCGACCTAGCATCCTTGGGTTCGACCCATAGCTCTATTAAATCAGATTGATGTAACAGGTGGTCGCTTTGAGCTTATAAAGATTTGACTTTGAATTTACAAATTTACCAATATAGGACATTTTATACGTGTACCGCTTCATAGTGAATGAGAACAAAACAAAAACGCGAGAGAATGTAGCAGTTTCAAATATGCAACGAGTGTACAAGCAGATAAGAATCATCAAGTCCACAGTGTTGCCGGTTTTAAAGACCGTTCTCACGGAGCATGACAGACGGATTTTCTGCTATACATTTTACATGTATAAAAGCTGAAGCTTGTTTTGCGTTGGGGTCGTTTCACTATTCGGGCTCGGCGAGTACATAATATGTAAAAATTGGGTGGGAGAGAGAGAAAGATTTTTCTTCGAACTTTCGAGGCGAAACTATGTAACTCGAGCACGCGAGGATAAAATCTTACTAAATCCGGATTTTCAAAAAGATCGGATGAATTTTACTTGGTAATAACAAACTGTTAATTTTATTTTAGAGATTCATTTTTTACATTTTGCCACAAAAAACAATAACAGTTGAAAATAAGCTTTCCGGACCAACTATATCTTATAGAACATTTTATTCTAAACAAGTTCATTTCTATTCATTCTTTCCCTCAGAGCAATAGTTAACGAGATATTCGAAGTCAAATGCGAAAAAACACGACATTTTCTCAGTTTTTCTTCGTTTTTTGTTAATAACAATATGTTCCGGGAGTTTCCGGCCAGGGGGACTATGATTTTCCGATTCAGTGGATTTTTTTACATAGGATACACTTGGTTTCGTTGAGTGAAATTACAACATCCAGTTTATACTACTTTTAAAGCTAATTTGACTGGACTTTCACCGAGCAGTCACATTTACCAGGCGATACAAAGGGTTCAATTGCATTGCACAAGACATTCCACCTTCACATTTGCCGAATTTTGACTGTAACTTGGAGAAATGTTCACCTTATCGATAAATGTAAGTTATTTGAATTTTTTGCATTGTGCAAAAATAGGAGTCGGTCCTTTTGAGGATTTTTTAACATTCCTGAAGAGGTCGACCTATGGAATTTCTTTCCGTGAACAGATTTGTATTTATTTAGCATCCAAATGCGTGTAAATTTTTGAATGGGAAAATCTACCATGTACTGGATTAATTACAAATAGTAAACACCTAGATAAATAATTAAATTTAGAACGTGATCACGAGATAGGGCAAACATTTTTAACTAAAATTTGTTGAAAGAATTACATCAATATATTAAATCACAGACAATGTAAACAAAAGTGGAGTTGGAACGATATTTTCATTGATATATTCAAGCAATCCAATTCACAGGAGTGTTCAAACCAGAGCATCAGGTTTTAATTTTCAGATGCAGAAGTGGAAATAAAGAACCAACTGTTTGTAAGGTCATTAAAAGTTTACACATTACTGAGCTAGCAGTAAAATTTTTTCCAGTGCCGTCGAGGTGAAAATTTATTCTATGCAAGCGAGGTTTTCAGGGATAGTGGTCGTTTATTTAGGGCCGCACGTTAGGGTGACTCAAGATCAGTACAGTTTCTGGAAAGGTAGACACAACAACGAAACTTGTAACTTTATACCCATACACGAACATACATTTCCAATGTTAACAACGACGTCGAATAAATAATACGCAACTCCATAAATCAGTTATTAAAAATGTGTTCCTGGTAACCATCACGCAAAATTCCAGAACCGACAACGGCTACTTCGAACAAGGTGCGAGGAAGTGGCTACACAACCGTCAACCGGTACGCAACGGAAGGAGTCTGATTCACACCATATGCTGTAAATGTTACTTATAACATACAATAATTATAATTATTCTTCGATAGGCAAAGTGCTTGTTGTATTGTTTCGACTTCAATTATGTAAATAAATAAGGTAATGAAAGACAAATGTATCATACTTAATGACTAAAAAAGAGTAGATTCCAGAATCAGCAGGATTCTAAGCAATCACTGTAATATAGGCGTTTAAAGATGTGTCACAATCCCCAACGGAGTACATCAGTCATGACACAAGACCCACATGGTCCTGGCATAATCGCCTGATAAGTTCGCTGATTATTGAGTTCGGCTTTCTAATTCTTCTCCTTTCCAGTGCAATAAAGAGCGGTCATTAATTCGAGATCAATCACGTAATGGAAAAGTTGCGGTCCAAATCCAAAATGTACGCGCGAGCGAAAGTAATAAAACCCCTTTGTTTGGTTTGTGTGCACTTTCAAGATAAGAAATAAATAATTCAAATGGCGCACAGTAGCTGTAATTCGAGAAATATCCTTTTCGGTGTCGTGCTTCGCAAGAGTCAAAAGGAATATAACGACTGTCGGGCCGGGATATGTCGCATAAAACGTACTAAAACTCCATAATCCAAGCCGTTCTTCTTAATCCACGTCAGCCGTATTTAATAGCGCCGTTTTGGGATTTAAACGATTATCATTTCTTTGCATTCGTTAAATGTTTTTAATTACACTTCTAGCAGATTTATAAAGAGTATCATGTACGGATTACTGTTGATGAGGGGATATCTACAGGAATTTAAATTACATAAATTAGATCAGTAGGTAGGTATATTTGATGAAATTATTAACACCTGCAATCGAAATTATAGTTAAGACAAATGGAAATCTGGTTGAAAATTAAAGAAGGCTGTATTGTAATGATGCGAAATTTAATAAGATAAATTTGTAATTTGACTCCTGTAGGAATCTGAAATTAATCTAAATTTCTATCAGGAGAGGGCGGTAGTTTCGGAGACGTCATGCTTGTTGACATTCCCACCAGTACCATTACCATCACCATTACATTCCCACTTCCTTCCAAACGATATAAAAGTAGAAACCAAACCAGAAAGGGGGTCTTAGGTCTTAGATCTTGCCCTGGTCCTAAGCACCACAGTCCCATTCCCGGAATGGCGGTTGTAACACCGCTCTCACTCTCACCCTCACCAGTTACCTGTCCCTGAAGTAGAGTCGGCGGTTGTAGGACCGTGCTCTTTCCCCGTTACCGTACGTGAATCTCACCAGTTACCTGTCCCTGAATTAGAGATGACGGTTGTAGGACCGTGTCTCAAACCCCAGTTACCGTCCCTGAATTAAACGTGTACGGCCGTATAGCCGTGCCATTAATTGAAATTGCCTGTCCCTGAATTAGAGTCGGCGATTGTAGGATCGTGCTCTTTCCCAGTTACCGTCCGTGAATTAAAATATACCTGTTGTAAAATTTCGGTAGACGCTGCGAATGTAAATTCGCGCTCGCCCGGAACGAGCCTTCCTGTAATAATACCCCGGATAAAGTTTTAGTTGGTCTTATAACGTAAATTGGATGATGCTAATTGAAAAGGAACCATCCACCAAATTTCAATAATCAGGATTGTGGTGCTATGCGACAGTTTGATATGCATTATACATTATGTGAAAGGTACCAACTACCTATTTAAACCGTAGTGACATCTATGGGATAAAGACTCAAGCGACATATAGTCAAAGGACAGTTTTCTGTTTATTGAAAAGGATCCATGCAACGATACCATTTATAGAAAACGATACTTGTCGCATGGTTCGCTTTACATTTTTTAATAGCCAGTGTAAAACTAAGTTTTTATTACTTTTAAAAATGAGTGGAAGGTCGAAAAAGATACTACAGACGGCGTTAGCAATTACTGAGTGTAGCAAAGAGTCAAAAAAATTAAAATTGGGAGATTGCAGTAAGGTATGTACGAGTACATTACTTTTTAGGTTATAATTTTCTGCGTTATTCCGTTTTGTAATAAGTGTGCACTGTTAACGTACAAAGTTACTTAATACCTTTTAATTGTTGTAAAAATTTTTTACTTTTCGACACCCAGCATATATTGTTCTGCTTTCTCTTAAACAAAAATACTATACTTATAAAGGGGACCAAGCACCATGTATGGCGCTTGGTTCGTTTTAAATATTAGTTTTAACGCTATTGTTTTACTACATTTTTTCATGATTTTAGGAATCATATGAAGAGCTTGAATATACAGATCAACATTATAAACAATCAGCAACTACTAAAGAAAATCCCAAAATAATAGTAAACCAAATATTAGTTTTAAAAAATCCACTTAAAGAAATTAATCAGCCTCTCAACCCGAGTATATCAGGTAAAAATACGCATTTAGTTATAATGTATTTTAGATTCCATCATTAATTTGTTAATACTTATTAAAAACATGACGTATCACAACTATTTCAGAAATGGTCAGTGATGTGGAAATGAACAATCCTTTCAACACAAATCTAAAAGTAATTGTTGAGGAAGTTCCAACCATTCAAACCTCACATCCTTCAGATTCCGGCGACTTAGCTGCATTTGATGTTGATAATGCTGTCAGCTTCGATGAATATTCAGATGATAGTGTTAAAGATCGTGATTATGAACCAGAGGAAGATAGTAGTGATAGTAGTTCAAAGGAAAATGAAAGTGAGTTAGTATTACTCAATGAAAAAGAACTTGAACGAAGAGAAAAGTTAAAGGAGGAGCGAGAACTTTGGAAGGGACGACCTAGGAAAGGAAGACACACTAAATATCCAGGACAAACTTTCGCAACCAGAAAAAGACTAAAAGACTCAAATAAAACTCACTATACTGTCAAGGGAGATTTAAAAGAAGCTAAACGTTTCGTTAATTACAAGTGCAAATGTATAAAAGATTGTGGTCAAAAATTAACTGCACAGGAAAAAGAATCGTTGTTTAAAAGGTTTTGGGATTTAGCTTCGTATGACTTGCAGACCAGTTACATTGGAGCAACAGTAAAAGAAGCACCAGTTAAAAGAAAACGGGCTAAGGAAGGACCTGGCAAATCATACACCAGAATGTATACACTTGGAGAAATGGAAGTTTGTCGTGACACCTACATAAAAACCTATGGAATATCCACAAAAAGGATTAATACGGCACTAACAAAAAAACGCACCGCTACAGTAAAAGATCAGCGAGGAAATTCAGGTGGGAAGGAAAAAATTAGTGAAGAAACAATATCTAAAATTGTTAACCATATCAAAAAATTTCCTACGTACGTTTCTCATTACTGTCGTTCTGAAACTGAAGCAAAATTTTTACCTTATGACCTAACAGAAAGAAAGATGTACGAACTTTATATAGAAGATGACAACCCAAAAGTCAGTTTTCAATTTTATAAAAATATATTCTATACGCACTTTAACTTAAAGCGAAAACCTCCTGTTAAGGATACGTGCAATAAGTGCGACGCGTATTCTGCACAAGTACACAATGCAAAAGATGAAACTCAAAAGCAAATGTTAAAAGAAGAACATGACCTACACCTTCAAAGGGCGCAGTTGGCCAGAAATGAATTGAATAAAGACATAAAAGAAGCAGTTCAGAATCCTCTTCTTGAAACGCTTACTTATGACATGGAAAAGGTTTTAGGATTGCCTAAACTGCCAACAAATATTGTTTATTACAAGAGGCAATTAAGTATCTATAATGAAGGTATTCATTCGGGATCGTCAAACACTCCTTACTGTTTCCTGTGGAAAGAAGGAGAAGCGGGGAGAGGTGCTCAAGAGGTGGGATCCTGTATAAAAAAATTTGTTGAGGTGCATCTTAAAAAAGGAGTGGAGGAGTTAATACTGTGGTCAGATAGCTGCGGGGGACAAAATCGAAATATAAAAATAGTATTAATGTTGAAAACGGTGTTAGTACAGCATCCCACACTAAACAAGATTGTTTTGAAGTACCTAGAATCTGGGCACAGCTATTTACCCAACGATACGGATTTTGGGCAGATAGAACGAGGCCTTAAAAATCAGGTTCGTCTTTATACTTTGACAGACTTCATGTCTGTAATTGGATCTTGTAAGAAAAACATATGGTATAGCTGGTGAAACTAAGAAAATAAATAAAGTAAGGGAAGGGCTATTAATTGAATCCAAATCGAAGAAGCAATCAGAAACTCTGCTAAATATGAACAGAATTGCAGATATCGATGTAGAGGTAACGCCTCATACAACATTGAATACATGTAAAGGAATAGTATATTGTACTGATCTTTTGAATGCCTCACTTGAAGAAATAGAAGAAGGTTTGCGATCCGAAAAAGTCGTTCATGTTAAAAGAATTAAGGTTAACAAGAATGGAGAACTCATTGACAGCCCTATGCTGATACTTACCTTTGAAAGACATCAGCTTCCAAAAAGTGTTAAAGCTGCAATGTATGAATTACCAGTTAGACCGTATATACCAGAGCCTATGCGATGTTTCAAATGTCAGAAATTTGGACACTCATCACAGAAATGTAAAAATGTAGAAATTTGTAAATGCGGAAAGGCTACCCATGGTGATTTACCATGCTTAGATGAAGTTACATGTGTAAACTGTGGTGAAACACATTTATCAAAATCAAAGAATTGTTCTGTATATAAATTCGAGAAAAAAATACAGGAAATCAAGGTAATACATAACGTTAGTTTCTTTGAAGCTAGATCTATGGCACAATCTTCTGTGGTTACGTCTTCACAAACATATGCAGAAAGTGCCCAAAATCAAACATCCCATTCAGATATGTTAAAACAAGTACCGAAACTGCTCCTACCGGAAATACATAATGTAATAAAAAAGGAGATGGGAGAACTAAAACAATCGATTAAGGAGTACGTAAGAAAAATTACAAAAGAAACAGTAGAAGAAATGGTGAAGGTGAACGACACCGAAAGTGAAATGGAAGTTGATGTAATAGCGAGTAAAAAAAGGCCAGCCCCAATTTCTCCCTTGTCTTTGGATGAAGGGACAATGGATTCAGAATTTATTAACCCTAATAAAAGAAAAGAACCCAAGAAGAAACCAGGGTGGCCAAAGGGAAAACCCCGAAAACCAAAAGAAGACATGGTCACGTTAGACCAAGTAACACATAGTGGTGAAAAAGAACGAAACGATAGACCAGTTACTTAATTACTGTGATTTATTTGACTGTGATATCGATCCGAATCTGTGATATATGTGTATTGATAAATCTGTGATATAATATTTGTACTGTTTGACTCAATTTTTACACTGTAATTTACATTTGTACATTTTATTTAATAGTATAAAAATGGAGAGTTTAATTCAACTGAACATTAACGGTTGTAAGAAACATTTACCAGAATTACAATTATTATTGAACAGATCAAACCCCATCTGTATTTGTTTACAAGAAACACGATTTAAACCAAATGAACTTTTTAACTTAAAAGGATATAGTATTTACAGAAAAGACATTAATCCTCAAGCCCGCGCTCACGGAGGAACTGCAATTTTCATTAAAGAGTCGTACCCACACAAAACAGTTAATCTTGTAACAGAACTTCAAGCGATTGCTGTAACTGTATTCCAGCCATTAAAATTCACAGTATGCAACATTTACCTACCAGACCGCTCGTGGATGTTAAATGATCTCACCGCGTTAATACGACAGCTACCACTACCTTTTCTGTTAGTTGGTGATTTTAATGCTCATAACTGTCTCTGGGGTTCCTCCTCAACCGACTTGGGGGGAAAGCTGATAGAGGATTTAATCCAGCAGTTTAATTTAGTTGTCCTGAATACCGGCGAAGGAACATATCTTAATTCTCGATCCCATTCCTTTTCTGTTTTGGATATTTCAATAAGTTCCCCAACTCTTGCCCCGAATCTTCAATGGAGGTGCCTCCAAGACGAAATAGTATCTGACCACGCTCCAATAGAAATTTTACTACCCAGTGATATACAACCTCTCGATCGCCCCCCAAAGTGGGTTCTAAAACATGCAAAATGGGACAAGTTCCTCCTAAATCTCTTACCTTTTGATGACACCATGAATAGCGTGGATGAAATTCAAAACGATATAACAACAAAGATCATCAGTGCTGCTAACTCAAGTATACACATAATATATACAATACCCCGAAAAAGAATAGTTCCGTGGTGGAATGAAAAAATTAAAAGTGCTATACGAGAGAAAAAACAAGCTTTTAACAAATTTAAAAAATGTCCAACTATGTGTAATATGATACAATTTAAACGAATGAGAGCTATAGCTAAACAGTTGATACTTACAAGCAAAAGAGAATCTTGGAAGAACTATGTTAGTGGTATTCAGAGGACAACCCCTAGCCAGGAGATCTGGAAAAAAGTGAGGTGTATAAATGGATCATCCCAAAGAACCCATATATCGGGGTTAATGGTACAGAATCGATTGCTGAATGACCCCCTCGGAATGGCAGAAGTCCTGGCGGATCTATTTGAAAGCAGTAGTACCATCCAATTACAAAACAGAACTGATGATGAGGAAATCGCGCTATCCTTTGAGTGTATAGAGAGGTATGAGTACAATGTACCATTTACAATCACCGAATTTGAAGAAGCCCTTGGAAGAACCCGTAATACTGCACCGGGACGTGATGGTATACTGTATGAATTTATAAAGCATGTACCAAACTGTGGAAAAGACCACATCCTTAGATTGTTTAACAAAATTTGGGAAACGGGTCATTACCCTATTCAATGGCAAACTTCGATTGTTGTACCATGCCTTAAACCAGGAAAGAATCATACAGATCCAAACAGTTATAGGCCTATATCACTTATATCATGCTTAAGTAAATTGTTAGAAAAGATGGTAAATTTGCGACTAACATGGTTGTTAGAGAGATACGAATTTATATCAAATTTCCAAGTAGGATCTAGAAGAACACGATCTACAACTGACGCACTTGTACAATTGGAAACAGCAATATTAAATAGTTTTGCTAAAAGAGAACACCTATATGCAATATTTTTCGATATTCAAAAAGCTTTTGACGATACATGGAGATACGGAATACTAAAAAAGTTGCATTCGTTACAAATTCGAGGAAACTTACCAATATTTATACAAAGTTTTTTAAATGATAGGAAATTCGCAGTACGTATCGGTAATACTTATTCCTCCGAACGGGTGCAACTCACCGGAGTGCCTCAAGGTTCTGCACTGAGTGTAACGTTGTTTTCAATCGCAATTGATGATTTATTGACTTCTATTAGTCCAACTGTTGGGAAAAGTTTATATGTAGACGATCTCCTGATCTACTCATCAGGCGCCATAAATTCAAACATTAATGATATCCTGCAGAATGAAATAGATAAAATATCGAATAATGCGAAAAAGATTGGTTTTCGCTTCTCTCCCACGAAAACCCATGTAGTTCATTTTTGCCGATTGAGAAGTTTCCATAAACATCTAAAATTCACATTAGATGGACATACGATAGAAGTTAAGGATAACATCAAATTTCTTGGAGTTATATTTGACTCTAAGTTATATTGGAAAGGGCAAATTGAGAATTTATCTGTTAAATGTAAAAAAGCACTTAATATTCTTCGCTGTGTTAGCCATTTGTCGTGGGGTGCGGATAGAGAAGTTTTACTAAGATTACATAAAGCCCTGATACTTTCAAAGATTGATTATTCCAGTGTTATTATATCGGGAACCAGAGCAACTAGAATTCAAAAGGTTAATCGTATTCATTGCGAAGGTCTACGGCTATGTACTGGTGCTTTTCGCACTAGCCGCCTAGAAGATGTATGTTGCGAATCGGGAATTCCACCTATGAAAATATTATTTGACATTAACTTGCTTAAATATGGTATAAGAATAAATGCTTTGCGAAGTCATCCTAACTATAACGTACTTTTTAATAATGGTACATATCCAATCTATGACAGTCGAAGTACTATAATGCGCCCAACTGGCATACGACTTCTAGAAAGGTCCAGGAATCTAAATTTGCTTGAATTACCAATAGAAACATATCAAAATAAAGTGTCCGAAATTCCACCTTGGGTAATTAGTAAACCGCAAGTAAATTATAAGTGGTTTGACACAAAAAAGGACACTAATAAACAATATCTTAAACAGGAATTTCTATCAGTATTAGATCAATACCGTGATTATATTATAATATACACAGATGGTTCGAAGACGGAAGAGGGAGTGGGAAGTGCATTTAGTGTTACAGACAAGACATATAATTGGTCACTTCCAAAATATACAAGTGTGTATACAGCAGAACTGTATGCGATTATGCAAGCGTTATACTATTCTACCATGTCGACAGAAAAAAGATTTTTGATTTGTTCAGACTCCCTTAGTTCCTTGAAAAGCATAACGAATACATTTAGCAAAGATGCTCTTGTGAGAACGATGTTATCCTGCCTAGATTCTTTACAAAGACGCCGTAAAATTGTCAAATTTTTGTGGTGTCCTAGCCATTGTGGAATAAGAGGTAATGAATTGGCAGATAGCGCAGCTAGAGAAGCAACTCTCTCCAAAGAAATAGACTGGCCAAGGGTGCGTGCAGATGATGTTAAAATGGAGGTATTATCAAGAATTAGACAATTCTGGATGACACAATGGTTCGCAGATGAATCATTTTTCAGTCAAATCAAAGTGGGTGTAAATACGTGGAAAATACCTCGTGAACTATCACGCCGTGAACAAGTTGCTCTCACGAGATTACGACTAGGACATAGTAATATAACATCAAGTCATTTACTTTTAGGAGCCCCTTCTCCGTTGTGCGTGGAATGTAATGAGCCACTAAATGTAACTCATATGTTACTTACATGTGGAATAAATGAAAACTTAAGAATAAAGCATAAGATCTCAAAGAATTTAAAGGAATGTTTAGGAAATGATGAAGATAATATTCGAAAATTGATTGCATTCATTAAGGAAACTAAAATTGTCGTAAAAGTATAAACACTAACGGCTAATAACCATGCAGTTGATGCCGTAGAACTGTAGTAAAAAAAACAAAAAAAAAAAAAAAAAAAAAAAAAAAAATTTGTAATTACCCTAATGCATACTGACGACTTTTACTCTATCGAAGATATAGAAAACAAAATTTCTAATCGAAAGTTGAGTATTGGTAAAGAAAAAATTAGTTGGTTGAAAACAAAAAAAAATAAGAATTGAAAAATCAAAACCGAATTCAATCTTTTTGGCGGAATCACATTCGGCAGAAGAAAATGATTTTAAAGAAGTAGATATATCGAAACCAGTACGAGGAAAGAGACCACAAACCTCTATCAATCCACACCTATTGAAAACGCTTTACCCTGAAGGGAAAGCAATTTCCAAGAAAAAATGGGACGACATAAGGTCATTATTAAAGTTTCTTCCGAAAGATGCAACTGCATTCTACAACATAAAAAAAGTGGAAAATTTTGAAGACGATTTAGAAGGCTTTGGAGCCAATCCGGATTTTGAAGTAGAAATAGAAGGACAATGTTCTGAATCTTAAGAAGTTTATTACTGTACATCTGTTTTATTTTTTGAAGAAATAAACAAATTTTGTTTTTCTATAAAGAGTCCTATCGCATTTTCCCCTTTTATTATAAAGAGAACCATGGTATGTGGACCTTTTTCGAGAAATAAATCAATTGTATCCAATTATTGAAATAGAACCATCCACCAAAAGTTGTTAATTTGTTTATATTTTCAAACTTAGAAAACATGTATTTAATTAATACTGCAATTTATTCACAAATTTGGCGGCGCTGGTAAGAAGCTCATGCAAACACAATTGCAATTAAACAAAAACATGTTCATTTACAAAGCACTAATTTACTCAGATAGACAGTTTGGTACATGGTTCCTTATCAATTAGCATCATCCAATTGATCCTGTGTAAAGTTAAATCATAGAAGTTGTCTTTGAAACTACCTGCCGGTTGTTTATATTGGATGTTAACCAGATTAAATTGTAGATAAACAAAACTCCCAAGGAATGTCAAAGGACCTGTTTGACCCATTCTACTTGGGTCGCATTCAACCAGTTTATTTAGTTTCTTTATTTTTGTAAATAGTTATTTTGTGTACATATATTTGTTTAATTATATTTTCTTGTATTATAACAAGGTTTAGTTTATTAAAAGTGGGGACCTGATATCTCCGGCTGTAGAGCTACGCAGCATAACTCCCGGTGAACCTGAACCATAGGCAACCAACTATACAGTTTTGTATGGGTGAACAGAAGGAGGTTCAGGAAAGGGAGATTTTTGGAGGTCCTTGGGTTACCAATAGGCAAAGGGTAGCCTGTAACCACTAGGACCGTTACAGTATGTGTTATTCTCAATAGCCGAAATCGGAGTGCCCGAAATGTATACCCATTATTGATCTTCTAAAACGCTGAAGACGTAGCGATATGGAATGACTCCAATACCAGTGCCATCTTAGAGACGGTCTTGGGTCGACATAACTGCAGGTCGAGACATAACACCACCAAAGGAATGACAGGGTTACCATAAAATTATTAAATGTTTCTCTCTGTTTGTCGTGGGTTTAATTACGCATTAACGCAAAACAATTTTCCCAATCGAGTGTGCAGTCAGGGTTGTATTTCTTTATTGTATGTATCAGTGACAAGGTTTTCGAGAAATTGATAGATTAAGAAATTATTTGTACCTCTAATTTTTATTTGTTATCAAGTGCCTAATATGGCGTATGTGACAGCTTTGAGTTGATTTATTAAGATTTTCTTTTATTTATGAGGGATAAAGGTAGTTGTTTGGAGATAACATGGTCATTTTAATCGGTAAAAAATTGTATTTTGAGGTAGAAATGCTAAATTAGATCAGAAAAATGTCCTTTAGAAGTATGTCTACGTCCCGTATGGAGCTGTTATGGATTGGCTATTATGGTTTCTAGGCAGTGTATTGGGTGACGTCTTACGAATTTTACGGGGAATTCTCGTTTAAATACGAGAGACGCCAAGTTAGAGGCCAGAGTGCCGACTGTTTAAATTTTGTTGAAGTCCGAAGCCAAGCCGCGATCCGTTGTGAAGCAGTATTTTTTTGTTCGTCGTATAAAAAGGTTGAGGCCGTTTGTTTTTGGCCTACTTCGAAGTCGGAGTGCCGTGTTATTAGAAGAGAAGAGGTTTAGTTAAATGCCGGTTTGGATTTCTTGTGCGCTGTGTAGGGCCAACGCATATTTTCCTGAACATACTAGCAACCGTGTAGAGAAGGCGAACCAAATAAGCTGGGGAAGCAAAACGATGATTTCTCCTGGAAGGAGATTATACCAAATCATTAAAGAAGCAAAGCCACATAAAGCGGCAGGTCAGGATAAGATCACATGGCCCATAATAAAAGCGACGATGGAAGCACGTCCGCGATGGTGGAAGGCGCTATTTAATTTATTCCTTTGAATCAAGTATTTCCCTAAAGTATGGAAAATGACGAAAATCGTCTGGTTTCCAAAACCGAATAATAACGGGTTCGATCGGTCAGTCTCCTTTCTATACTGGGGAATATCCTAGACACGTTGCTATCAAGGAGAACGGAGCACCGCATTGCGAAGTGGGGCCATTGTCAAATAATCAGTACGGCTTTAGAGAAGGCAGACCTACCATATTATCCACAAGTCCAGATCTAAATTGCAAATGTTAAAAAAAAAATAATTTAGCCCCACCCCCCCCCCCCCCCTTGACCGTGCTCGGGTAGTTTTCTATCTTTCGTACAGAAAGTCAATTTTGTTGTATATACGTACGCATCGTTTCACTTTACCAAATACATACAGTTCAAAGGCACTCAAAGCTACTGCACCAGTTGCAGAACTCAAATGATATACAGTACACTCTCGATAATGTAAATACGCGTTGATATGAACATCTCGCTAATGTGAACATCAAAATTGTTAACATTGGACACCGCATAGTGTGAACAGCGGCAACCCCCGATAATATGAACTGCGTGAATACCTGCGCCCTTGCCATTTATCATGTAAATTTCCATTAGTCTATTTATATCACTTGATTAGAACGTTGTGTGTGGTTGTGCCATAATAAAAATGCCTAAATTACAAAAAAAGTGTCTACCTTTAAGTGAAAAAGCGCGCGTTTTAGATGACCATAATAGAGGTATGAGTGTTACCTCATTATCTAAAAAATACGGTATTGCTAAATCTACAGTGTGTTCTCTCAAAAAGAAACAACAAAACATTCTTAGTGGTCAGTAACATGTTGAAACCTTCAAAAAAATGCACTCTCAAAAAATCGGAAAATCCAAAGTTAGAGAAACAATTATACAGCTGGTTCCTCAAGCAAAGGGAACACAACTTACCGATCTCAGGAGAAATGATTAAACAAAAAGCATTAATGATAGGCAAAAATTTAAACATTCCCACATTCACTGCCAGTGAGGGTTGGCTTCACCGTTTTAAAAGTAGACATGGTGTAAGATTTTTGAAAATTACTGGCGAAAGGTTATCCTCTAATCCCGAAGTGGTCGATCCCTTCAAGCAAAAATTTATACAAATGATGGAAGAGCACAGTCTTAATTCTAACCAAATTTATAACGCCGACGAGACGGGATTATACTGGCAGTTATTGCCAGATAAAACCTATGTTTCCATCAATGAAAAAACTGCTCCTGGAATGAAAACATCAAAACAGAGGATAACCTTTTTAGGATGTGCAAATGCTTCTGGCCTCCATAAATTAAAACCATTAATAATCGGAAAATCTAATGCCCCAAGATCCTTCAAGAATTTCAAAAATCCTTTGATCTACAGGAACACCAAAAAAGCCCGGATGACAGGTCAAATTTTTAAAGATTGGTTCTTTAAAAACTTTGTCCCGGAGGTGAAATCGTTTTTGCGAAGCATGAATTTGCAACAAAAAGCAGTTTTACTTTTAGACAATGCGCCTTCTCATCCATCTGCTGAAGAACTCAAAACTGCAGATGGCATGATTTTCGTTATGTTCCTCCCCCCAAATGTTACGCCTTTATTACAACCTATGGATCAAAATATCCTAAGACTTACAAAATTATACTACAGGAATAGCTTGCTAAGCAGCATCGCAGCAAGTGAGGAATCAATAGCCACAGCACTAAAAAAAATTACATTGAGAGACGCAATTCTTCATCTGTCGTCTGCTTGGGATAAATTAACACCAGCCACTATCAAAAAATGCTGGAACGTTGTAATGCCTAACAATGATGTGTCCGACAATGCAGCTGATGATCCCGATGACGAGGTACCGCTGAATATTTTACAACAAAGATGGAGGAACGAAAATGTTGATATGCGTAGTGTCTGTCGTAAGGGATACGATTTCACTGCTTGATGAAGTAGCGCCTGCCGAGTACGAATTCACAGATGTTGAAGTATGGAATGAAGATTTAAATCAAGAAAACACAATAGAAGTGGAAGATTAATCAGACAGTAGCGAGGAAGAAGAGAACGAACCACCAATCGTGAAAATAGCACATGGTGCAGTATTAAAAGCATTAGATACCACAATAGAGTGGTCAAAACAAAATGCAATTAACATTAGCGACTTAATGGTTTTGAAAAAGATCCATGAAAAGGCTGTAATGGCAAAAATATCACAAAAGAGACAGCAAACGAAAATACAAGATTATTTTTCCAAAGAAATACCCAAATAATTACATATGTACTCACTTTTTTTTAAGAAAATATGTACTTTTGTTATTTTTATTTTTTCTATTAAATACATAATTATGTATATGTATAAAAACGCAAATTTTATCTTATTATGCACACCCCCCTTAGTGTGAACAAACTCTATAGTCTGAACATCTGTCTGGATTTTTGTGTTCACATTATCGAGAGTGTACTGTACTTCAAATTCAAATGCACTAGTTGCAGAAATTCAACACATCAACTGCATCAGGTGCAGAATTCAGCACAGTTCAACTGCACCACTTGCAGAATTTAAATAGACAACAGCAACAGATTAAACAGTCAAACTAAATAGCAGTATAAAAGTAAGAATGTATCAATAAAACGGTCAGAAATCATTCCTTATAAAGATAAATCGATAACAAATACAAGGAGAAATAAGTAACTAGTTATCATTTTAAAGTATCCAGCGCTGCACATCAATAAGAATAAAGTTAGTGCGTGACAATTCATCGCTAATTTTTCGAAGGCGAAAGGAAGGTTATGCGTGCCCTTGACCGTGCCTTCGCTAGCCACGAGAGGTAATTTTGAGCCTAAAACCCGAAAGGGTAGGTGGGCTGGGTTCACCCCACACTATTTAACTAAACCTCTAGCCAGGAAAGATTGCCGGTCATAGAACACTTGATCCCGGTCTACAATCTATGTTTTTCTAAAGATGTGAGCGACTTCCGGCATAGTATCGTGTCAATGTTGAACAAAAAGACTTTTCGTTCAACATTAGCACGATCAAATTTCGGAAGTCGCTCGCATCTTAAGAAAAACATAGATTGTAAATCGACACAAGGTATGCTGTGACCGGCAATCTTTCCTGGCGAGAGTTATAGTAATTATTGTTCGTACAAGATTGTGTGTTTTATAGATGCTCCACTAATTAATGAAATTATGTTTCACAAAAATCATATTCCTTACTAAATCTTAAATTATGGTTTATTTTATTGAAAGATAAGTATATAAAACAATGCATAAAGCACTGCGAATATTGTCCTAATTTTGAATTATAAACGTCTTTAGGGAACATATACTCCGTTCTGAAATAGAAATGTACCTACTATACAGTCGTATAAAGAAATCATCAAGGCATCTTTTATTAATTATTTTCATTTTAGTAGAATGTTGCTCAAAACTAATAGTTCCAGACGTTAAAGTTAAAATGACTTACCTCAGTTTTTGTATTTGTTTCTAAAAAGTAGATATCCTTGTGTGTGCAACTGATGAGTTCACCTTTCATAGCTGAAACAAACATAATAAAACGCAATTACTAAAAAGAACTTCCAACTTTTTAATTGATTATTAATTAGAACTTAGTTCAAGAAATTTTATGCCTTTAAAAGCCGAACTTTTAAGTAGGTACTCAAGAAAAAAGTAAATTCATTCTTCAAATTAAATATTAAAACTTAAAAGCGACACGAAGCTCTATGGTGTAATTAATAAATTATGGCAAAGTTAAAGGGCGCATTAAAAATGTTGGTTATTCTACGGGATTGTCATTAGATTTCACATTTGGGACTCGGCAACAGTCTGCTTTCACAATTCTACCCTCATTTAAACTTACATTACAATTTACGAAAGAGCAACAGATGGAAATACAGTTTCTATGGCTCAAATGTGCAGCACGTTGCGAAATCGATTCAATTCTACTGAAAAATGCCTTCGTATGGAATTGGAGCTAAAATGTTAGGAAGTTATTAATAATTTGGAAAAGCTCTGTTCTTAATTGGAAGTTATCCTGCTTGTATGCTTTACAATATATTGCCGCTATAAATCAATAGCGAGCGGATATCGTAAAATTAGAATTCAATCCACGGAAAGTGTGATATTATTTTGAAGGTGTGCAGTAAATAATTTCATATGCATAGAGAACCCGTTCGCGATATAGTTGAAAGGACAAAGTAGAACGTTTTTTATGGTCGTTTAAATCGCATTTGCGAATGTAGCGCTGCAGGCGTTTATGGTCAACTTCTTTACGGGGTCATTTTTTCGTAGCGCAAATGCTAGAGACAAATTTAAAAATAAATGCACGTCAAAACCATGAAACGCCTTATGCTATTTGCCAAAAGCATTTCTTGCGTTAAGTCTTTGTTTTCAGATTTAATAAAATTAATGTGTTGAATCGAATTTTCGGGATCTAGGTACAGTGAAAACATGTTTAGTTGTGCCAAATGTAATAGTGCGTGTCCTATATAGAGGAGAAGGTCCTAATTTGGGCCTTGCATGTAATATTCCTTCTAAAACTTAATGTTAATGTCGGTCTACAAATTACAATCGTATGGATTAATATGAAAAACATTCGATTGTTGGTATCAGATGTTCTGTGACCGGCATTCTCTCACTGCACTGCATCTTGGTTAGCGTTGAGTTGTTAACGAAGGCCCACACACTTTCGGGACTTCTTCTTGAATGACATCATTTGAATATGCACGAGTTAACAATAATCAAAAGTGCCAAAGCGGTAATATGTGATATGGTGCTGGCTATGCCCAGTTTGAATTTCATGCAATTCGGTTCATACCTAACG
This sequence comes from Photinus pyralis, assembly GCF_008802855.1. NCBI lineage: Eukaryota > Metazoa > Arthropoda > Insecta > Coleoptera > Lampyridae > Photinus > Photinus pyralis. The sequence goes on from NW_022170249.1 coordinate 20,170,156, forward strand.
GAGATTTAAAAACTCACAATTGCCTTCCTCTCTCTCCGATCTACAAATTTGATAAAGAATCCACCTGCAAAATCGTAATCGGTCCAACAGTTTTCTTTTAAATCGATGAACATGATGCCATCCAGAGCGAGCGGTAGATTAGGAGAAAGCATAAGCGTCTCTCTTAAACCTCGACACTAAAAAGACTATTTCGGGAAAACTAACACAAACCTCATCAGTAATGACACTACTATTAACGCGGCCCGAAAGAGACCTCGTACTTCAATGTAATGTGTCATTTTCATGAGTTTTATGTAAATAATTATTCAAAAACCTTTGCAAAATCATTGACCGTGACAAACACAAGTTGTTTTTTATAAATAAATAAATAAATAAATAATCATTTAATGTCCTACAGAAAAACATTCCAATTACAGGACATATACACGTTAATTACCTGGTAAGTGCACACAAAGTAAATTAAATCAAATAAATTTGTAAACTAAAGATAACTAAACATAATAATACTGAGATTTAGAAAACATACCTTAAATTAGCACATGAACAAGGGAAAAAGAAACTAAAGATTGTTCATTATATTTATAATATCAACCAGTCTATGAAAATGGATGTCGCCGAGAAAAGATAAATTATTAAAAAGCCTAACCATATTAAACAAAGGAGAGTTGCGCAAAAGATCTGTGCGAGCAGCGGGAGTGTAAAATGTTGTGGAGTTTCTGGAAGTGTAAGATAGAACATGAAAACATAACAAGGATAGGAAATCGGGACAGTCAACTAAATTGTGTAGAAGTTTATATAAAAAAGTTACAGTAGATTGATTTCGTCGAACCTCTAGTGATGAAAAGTTGAATCTGGCGCATAATAAACTCTGATCAAATCCTCTTGGAGGATAGTTACGGTCCAGTCTATATACTAGAAACTTTAAAAATTTACGCTGAAGTAAGTCTAGCTTATCTTTTTGGTTACGATGCAACGGGCTCCAAATGACAGCACAATATTCCAACTTTGTGCGAACTAACGAACAGTACAGGCATTTTAGTGCTTCAATATTTGAAAACGATTTACAGCTCCGTAGAATAAAACCTAGCGTTGAAGTAGCAGATTTACAAATATTGTTGATATGATGGTTAAATGTGAGCTCACTATCAAAGTAAACACCCAAATCTTTAATGATATCTGCTCTAGTAAGTATAGTAGAATTAACACTGTAGGTAATCAAATATATACGGTTTAAATTTGCGATTGAAAGTAACCACTTTGCACTTATTAATATTTAGAGATAAGCCGTTCATAACACACCAGTCACTAAGAACATCAAGTTGCCGTTGAACAAGCGCACAATCGGTCGTTGATGAAATAGATGCGTAGATTTTGAAGTCGTCAGCAAAGAGTAAGTTATTAGTAACCAGTCGTTCCGGTAAGTCGTTTATGAACAATAAAAACAGATTCGACCCCTGGGGTACCCCAGAAGTAGCAGTAATGGCGAAGGAAGTGTAGTTATTATAGCTGACATATTGACGTCGATTATTCAAGTATGATTTGAAGAGAAGCTGAAGAGATTCGCTAAATCCAAAGTTGTCTAGCTTGGCAAGGATGATGTTATGCGGAATGGAGTCGAATGCTTTCGCAAAGTCGGTGTAAATCACGTCAACTTGCCCACGATTGTCAAGCACATTAGCAATAAACTGCGTGATACAGACTAAGTTGGTAACAGTTGACTTGTGTTCCATAAATCCATGCTGAGCAGGGGATAACAGTTGCTTAACGGAAGGATAGATTCTTGCATAGAGGATAATTTCTTAGATTTTGCCAAAATTATTTAAGATGCTAATGGGTCTATAATTGGTGACATCACTGGGATTTCCACTTTTTAGAATTGGACAGATATTAGCCATTTTCCATATCCCAGGGAAGGTGTTCTTGTTTAGCGACGCATTGAATATATAAAATAATGGCTCCGCAAACACATTAGCACAATCTCTAATTAAGAAAGAGGGAATTTGATCACATCCAGCAGTATGTGAGTCTTTTAATCGTCGTATAGCAGTTATTATCTCATCCATCGTAATATCTCGAACTATAACAGATGGTACAGTGTTGTAGGTACGAAATTGATGTGACACATCCAACGAAGAGGTGTTCGAGTAAACGCTGCTAAAGTACTCCGAAAAAGTATTTACAATATCTTGTGGACGGAAGTATTCATTATCTGAGTATGTAACTCTACCTGGTATTCTAGAGAAACCTCGCTTAGAGTTGACGAAATTCCAGAAATATTTAGGATTACTAGTGACCGAGTTCTCCACTTTTTGTATGTAGATTTTGTAGGCGGCATTTATTTGTGTTTTAATTAGGCTTCTAAGACGTTTATACTCGCATAAGTCGACAAAAAGAGAGTGAGTTTTAAATTTTTTTAGGTACTTTGCTTTGAGCTTGATATTGAATTTAACTTCTTGAGTAAACCATTTCGGATATTTAGAGGAATTGTTACGATACGCAGGTACGTAGAGATTAAATAGAGAGTAAATAATTTCATAAAATTGTTGACAAGCGATGTCGGGGTCTGAAATATGTTTCATGAAGCTCCAATCCAGGTTAAAAAGACCGTTGTACAAATTGATGAGGTCTGCGTTCCTAAAGTTGTACCGCTTGAGATTTGAATTTACACTAAATTGAGCTGGTTTTCTATCAATATTGCATTCCATTAGTACTTGCAAAGCAGGATGATAATTGTCTTCTTTCACAATGGGACATTCATCATGGGAGACAGAACACGGTTACTAATGACCAAGTCCAGCAATCTACCTTGATGGTTCGGAACAGTGTTCCATTGATTTTGATTTAGACCAAAGAATTCGATAAATTTTTGCATACTTGTTGATTTGTTATTATCTATAATGTCACAACTGTTAAAATCCGGGATGTTAAAATCGCCTAATAAAACAACGTTCTTAGTGCAATATCCTAATTGTTCCAAAAAACCAAGCAAAAGTTCATAGTCACTAACTGCTGTGTTGGGAGGTATATAAAGCAATATTACGTATATAACAGTGCTATTGCTCACAACTTTGATTCCCACTATGTCCACATACTGAATCGAGTTAGTTACATGAGTCAAATCAATTTGATGACAATCATAGTGATTTTTCACAGAAATTAAGACGCCACCGCCCCATTTTTTATTGATTGCTTCAAATTTCCGGTCGCACCTAAAGACTCTGTAATTATCAGGAAATAGTTCATTATCCAATATTTGAGGCGAAAGTGCAGTTTCAACTAGACAAATAAAGTCATAGTCACAGTCCATAGAATAAGTGTATAAATTTACCATTTTAGACCTTAACCCACGAACATTTTGAACATAGAAACTTATTGGTTTATTATGACCACTAACTGGAACACTACTCAGTTTTTTGCAACAATGGTGGGTACGCCACGAACATACTTAATAGTAAGATTTGTTTCACCCTTATTTAAACGTTCCTGTAGTTGTTTATAGTCTCCGCGCAGACTACCATCTTTTCTATCCTTTCGCATCGCCGCGAGAACCGGTGAGCTAGACGCGTTCGTATAGTTGCCCGATGCACGGACAATGTGTGGGGTTCGGTTTTGGTGATATATCAAAAATCATTAAACAAACGATTCTATATAGAATTTCTTGAGCATATCGAAAATTTCATTCCTTGGAGAAATATCGTAACAAAAACAAAACGTCGCGTATATGATTGCATTGCATTGATTGAAAAAATGAAAGAAAATAAAAGGCGCTACTATACAGTGGAGAACAAAATAGACACGTTGTGGGGTACATTTCGAGTGGAAGAAGATTAAATAATCGTAAAGGCCTCATAGTAGGAGAGCTGGTAAACATTTTTGGGTAGCTATTTAAGGCACGCTGAAAACTTGTCCAATACTTCCCCAATAATACCCAAACACAGAATTGCAGACCTGACTCGAAGCTGTTTCCGAAAGGTAGGCTTTTCTGCCGCGCGGATTGCCTCTATGTGGTCGAGTCGAGGTTTGTTCCTGTTGGATGACACGACGTGCCCGAGGTATTCGATGGTGCGTACCCCGAAACGTAATTTCCCCAGGGAAGCCCGAAGCCGGTGTTGCTGCGGTCTCTCCATTGTTAGGTGCAGGTGGCTTATGTCGTTTTCCCAATTATCGGAATAGATAACGATATCGTCTAGGATCTAGGTAGATTAATGCGAACTTCCTTAGGAATTCCACCAAGATCTGTGTCATTAATTTTGCAAGGTGGCTGGCGCATTTTTAGCTCGAAAGTCATCACCGCCGTTGGGAGTTGAAAAGGCTGTCCGCGGACTTCACTGATGTGCTCGTCTGGAAGATTCCTGCCGGCAGGCGGCAACATTGTTTCGAATTCCTCGGTGCTTATTCTCTTTTTCTTTGGTGAGTAACGGTACGGATGGACTCGGAATGGGGCATCCTGACATAACCGGATCTGGTGTGTGGCGGTGTCGGTCGTGGATCGCGTCGCTTGCTCGTCGACTGGTATCGAAAGTTCGAAGTAGGTTGTTTAGTCACTGGTCAGGCCAGGCGGCATTTCGTGGTAAACGTCGTTGGCGGTGATCACGCTTTTTTGTTTGGATGGGCTGGATTTTCGAAACCAGTGTTTGGTTTGGCGTCATCTTATTTCAACGGAAAGATACGTAGATGCGAATTTCTACATGACAGTAGTTCGGGATTACTTGCTTTTTCCTTTCGCGACTTTGATAAAATCGCTCTCCGCATTTAAATGCGACTTGTGCACCTACGGTGAATAAATTTTACTTTGCGATAATCAAGCCATTGTTTTTATCTCGCCCTGTACAATAAAATTAATGAATTTAATCCCGAAATAAATTGCCTCTGATGACTTACATTTTAAATGATACCTACTTTATATCTTTGAGAAAAATGGAAATAACGGACGTTCGGATTATTTTTTCAGCTTAATTTAATTTCGCCCGCTCTGCAGCTTATTACGATACGGTAGTGTTCACCATAAAATACAAGTGGAGTTATATTTGCTTTTATTCCAAATGGCTATGTATCAAATTTCATTTAAATGCTTTCATAAATAGGAAAGTTTGCAATCCGGTTTATAAATGGTCGAGATGCCAAAAGGGCAATGTGAATGTTGATGGGGATTAGCCTCAACTTTTGGAATTGCGTTTTATATGGCTAAAGCATATTGAATTTCGTGCAATTTGGTTCATAACTCACGGAGATGTCAAAAGGGCTACATTGCCAAATCCCGAACTCCGGTCTACAAATTTGGTAAAGAATCCACCTACAAAATTTCATCATAATCTGTCCATTCGTTATCGAGATGTGCTAACGGACAGACACCGTAAAATTATAAACTCGCTAGGAGCTCGTTAATAATGCATTGTACTCGCAATTTGAAAACTTTATAAATAAATAACGACTAATAGGTTTTCTTCGAAAAATCTGGGGACTTTCCAGAAATCATAGACGGATGTCATATTCCTATAAAGCAACCTCCAAATAATGCTGTTGACTACTGTAACAGAAAACAATGTCAATCGATTATTTTGCAAGGGAAAATTAAGCAAAACTTTTACACAAGTATACAGGGTGATTCCTATAGTACCTGCCACCGTTTGGGAGCGTATAGGGGGTGCCTAGGGGAGTATTTTGATATAGGACACTTGGGGTCGGAAATCTAAAATAAGGGCGCCAGAACCAAATTTATCTTCTGGAATTTCACGCCTGTATGTAGGCAACCCAACCGACCGACGTTTCGCGCGGAGCGATGCAGAGCGAGTTAGCGCGAGGAAGCGACATGGGAGGGAAGGAGGGAAAACGACAGTCAAAAGCAATAACGTTTACAAGTGTTCAACGTGGCCACCGTTGTTCTCAATGCACTTCCTACATCTAGCCAACTATTATTATACTATTGCCATAGTGTTTATTCACTTGATACGCGTCGTTGCAGACGGGATTTCGTGGGTTTAAACAAAATTCTGATCAAGTGTCAGCCACACATCGCCGCCTGAGATCGCTCCGTGTGCACCGCCGGCCGGTTGGGTTGCCTACCTACAGGCGCGAAATTCCAGAAGGTAAATTTGGCTCTGGCACCCTTATTTTAGATTTCCGACCCCAAGTGTCCTATATCAAAATACTCCCCTACGCACCACCTACACGCTCCCAAACGGTGGCAGGTACTATAGGAATCACCCTGTATGTGACGAGTGCTTATGGTTCATAGACATTTTTGTTGGAATGCTTGGTCGAATGCCCGTGTATATTTCGGAACAGTGAAGTATACAGCCGTATCACAGACCAGAATAATCTCCTAGTCCGTGATGATTTACACATTTTGTGGGATTCAGCCTACCTGTGTTTGAGAAATGTTAAAACACGATTTAGGGACAGAGGATGAGTCAAGATACAACACAACTCACAGCTGTATTATTAGGTCTGTCATTGAGAGAGCATTTGGGCGTTTAAAGGGCAAATTTAGAAGGCTGAAATAATTAGACTGACTTCGGTTCCGAAATTATAACAGCTGCCTGTATTCTTCGCAATTTTATTTTACGTTACCAAAATGATTAAGAGGTGTTTGAAAACCCTATTTTGAAACAGTCCCCAGAAGAAGATATCAACGAAATTGTAGATGAAAATGTAAATTTGTGTTTGCACTCTCTTCCAGGGTTTTCGTCCCGAAGAAGGTTTCCCTCGCGTTATGTGCGTAACATACTTTACACGTTTTCGTATTTTCTTACGCACAAAATTATGTGTTTTATTTCCTACCGCTTACCTACCTAGATTTGAAAATGCCGAGCGAAATGTGTGTCGCTATAAAGTTGCTTTATTGTACCGCGAAATAAATTAAGTAATGTCAAATATAATTTTTTTCAAAATTTGTCATTTAGTTCCAACGCACTGGGACGTAAAAATCGTTAAAATTAATAATTTTTGTTACGACTTTTACTTCCTCTAAATCTAAAGTTCGGCCGACTTACCACGCGTCCGTCGACGGTAGGCGGTCCGACCTAGATAAATAGTTGGATCGGTAGTAGCAACGGGCGGTGTGTACAACAAAGGTCAAGGACGAAATCAACGCGAGTTTATGACTCAAGCCCCAATCCATACCACGAAGGAGTTTCAGCGGATTACCCGGGCCTCTCACACACATCACATTCACAAACACACGTACAGAGGAATTTTATACAGTGAGTTTTTTTTAAAATGCGAACATAAGAGTTTGCATGCAATGTAATTTCCCTTTGCTCGATTTAAAAAAAAAAACACATCTATGTATGAGGTGTGCGCAGTTCACATTCCCAAATTGCGCAACTTGTGTGACTATGAACAGCAACTCTATAGTCTTTATGATGAAGAGCACTCGGTAAGATTTTTTTAAAGAAGTCATGTGAGGCCATAGCAACTTTAGGATGCATTTTTCTTAAACTTACGATACCTTGACCTCACAGGCCACGCACTGACACCACAATTCATTGTGAACCAACCTTCAGTTATTTGTAGGTCACATGGAGGTAAAAGATAAGAGGAGACGACACCAGGCTTGTGACGTGCATTATGAACTAGTGTCAGTAGGCGGAGTCTATGGTCATAAGCGCGGTTTAGACGCTACGATCTTGGCTTCGATAAATCGTAACGATCTGATTGTTCAATTTATCGTTCAATAAATCGAAAGAGTGCGTACTGTTTACATGTAACGATTTCTTGTTCTAATCTCATTGTCGATCACGGTTTAATACAGTTTTAATTTTTTTACTTTTCCACTTGTCTTTTGGTTCTGACTTCTGTCCACTAATATAAATTATACTCGCATTTTATTGCTTACATTGCTTGCTTACAATAGAATCTTAATCTCGATTATGATTTATGAGTAGCCATGTGTCGCTAAATATTTTTTTTGGGTGGCCAAACTTGATCGCCACTCGCCAAATGTAAAACGTGTGCGCTAGAGACAGTCCAAGTAGCCCAAATGGATACAAAAATGGTTCACGTCGGCAACATTATTCACAAATCGTAGCGATAAATCGCTGTTATTGTTTACACGTTCCAATTTATCGCTACGATTCGCAGAAATTGAAGCCGGCCGCCATCAACCATCCAATCCAATTCCAATTCCAATAAATCGCTACAATCCTCTGTTCACACGCAACGATAAATCGTAACGATTCGATCGTAACGATAAATTGTTACAATTTATCGTAGCGTCTAAACCGCGCTATACCAACATGGACGACACGCCAATAACAATAACACTTGGAAATACTTAATCGTCAAGCACCAATTAAACTAATATAATAGCTGCCAGCTACTGACAATACCTAGATGACATTTGTGTCACACCAATATGGCTAATCTGCTGTCGCGCGGTAACTGTCGTGTCGTCTCCCTACTTATTGTACCTCCATGGTAGGTCATGTGCACCTGGTATTCTACTAATTTGATCTATTCAATACATAAATGAAGAAAATAAGAAAATAAATAACGCAAACAATTACAATAAATGTTCGAAGTGTCCTCCTTGACATTCTAAGCAATAACCTAACCGATTTCGTAATTAAAACTCCTATGTTCGCATTAAAAAAAATTCACTGTATATGTAAAGATGTGTAACAATAAGTAAAAATTTCTTTGTAATAGTTTTCCGTTTTTTCAAAATCTCATTTCGCTCTTCTTGTAATTTGTTTGCTCGATCGATAGAAAGCCTCAGTAATTTAATTTCCTCAACCCGTTTCTCCTCCACCAGCATACGTTTTTGAATACCATAGAGGCTCCTACTTAACCATAGCCTTTTCAGTTTTGCCATTCAAAGTACGCACTCAAAGTACGCACATGCTTTTGAAACTGATGCAGGCAGTGTTGGGATCTCTTTGAACAAGTCTTCACTTGGATTGCATGCAGCAACTGCTAAAAAAAACTAAAGTTATGAACACCGTAGGTACCTACATGTTTTGTATTAACAAATAACTGAATCTGGCTACTCGAAATTGTTTTGGCGACGTTTATTGTTTTATCCTTCCTATAGATTTCGTCCATTTCGGAGTAATATTCCCAATGTATGGCTCCACGTCCGCTTTTTTTTGCTTGTATCTCTGATTTTCATATATCTACTCTTGAGGTTTCCTCATTTCCGGTCTGACATGTCGATAGTAATTTCATAATCCCCTTTTAAAAGGTTTTCTTTGATTTTTGCCAACATATTCTTTTTTTTTCTTTTTGGGGTCTCCAAAGGTATCTTTTACTTCTACATAACTGTCGATAAGCAGTTTTGCTGTTTGTTTATTCCACTCAAAGTTTCCTAATCAAGAAGCTGTTATGGCATATACTTTATATGAAAAAAACCCTAAATCATACCTAGAAAAAGCGGCAGAGCACCTCGGTATGACCTTACGGGGCCATTGGATTTAACCCATTTTTAATAGGCTTGTTACATAATATGGTATCTCCGTCAACTGTGAAAAGTTTGAACCGAATCGGCCAAAGCATTTAGCAGTTATCGTGTTCACGGACCAACGGGCATAATACGACTATTTACCATCATCGGCTTGTCTTAAAAATAAAATGTAACTTTTACTTCTGTTCTTAATGTTTGAATACATACCCTTTTCATCATTTCTGTTTTTGAAAATAACGTATTTTAAATACAATTCGTTCTAAGCTTTTATTGTATTAAATTGTCCTTACCTTCATTTGATGGCCCTGCAATTTCTTGAGGATACTGACTTACTCCTTCTTCTGTTTCCTTGCACTGAATCTGCTGCACATTTCTAATAAAGAACTGTTTAGCTATCAAATTTAAAGATATAAGACAGTTGTTACCTACTAGGTTATCCAAAAAAATTAAGAATTTTACTCGCCATTTTTTAGTCGTACGTGCACGTCAGCTTCACATGAAATTTACAAAATTCCACCATTTAACGGTTCACAAATCTCCATCTGACACTAACCATTCCACACAGTGTACACCGCTACCCAGAAAAAGCGGTCGCCGAAATACGATTCGTATGGAGTAGCAGCGCGTTCTTTGAAGCGTTAATTGAGCGAGTCATTCACCAGATGTTTAGGTACCGCTAGCGAAGCGCTTCGTCTGGTGAACACTGATCCCGTTTGTCGATTTAGGAGTTGACGTTGCTGCTTTGCTGATTACTGCTTTTCGGTGGCTTGCCGTCTTTGATCCACTTCTGACAGTTTCTCAGTCGATGGCCGATAGCTTGGCAGTAGTTGCATTTCAACTGTCTGTCCTTAAATGGCTTGTGAAGCTTTCGATAGTTCTTTTTCCATTTCTTAGGTGGACCGTTAACCTGTTAGTGTTAAGTGACGTAGTAATGTCCAAGTTTTACACTCTTTTAAGCTGGGAGAGCTTTCTTTTTATACTGGATCGTTTGAGGTGAAATTGGATCATTCTGTCGAAAGGTACCGAATTCCTGTTCCGGTCACATGTCTAATTTTCTAATCCGAGATAGTCATTTCTAAAGCAGAAGTTCAAGAAGGCATTAGAGATGAGTGTTTTTATCAAGTAATACACTTTACCTTTTTTATTTGTTTAAATTTAGAAAACCAGCAGTACTTTTTCATCTTTTGATGATGAATATTCCCTATAGTAATAGTGGATACGAGGTAGTGAATGCGAGATTTATCTCTAATGTCATACGTAATCTACTGAACAAGGACCATAATCTTCCTTGATTCTCCCTTGTTTTCATCTCATCACAAATGTAAAGGCATTAGACGTGAGTATAACTGACCTACTTAACGAAAATTACAAATTTGCCACTTTATTTTCATGCGCGAAACCACTTACAGTTGAATAGGATATGGCATACCACAATAAACGGAAAGACAAGTGCTTACTCCAAAACTTCTCTGAGTAGAAACACCGGATGCAGTCCACCGCCATATACACACAAAGCTTGCGATACCATTCGATTCAACCATAATTACGGCAATTAGTTTTTATGCGCGGCGTAATTGTGCTGAAATAGATAAAATTTCTTTAGAAAGTGAAATGGCACGTCGATTACCAAAAATTCCGGTGCAAATCAAATAAATGCCTTACGCATTGCGGAAGTACATTATTTCCGGATACGTTATAAAGCCCCGTCAAAATAGCCGGTAATAATGAGGTGGAAGTGCTTAATAGGGGACGGATAGGAGGTTTAACAAGCCAAAAGAGAAGGATAAAGCGTAGGATGTCAGAATTAATTGATCGCATGAAACACGAACGGGAAGGAAAGTGGTGATAAAATCATAAACGGGGCAACCCTTAAATTATTAATATTCTCTTTCAATATTTACGCACGCGGTGTTTACAATATGACGTGTTTGTTTAAGTTATTAAACTACAACATTTCGATGCAAACGTTAAAAAGTCGTATAAAGATATCGGCACATAATAAGGGTATTAACTGAAATTAAAAAGTATGCAATATTTTTTATTTTGATGTCCCGTTAGAAATTTATGGGATGACCCAGTTTTCCGCGTATGCTTTTTGTTTGTAATTGCTGTTCGTGAGGGATGTTATGGTTTTTGTAAGCGCTGACTGTGATAGATTTAAAATATTTCAGTTTATCGCGATTGTTTTATTGAAAGCGGGACACTGAGACTATAAAGTGTGGCGTTCCTTACGGCTATACGACACGAAGAGTACATTTTTCAATTTTTAAAACAATAGTAAAATCCAGGTCTTATGTAATTTTATATAATATGGTAGTTGATGTGCAATTTTTTTAAACTCTATTATTGTAATGAATTTCGTAGTTACAAACCAACATTTGTGTCCAAGTTCAAGAAATGGAATAAAAATTAACAGAAAAGATGTGTCAAAGTAATAGATTTTACTTCACTTTGTTCCTACGGCAACAAATATGATAAATACCCCACTAGTCATCCAACGGTGCATATTGGGGAAGAAATTGGTAATTCGGAGGAGGTTGGACTAAGCAAAGAGCAACTTACAATTAACAGCACCAAGAGGTCAATATCAATATACGATTGAGAGTAAATTATCAGTATTTATTTTTTGTTAATTTTATACATGTTTTATTTTCCTACTCTTTAGAATCCCACTTACCAGAGGTTAAATTTTATAAATTTACACCTACTGCAGTTATTTTCGATAAGTAGTGTCATTTTACTGACGAGTTGTGTATTAAATTTTACCCGAAATCATTTTCATATATAATTTGATTAATGTCAATCTGTCAGTGATGACAGGAGTTATTATAAACATTTAGGGTACGTTCCACTTAACGCCCGCTACGATCACGACCGCGGTTTTATCGTTCCACTAGCTTAGAGGGGTGGTGGGCGAAACCTTAATTGGAACGCTTGATGTGATTATGGTGTGACATCTGACGTGTGACTGAACAGTTTTCCAACATGGATACCGCTAACGTTAAGGTGATTGTAATGCGTAGAAAATACGAAAGTGAAGACTCGTCAAGTTCTGATGATGAGTGGGAATTTGTGCTACCTAAATGTAAAAGGAAGAAGCGTACACTTCGTCCGCGAATTCCCAATTACGGCTATATTATCGACCGCTTTGCGGATTATGAATTCAACAGTCCCTTTAGGTTGGTAAATATTAGTTTTTCAGTACCATTATTGACACATACTAATTCTTCGTTTTCCACAAGATGACATTACTTCTTGTTAATAGAATGTTGAAGACAACTTTTGAATTTCTCTTACAAATGCTGAGGCCATTCTTAATAAGAGTGGTACAAGGATCTCCATTGATACCACCACAGCTCCAATTGATGATTGCTATTTGTAAAATGACAACGATGGACTCCTACAGATCTGTCTGTGATAGATTCAATCAGGGCCGTAGCCAGATTAGTTACTAAGAGCGGGCAAATAAATCTACAGAGCGGGCAAGCGAAAATAAAAATAATTTGCTGGGTTCTGACGAAGTAATTCGTTTTTAGCGCAATCCACGAAAGTGGAGCGCTTATGACTTCACATTTCCGTCCGGCTGCGTGTCGTTCCGTACTATAGCTCAGTCCCTAGACCTCGTATCGACTATCAAAAATTAACTTTGGCATTCATCACGTGTTATAGCTCTAGATTGGTCAAAATTATTATGTAGCACCAATTTTGTTGGGAAAAAGATCAAACTCGATTGCTCGATAACCAAGGAATAATACATGTTTATTTTTGGTGACCAAAATATTTTTATCAAAGGATGTCAATATCGTTATTTATGCATAGATTCTCTTGGGAAATTCAATTGCGCAATGCCCAAGAAGTGGTCCATGTGTATTTTTGTTAACAAAACATGCCAAAATCGTTATTTATGTACCGAGAAGAACTCGTATCGACTTCTGGTTTTCGCTATAAGAAAGCTTATGGTTCCAGATGGACAAGTATCAAGAATTAATTTTAGTATCCATCACTTTATTGCCCAATATCCATCTAAATCCTTATTTATCCACCAATTTTTTTTGGGAAAAAGACCAAACTCGATTGCTCAATCCCCAAGAAATGTGTGTATCGTATCGACTTAAAAAGTTGGAGGTCATTTGTAGATCTCTCCTCGATCCTTTCGATACAGTAACAGTTGGTGTGGTGAGCATAGGACTTTGATCACATATTGTTATGGTGGACATTCTGGTTCAGTTCATGACCAAAGAGCGTTTCGGCAATTGGAAGTAGCCAACTACCTGAATGATGCAGAAAAATTTGCAGCACTGTCTGCCTATGTCAAGAGTGGACTTAATGGCGGAATATGAGATAGCGGTGTGTGGTCCACAATATTTGTATATTAAGAATTGATGAAATCGAAGTTATCGCCATACGCCCAACTCCACAAGAAAATGGAAGAGACCATCCATCTCATATGAAGGAAAACAGAATGCTTCCGGAATCGCTAAAAGGGATTTAACATTTTTTCTTATGTGCAGAAAAGTAAAATACTTTTCAGCTAATTTTTTTAATATATCTAAAAAATTGTTCATCCATTTCCATCCCTTGCTTGTGCCGTTCGGCTTTCTCTTTCCCTTCTTCTTGTTTCTGATCCAAACGTTTTTTCAGTAAATCATACAGCTTGTCTGCATTTGCCTCTCTCTTATATATAGTATCTTTAAAGTGAACAATTTATGAAATTACCAGAACTAATTCCTCACTACCTTCGATGCTGCTTCTCACTGATAGTCCACTTGAGGACGCCACAGCAACATGTGAGCACCAAGCCCTTTTGCAAAATATTTCGTCCATTATCGGAAAAATATACCTAATATTAAAATTAAAGTAGAAACTTAGCGTAAAGGTAAATGTGTTTTAATACCTACAATTTTTCTTAAACCTCATAAAACTGCCATGTGCGCCTATCGTTGCCCGAAATGTTGTTATGGTCTTTCACACTTTTGTACGTCTTCTTTAAGCTGCGTAACTTCACCGCACATTGTGACCCTGTAATTTTATGTCCCTTTTCCGCCATCATGATGGACACCTCTTCCCAGAATTTCTTGTGGGAGTGCTTTCCCAAAAACAACTTCTCTTCGTGGCATTTGTATATTTCTAGCAAAAGTAATACTGCTGCAGTAGACCATTTAAGTGAATCGGGAGGCATATTCTGAAATGTACATTGCATTTGAATTTATTTAATAATCATTCACTAACGTATACTTACTCTCATTTCCATCAATCGTGCCAATACCATTTATTTGAGTCTCATTCGAATTGCCTCTGATAGCATTTTGCAGCAAAGTACGAGCCCTAACACAAAAATGTTTTTTTTCTTAAAGTTTGAATTTTTCTTTTTTTCGGTTAAAAATCCTGATTTTGTATTATAAGATATTTAAATATATTGCTTGTACATCAAATTAACAAATATGTTTTCAATTAAAATAATATTAAACTATATACGCAAAATAATATTCATAACAATATTTAGCTGTTCATAAGACACAACAGTTACCGCTACGCTACCTCGTAGCGTATCGGTAACAGTTGGGGTCTTATGTCACGTTCCCTACTTTGCATCGAGATAGTATAAATGGAGACCACGATACACTTACAACGGTATGCTCTTGCGCATCTAGCGTGACGTCACGTGCGAACAAAACCACAGAATATAGAGCAAAATTACGCTTCTTAGATCGACAAATCACACTGATTTTGTGTAGAGATCGTCGCGACGGGTATTTCTGGGATTTGGTGATCGTATGAAATAAACTCGAATCAAAAATATTGGCCCTAAACATGAAGTGCGGCTTTTTCAGTAAATATTATGTAATTAATGCTTTATTAAAAGATCGAATTTCTCTTCCGTTTCCCTTTTATTTTGATTTTCATTTTACGTGGTAGTTTTAAAGTAGGTAAAGCATCAGGTTTTCAAATGTCCGCTGTTTTTAAAAGTAGGTTTAATTAAGGAATCGTTCCCTTAGCGGTGCTTCAAAACGGCTGGCTTCAACATGTTCAGAGCAAATACCGGCTATAGAATTAAACAGCAATGGAAAGACTTAAATACACCACTTAATATTAATGTAACACCATTTTTCAAGTTAATTTTGTCCTTACGACGACTTGCAACAATCCATTTTTGAGAAAAGTTTTCAATTTTCCGAAATCGAAAGTATTTTATTTCCGTTCCTTTTGTTTTTCTATTAGAATTGCCCCATTGAGCCACTACAGAACCTGGCATTTTGGAAATTTCACTAATGATTAATTATTAGCTATCAACAAATTAACGGTAAACCTCGTAGATACAAGATACAACTTATAAGTTGCAAAACTGTCACGCGTGACATGTGTACTACTAGATCGGCCCTGGCGTAAACATTTGAATTTTGGCGCCACATGTTCGCAGGTGACGTAATGCGCAGTAGAAAACGCGTTTGAGAAAAATAATGAGCATACCGTGTGTAAGTGTATCGTGATGGAGACGACATCAAAGGCGATTTCTGGCGAGAAAAGTAACCTTCAGTAAGACCGCTTTCAATTTCTGGCGAGTAACTAATGACGTCACGTCACACTGTAGTATGCTAGAGTAACCACTAACCAAGTAACATGCCCTTACCTACCTTCAACCTGGAGTAAGCAATAGTAAAGTTAACTTTCTAACCTCAATTTGTGAGGTTGGTTCTTTTATTTATGTTTACATGTGAGTAGTGAGTTTACATTAGTTCTTGGTTGATAGTTACTTTATATTCTAGATTACTTATAGGTATAATGGATAATAGTCTAGAAGATGATGATACTTTAGTGGAGGTGAAGTTCTTAATTAACAATGAAATTGTAACATTTTCGGATAGTGGGGTGGTTGCAACAGCACTAAAAACAGGTAGGTTAATTGCTTATATCAGTGAACCTCAAAAGGCATGTGTTCGTATAATACTAAAACCACACATAACAGAAATAAACACATTTTGTTTGTAGATGCCAATTTTGTGCTAGAGTACATATCAAGGGCAATAGAGGAAGGATTTTTAGAACAATTCGGTGTATGCAAAGGCACTTCAATTGCCGACATAGATATCTCTCGAATTTCTGGTATGTAGACGTTTATCCATTACGATAAGCATTATAATATACTTACAAAACTCCATATAAGGAGTGAACCGTTGTTACGATCAATCTAAAAGGATATGTCACTGTTTCTACAGATCAATCGTATCGTATATGGGACCCTTAAGGCAAAATAATTATAGTTTTTAGTATATTAAAGCTATCGGAATGAATTCAATTATACCATAATGTTTACAGATGAAACTCCTGAAACTATTGAAACCGCAGTCGCAGCTGCTGAAACCGACCAAGAAATCTGGAGCAGTAGAGGGAAACCGACCGACCTTGATAGGCGTGCTACAGAATACATGTTGGAACTAAGGAACTCTGCAAAATTTCAAACTTTATTTGCGGACAAAAAAACTGTAAAAATGTCTATATGGGGGAAAATTGCAGAGCTTCTAGGTAGTGCTGGATTTCCCCTAAATCCTAAAGAAGGAGGGAAAAAATGCTATCAAAAATTTCAGAATTTGACCAAAATGTACATAAATTTTATAAAACATGTAAAAACAACAGGAGGTGAAGCACGGGAACCACCACCTCATTATGACCTATTACATAACATTTTGGGTGATAAACACAAAATAACATTAGGGCATATTAAGGATTCACTGCAATTAGCAGATACTCAAGATGAATTAAATGTAATCCATCAACCACAGCCATGTGCAACAACTTCCCAGCAACCACTCACCCCCACGTCATCTTCCTCCCGATCACAGACACCCACATCATCTTCCCATCTACTCGAATCCTCTACCCCATTATCAAGATCCCATACACGACACCTAGATTCTCATTTCCATAATATACGTAAATCGGTAAAACCACCCAAAGCAGATGTCATACAAACATTATTGACGATGCATAAGGAAAACATTGATATGCAAACTTCCCAATTTAAGGTATTAGAAAACCTCATGACTACACAGAATAAATTGTTAGAGCAGCAAAATGCCCATAAAGCCACAATAGTTTCGTTATTTGAATCAATGGTTAAAAAAACTACAAGAAAAAGAAGAAGACATTCTAGTGATAGCGATGATGATGATTAAAAAATTGTTTATATTTTTATATGTATATCTATTCAAGCAAAATCAGTATTTATAATTTTTTTACAAAGGAATTAAAGAGTTTGTGATATCAAATCGCGTTTTCTAGTCCCTTCACGATCTCTACGGCCAATATAAGTATCACAACTATCATGTTCACTTGATGTGACATCTACTTCATATATATCACAAGTAAACAAGCAAAAATTATGCAGTATACAACATGCGGTTATAATATCAATAGCCTTTTCAATGGTATATACATTAACAAAATTTAAAATCCTCCAACGGCCTTTCAACATGCCGAAAGTATTTTCGATTACAACCCGTGTCACACTATGTGCGTAGTTGTGTTTCCGTTGCAGCGGCATAATTCCAGTGTTCCTAAACCACAACAATAAATACCTATGTGCAATTATTTGTATTTGTGTCTACCTATACGGAGTTATTAACCATGACCTTAATGGATATGCGGAATCTCCCACCAAGTGGTATCTACCGTAAAACAGATTGAAACAGTTAGTTTCACAGATTTTTCCCAAGTCCGATTCTCTAAGTATCTACAAAACTATTAACAGCATGATTGTAGGTTTGCATAAACTATCTTACTCGTGCATCATGCACAGATCCTGGATAACCAACAGAAATATTAGTAAATAATCTGGAGGAAATACACACTCCTTGAAGGGTAATGGAATGGCAAAACTTGCGATCCTGATAACTGTCATGCTGCTCCTTGGGTATTTTACAAGTTATGTGGCAACCGTCAATAGCACCAATCACATCTAGGAACAACATATTACGCTGATTGCTGTGCGGTTTAAAAATGTCCTTACCTGGATAATTACAACGCTGTTGAAAATCATTTGCAATTTGTTCGCAATCTTCCGCATTAGGCCACTTAATATTGTAAAGTGATTTATAAATTCGGGTTCGATTTATATCAATATTTATTAAACAAAACTAAAACACTATAAAAACCGCACAATTTATATCGATTATTATATCACACACACTTCGCAATTTATATTTCCGTGCTCGATCTCGTTCGATAGTAGACTAACTCCCGCGATGTTCGGTCCGCAACCATTTATACACGCAAGCAATGTAAGTCCCGAACATTCTAGAATACGCGTAGAAAATTCCAGAACGCCAAAGGCGACGTCATGTCTGGGGCATTTCCGTTACACTGCCCCCTTCTTAATTCTGGACGTCTCGTTCAGAAACTGCGTTAGTATTACTTTTTAATGCCTCGTGTCGGAATCTGCAGTCAGAGCCTGCTCGACAAACACCTTTCTTGAAAAAGTAACAGTCCACAGTTTTGCGGAGGGTCGTCCCCTGTGGGTTGAAGCAGCATACTGTAATTCGAACGCTAGTGTTTCTAAAAATCACTTCGATCATGGTTCGCACTATCTTCCAGTCCAACCCATCTAAACCACATCCAATCTTCGGGATCGCCAAGCTATTTATGTCATAGTATGCCATGAGTTTCTTTAAGCTTTTTAAAGCAGACCAGAGGTTTTCATAGGTGGGTTTGCCTTCTGACGTTTTCTTCGAAACCAAGTAGAACAAAGAGCGTTGACTATCTTCCAAGCGCAGTACTTTACCCACTCGTGGTCTTTGCTTTATCAACTCGTCTATTCTTCCAAATCTTTTCCGGAATACGGAAGCTATACCTTTACTCATGCGAAGGTCTTCGGCGACACAATGGGCGATGGAAACGTTAACCGGAAGCTCAAAAATATTTTGACAAATTTCCTGAGTAACGCCAAATCGAGCTTTCTTCCGCTGGGCGTAATTTGACATAAAATCGTTAAAGTTTGGCTCGATCCCAAAGCTGCGTTCCTCTTCTCGAATACCTCTAACTTCTTCGTTGTTGTTGGATCCGGCATATCGTGCGAGTCGATTAATGTGGACAACTTTCGGTTTTCGGTGGTTCATTCTGATACGATATATCACGTCATTTATTTTCTTGATCACCTCATACGGACCTTCCCATTGTCTTTGTAGCTTGGGAGAAAGACCCCTTCGTCTCTGTGGATTGTGCAGCCATACCAGATCTCCAGCTTCAAAAGTTTCATTGACCGAGCGGAGGTTGTATTGATTTTTCATGCGATCGCTGGCAATCTGAATATGACTTCTAGCCAAGTCGTGAATATCGTTCATCTTGGCCTTTAGTTGGTCAACATAATTTTCACCTGCGACATATTCTTCATGGGGTTTACGCCCAAACTCGAGATCACATGGAAGACGTAGTTCACGACCCAACATAAGGCAGGCAGGAGTCTGACCCGTGGTCTCGTTGACGGCTGATCGATATGCCATAAGGAACAGGTGGAGGTACTGATCCCAATTTTTCTGATGTTCTGCCACGACTTTTGAAAGATATTTACCCATCGTTCGATTCATTCTCTCCACCATTCCATCTGACTGAGGATGCAAAGGTGTTGTTCTTGTTTTATTGGCTCCTACCAATCGACAAACATCTTGGAACAAAGCCGATTCAAAGTTCCTTCCTTGGTCTGAATGGATTTCTATAGGAACACCAAAACGTGTAAAGAAATCCTTTACCAACACTTCTGCAACTGTTGCTGCTTCTTGGTTTGGAATGGCGTAAGCTTCAGTCCACTTTGTGAAATAATCCATAGCGACTAGGATATATTTATTTCCGCCATCTGTCTCGGGAAACGGTCCTGCGATATCGATAGCAACTCGTTCCATCGGACTACCAACGTTATACTGCCTCATGGGTGCCTTCTTCTTGGAAACTGGTCCGTTTCCAGTAGCACATAACTCGCATTTTTGACACCATCGCCGGACATCTTCTTTACGGTTGACCCAATAGAATCGCTCACGTACCCTTTGCAACGTTTTCGTAATACCAAAGTGTCCTCCGGAAGCGCCGTCATGCAATTTTCGCAATACTTCCGACACTTTGCTTCTAGGTACTACTAATTGCAGCGTCGATTCGGTGCCATCTTCACTTTCAAGGGTCCTATACAACAGGTTGTCTTTCAGAGTCACGCTATTCCATTGGCCCCAATAACTCTTTACTTCAGGACTTGTGGCACTAATGTCTTGCCAGTCTGGTCTTTGTCCGTGGCGCATCCAATTCAGAACAGATTTTATACTTGGGTCGTTTTCTTGGGCCGTTTTGATTTCGCTTGGCTTCCACTCCTCACTCTCTACAGTTGTTCGCCGCAGATGGCCAATCTTGTCTTCTATTTTAGAACAATGTGTGCAGTTGTCCTTGCACGGTCTTCTTGACAAAGCGTCTGCATTATTGTGAACTTTTCCAGCCCTGTGTTCAATGTCGTAGTCATATTCCTGAAGACGTTCTAACCATCTTGCCACCTGTCCTTCTGGGTTTCGGAACTGCAAGAGCCACTTTAGCGCTGCATGATCTGTCCTTATCAGGAACTTGCGGCCGTAAAGGTACTTATGGAAATGTTCGCATGCCTTTACCACACCCAGGAGCTCTCGCCTAGTCACACAATAATTCCTCTCGGGTTTCGACAGTACTTTGCTGAAATAGGCAATGACTCTTTCCTGTCCGTCTTGCAATTGAGAGAGAACAGCTCCAATGGCGGTGTTACTGGCATCGGTATCTAGCACAAACTTTCCCTCATTTCTGGGGTAGCCAAGGATAGGTGCGCTAGTAAGAGCCTGCCGGAGATGTTCGAAAGCTCTTTGACAGTCTTCACTCCATTCGTACTCATTGCCTTCTTCTGTCAACTTTATTAATGGTTTGGCAATGTTGGCAAATCCTTTCACGAATCGTCTATAATAGGTGCACAAACCGAGGAAACTTCGAATCTCGTGCTTGTTCTCAGGAATCGGCCACTCTTGAATCGCTATAATCTTCTCTGGGTCAGCTGTAACACCATCACGAGATACGATGTGCCCCAAATATTTAACTTCTTTTTGGAACATAAAGCATTTCTTGGGACTTAGTTTTAAATTGGCCTCTCGTAATCGTCCAAACACCTCTCTCAGGTTCTTTAGGTGTTCTTCAAAAGTTTTTCCTACGACAATTACATCATCCAAATATACCAGACATGTCTGCCACGTTAGTCCCCTTAGAACTGCTTCCATAAGTCTCTCAAACGTCGCGGGGGCATTACACAATCCGAAAGGCATTACTGTGAATTGCCAAAGTCCAGAGCCTATAGAAAACGCGGTCTTCTCTCGGTCTGTCGATTCCATCCCCACTTGCCAATAACCACTCTTTAGATCGAGTGTGGAAAACCATTGGGCTCCAGATAAAGTGTCCAAGGTGTCGTCTATTCTTGGCAGTGGATAGCTATCTTTCTTGGTGACCGAATTTAACAGACGGTAGTCAACGCAAAATCTTGTGGAGCCATCCTTCTTCTTTACAAGCACTATCGGTGATGACCAAGGACTATTCGATGGCTCGATGACACCTTGTTTTCTCATGTCTCTAATAATCTCTTCCGCTTCGTCTCGTTTAGCCAATGGGAGTCGCCTTGGCTGTTGTCTAATCGGTTGGGAATTGCCAGTATTTATTTTATGGGTGACTATGCTTGTCTTGCCCTTGTCCTGGTCGTTTACCGCGAACACATCTCGGAATTCCACAAGCATATTTTTCACCTTTTGTCGTTGTCTATTGTCCAAATCTGGAGTGTTTTTAATGACCATATCTATCAGCTCTCTTGGATACTTTCCTTTAGATAGATTTTCCGATTTCACAGAGCGAATAGCCGAGATGGGCACACACTGTCCAACTGCAGTTCGTTTGCTTAGCTTAACAGGACTATCTTTCAAATTCATAATTCGAATCGGAACGCCATTTTGAACTTTTACCAGAGCCCTAGCCACTAGAAATTCCTTTTGGTTTAGTGCTTCGACTATCCGTAGGCTTCCCTGGCGACAATATCCATCTAAAGTGGTCATTATAATTTTTTCACTAAGTCCGGGTATAATGACGTCATGAGTGGTTAACAGGCGGATGACATCTTCTTTGTCTTCATGGAAAGGGAGTTCTTCATCGCCGACCTTTAACACGCCCTTTTTCACGTCTAACACAGCTCCGAGTTTCTTAAGAAGATCCATCCCCAAGATGAATTGATCAGAAATATCAGCAATTAGCACCTGGTGATTGATGGTGGTCTTTCCGATGGTGACAGACATTTGTATTTCTCCGTGCGTTTTTATTCTTTCACCAGTTGCTGTTTTTAACTGCACGGTCGAAGATGAGATCCGAGAATGATTCTTCAATAACTCTGGTCTTGCAATAGTTCTTGTTGCACCTGTGTCTACTAGCAAGGATCTGTCTTCTCCATTAACTCGGCCATCGATGTACAGGCTCAGAACTTTTCCAGACGACGTAATGTTTACAGTGAAGATCGGGGCTTTGTTTCTGCAGGTCGACGATAGCCCCTTCCTGTCGACCTTTCTTAGTTTTCCGGCTGCTGTAATGGTTTTTGGCAGTTGCGGCGAACGTGTCCAATCTCGCCGCAATTCCAACATCGTGGTTCACGTTTCTTTGCCAGTGACTGTATTGCTTTATTGACCTTTTCTTCCACTACTTTACTGACCTTTTCTTCAAAACTTTCAGAGCCACCTTCCTCTTCGATGGTTCTTACCCGGCTCTCACTGCGAGGTTCCACCATACGTACTCGCGCACTTCCATGACTAGCTTTCTTGGCGGCTTCGAATTCTAACGCATGGGCCAAAGCTTTCTCAATTTTGTCGTGCCTAGCCAGTCTCAAAGCCTGCTGGGCATCTCCATCACGAACGGCATCGATAAATGTTTGTACAGCCAGTTGATCAAGAAAGCTCTCCGGTGCCGTAGGGTATGCCAATCGAATCAGTCTAGCGATGTCCGCTTCAAGTTCCTGCAAACTTTCTCCAGGTTTCTGCATTCGGTTCTTGACTTGGGCATAGTAAACTTGCTGAAGGTGTTTATCGCCATATCGCATTTCGAGTCGCGCTACTATTTGTTGGAAGTTCTGTTGATCCTCGGGGATGGTCCTCAACACATCCAGAGCATCTCCTCTCAGAGCAAGAATCAGGGCTGTAGTAATAATACCTCTTGTTATCCATTCCTCATAACAAAGTGGCATACGAAAATGGCATTTCCTTTGCTTTTGCAATACAATAAATTTGGTCCACTCAGGAACGGCTTTTAATAGAAAATGCATTACTATGTGCACACTTGTGGTCAAAGTATCATCTATACAAAACTCTTCTAATAATGCATTCATCCACATACTATTATTACTTAATATCGACATAGGTACAAGTAAAAATTACAACAAAAACACAGAAACAAAACAAGGTTATGTTATGCCTAACTTTCGATTTTCAGGTGATCTTACTTCCATATAACCAATTACGTCATTAACGGTGATGTAATAGGTAACTTCCAGCATACTGGTACATACTCAGGTACACGTAAGTTACCTCGCAAGAAATCACTTCAAGTGACCAAAGCGGGACCCGGTCCGCCATATTGTTACTACACATCCGTCATCCGTCAGATTTTGTGTTGTGTTGTGATTTACGAATTATTTCCGTAATTATTGCGGTCTATTTATATAAATTGCGTTTTATCGACAAGGTGTGTTGTGCTGTGCGGAGTTGTTATGCCCGGGATGGGATTGACAAAAAGAAAATAACTGGAATAACTTTTCATAGGTAAGTACAAACACAATACAGGCTAGTATTGATAGAATTTCAGCATTTAGTTTAGGTACCTACTTACTGTCAATTTAATCACGATAAAGCCGACCTATGCATATTGTAGGTACCTATTATGCACCATTTGTCAACTTAACTTTCACAATTCAATTGCACCAAGAAAAGTTAGGTATAGGTACTTAGTCATTTGATATTTACTGATAGCTTTTAAAACTACCCCATTCGCACCTACACAAATAAACTTAAACTACTTAAAGTTATATTTGCTTCATTCTGCGAAGTTCTAAGATTTCCATAAATAGTTATGTGTTTTTACAAAGTATGTTGTCTAGTTATATTGTATTAGGCATTCGTTTTCGTTTTGGTAAACTTTGTTAATTTCAGATTTCCCAAAAATGATGATCGTTGTCAACTTTGGGTTGATTTTGTCTCTCGGGCCAACTGGAAACCCACAAAACATAGTGTTATTTGCTCAAGACATTTTTCTGAGGAAGCGTTTGATAGAACATCAAGGTGTTACGTCCGCCTGAAACAAGATGCGGTCCCTACAATACATGTAGATCAGGTAAGTGAATAAGATTGTGCAAATAATTTAAGGCTGTGATTTGTGCACCGACTAGACTGTGCTTCCAAAAAAACATCATTTTTGACAACAAAAAAAATGTGTTATTTGATAATAATGCATGTTTAACTTCAAAATCTTAAAAATGAAAAGAAGGATCAAGTGTTGCCTTATTTGTAAGGACTGTTGACTTTGACTACAACTGCAAAGAGTTTGAAGTCTTGTTTTCTCTTAATATCCTCTATATTTTTAAGTACAATTGTATATCTAATACTGCATAGGTATTCTTATTGCAGGTTATTGAATCACCACCCGCAAAAATAAGAATACTATCAAATGTATTATTAAGACCAGCATCCACTCAATTGATTCCCGAATCATTGTCAACACACTCAGCATTGTTATCTTTATGGGATGAAGCTGATCCTTCGATGTCAACTACTACTTCAACTGCAAACACCTTTCAGCCTGTAGCCATAAGTGGTGCGCCCTTTGTTAGTCCCTTAAGAACAAGCCCAGATAGTAAGGACGTTGTTTCTCCAAGAAAGAGGAAAATGTTGAATAAATTGCAAAGCGTAACAAGAACAAGCAATGCTAGAAAAAAGAAAATTGCCTTACTCAGAAAACAAAATGAAAGAAAGAATAAAAAAATTTCCGACATGAAATCGATTATAGACAATTTGCAAAGCAAAAAGATTTTTGGAGGAAGAACCTTTAGATTTGATTTCTAGGCTAGCTGGGCCCCAGGAACTGTATCACAGGCAAATTCAAAAGGCAATGAAAAAAAATGCCGATAAAATATTCAGAAGGTCTAAAGGTATTTGCACTAACTTTGCATTATTATTCCTCTGCTGCGTACAAATATGTCAGAAGGACATTTAATACTTGCCTACCCCATACTAGAACTATAAGCAGGTGGTACCAAAGTTTAAATGGTTTACCTGGTTTTACCAGTGAGGCATTTAATGCTCTACGACTAAAAGTGGCTGGCTCAAAAAATAAAATAATCTGTTCTCTTATTATGGATAAGATGGCCATTCGTCAGCACGAGGAATGGGTTCCAAGCCAAGGAAAGACATACGGATACGTCGATATGGGAACAGGATCACAAGAGTCTGCAATTGCAAAAGAATCACTTGTATTTTTGCTCACTTGCATAAATGACAATTGGAAGATACCGGTGGGCTATTTTTTATCGCTGGTATTAAAGCTGAACAAAAAGCTGGCCTGGTATTAGAATGCCTTAGAAAATGTTATGATATTGGGGTCATGGTAGTAAGTTTGACATTTGATGGTGCTCCTACAAATATCAGTATGTCTAATCGGCTGGGTTGCATTATGAAGCACACCGTCTTAAAAACCACATTCAAGCATCCATCTTGTGATGAACATGTTGCTGTGTTTTTAGATCCCTCCCACATGGTTAAACTCGTTAGGAATACATTGGGGGATAAAAAATCATTTCTTACGGGAAAATCCAGTGGAAGTATTTTACTCTTTTACACAACCTCCAGGAAAGTGAATCGTTTCATTTGGCTAATAAACTTAGGGCAGCACATATAGCATTTAAGAAGCACATAATGAAAGTTAGGTTGGCAACGCAATTATTTAGTGAAAGCGTGGCTCTTGCGTTTAAGTTTTGTAATGAAGTGCTAAAACTGCAACAGTTTGAGAATGTCGGTCCAACAATAGAATTTACCGAACGAATAAATAATCTGTTTGACGTTTTAAATTCCAGAAATTTGTTTCAAATGGGATATAAAAAACCTTTGTCAGAAAACAATTTTACCGAAATATCACTGTTTTTAGACAACGCGGACAATTATATCGCAGGTTTGAAATCTTCGAGGGATGGCCCATTGTTATTAGAAACTGATAGACATACAGGTTTCTTAGGTTTAAGAGTGTGTATTTCAAGTACCAAATTTCTTTTTAACAGTTTGATTACAGAAAAAAAACTTTTGAAATTTTTGCCTTTGTATAAAATATCACAAGACCACTTGGAATTATTTTTTTGTTCTATTAGGTCTCATGGTGGTCATAATAATAATCCAACAGCCAGGCAATTTCAAGCGGCATATAAAAAACTGCTTGTTCATGTAGAACTGAAAGAAAGTTTTCATGGAAATTGTATTCCACTCGAAGAACTTTCAATTTTAAAGTGCAATCCCATCCAACACATTAATTTCACATCTACAGAATATTTGGTATATGGTGATAATTTGGAGAACTCTAATCAAGTTGAAAATGATCATGATTATTTGCCTGATCCGATATCACTATATTCAAAGTACATTATCACTTATATAGCGGGATACGTAGTTTATTATTTAAAAAAAAAATTGATCTGTGTAGACTGCATAGAGACTTTAATAAGCGATAATAGAGATTTATTTCTGTTTTCGTTTATAGACTTAAAAAACAAAACCGGTTTACAATATCCATCTGAAGATGTTATAAAAATTTCAATAAAATGTGAGCAATATATAAAATGTAAAATGTTAACCTCTCTGCCAAATTTATCCGCTATTAACCATATAAAAAATAATATTTTAACGGAGTTTATGGATTCTGATGTATTTTTGTGTTTAAATAGGCATAGTTTTAGTCAATCTGTTTTCGATAATCATAGGATTTTGTTAATTAAAAGCGTTATAGATAAGTACTTAAATATAAGGATGATTTATTTAGGTAAAAGTAAAGCAAATAAGGCAATGAGCATCAGACATCAAAGCAATAAACTTATTGTTTAAAGGTCAATAATTTATATCTATAGTTTATCCAACAAAATTTGCGATGCATCATCCGTCATTATTATGGTCCAAGAATTTACCTACCTCTTATCTCAATGTAGTAATCTTTCAATACACTTCAACTACAGTGATAGTTTACTTCCTTTCTTCTAATAGTTACAAAGATTACGTAATAGTTTCAGTATTAGATATTGCTTAGCAATGCAGCATTACAACGGCGTTATTAAATTTTTTGGCGTGCATCGGAAATTACGAAGGATAATCTCTATAACTATGTACCTATATATGTATCTCTGTTGTTGAGAAATTAAATTCTATGTGTATCTTGCACTTTTTTTTATAATCGTTCCATATTTGTAACACATTATTACATTTGGTAATTAAGCTTAAAAACAATAATAATAAAAATAGGTCCCATTTTAATAGTATTGTTTAGATGCTAAATAGCGTCTCCATTTATACTATCTCGATGCTACTTTGACATATGTAGCGCTACTAAAAATGGCCGACTACTACTACTAAAGAGCGTAAAAGTAGCGACGTAATTATAAGACGTATCGGTAACTGTTCCACAACAGTTGTGTCTTATGAACGCGCCCAATGTAAAAAAAATAGTAAGCCATGGAAACCATGGAAATCAAAGTGACATTTTAATTTAAATCAGTTCACTGAATCTGTTTTCCCAAAAATGTCGCGCAGTAAAGCAACAAATAGTGCCATCAGAAGTTTAATCTTAAGATTGTTTCATCAAGGGAAGACCTTTCGGGATATTGGTAAACTAATAAATGTTGCGAAATCTACGGTGGCAGACATTGTAAAAAAGTATGGGGAAACGGGTTCAATTGAAGTTTTAAGAACTGGTGTTGGTAGACCACGTAAGGTCAGTCCAAGAATGCAAAGATCTCTTGTACGGATTTGCAACGCTGGTCGTCGAGCTACCGTCCGGGACATAGCAAAATGGAATGAAGAAACAGGTGAAAATGTGTCACGAGAAACTTGTCGAAGGTGGATTCATAAGTCTGGATTACATTTTTATAAGGTATGTGCCGTTAAGGGCATATTTAGTCATATTTATTCAGCACAATCTTCGCTTTAGGCAGAAGAAAAGCCGTTGCTGACTGAAAAACAAAAGAAAAGACGATTAGTATGGGCTAAGGAACGAGCAAAATGGACATACGAGCACTGGAAAAGGATCATTTTTAGCGATGAATCAAAATTTGATGTCTGTGTGGGTGACCTCCGATCGCGTGTTATCAGAAATAAAAATGAAGCATATCATAAAGACTGCCTAAAGAGAAAAGTAAAGTTTCCATCAGGTGTAATGGTATGGGGAAGCATGTCTGCTTTCGGTGTTGGGAAGCTACATTTTGTAAACGGTACAGTAAACGCTGAAAAGTACCAAAATATCCTTGAAACCAATTTGTTACTGTCACTTCAAAGTTTATCACCTGATGGAAATTTTACTTTCCAACAAGATGGGGCGTCATGTCACACGGCCAAGGCGACGAAAAGATGGTTTGAAGAAAATGATATTTCCGTCCTTGATTAGCCTTCCTGTAGTCCCGATCTAAACGTGATTGAAACCGTGTGGCATAAAATGAAGCAACATTTAAGAAATGATCCACAGAGAAACATTCCCTATTTGCGGATAAAATTACAAAACATATGGGATGCTTTTAGTGCAGAAGACTGTGTAAAGCTCGTTAGAACTTTGCCTAGCAGAATAAATGCAGTTATTAAGACAAGAGGAGATGTAACAAGTTATTAGTTAAGAACAAAATTGTTAATATGCAGTACTAATAATATACTTAAATGTCTGATATTAATTAAACATGATTTTTAATCAATAAAAATAAAAATTAAAACTTTAACATAATATTAGTTCATGTCCGAACATTTTTGTGTTAGGGCTCGTAGTTGCAGAAGCTAAGTCTACATATGTATTTTGATCAAAACATGTCAAAATTGTTATTCATGCATCAAAATCGCAAGAGCATTATTTCGATACCCAATACATGAATTTGATGCATTTTAGCGACCACATGGATTTTGCTCAAAACATATCAAAGTTGTTATTCTTGCACCGAGATCGTTAGGAAAAAGACTAACAACATTATTTCAATGCCATAGACATGAATTTAATGCATCCTTCGCGACCGTATGTATTTTGACCAAAGCATGTCAACATCGTTATTCATGCACCAAGATTGTTGGGAAAAAGACTAAGTGCATTTTCTCAATGACCAAGAAATGAATTTGATGCGTTTTGTTGACTGTATGTATTTTGCAAGGTGAAAATAAATGGTCGTTAAAAAGTAAAGGTAATACTGAGGATCCTTCAATATTTCATTGTATCGGTTTATTGACGAGCTCCTAGCGAGTTTACAATTTTGCGGTGTCTGTCCGTCCGTTAGCACGATATCTCGATAACGAATGGACCGATTATGATAAAATTTAGTAGATGGATTCTTTATCAAATTTGTAGATCGGAGTTCGTGAATTGGCAATGTAGCCCAAAAAATAAGGAAGGCTCTTTTGACATCTCCGCGAGTTATGAACCGAATTGCATGAAATTCAATATGCTTATAGCTTTAGCGATATAAAACGCAATTCCAAAAATTGAGCCTAATCGATCAACATTCACAGCGCCCTTATCGCATCTCGACCGTTTATAAGCCGAATTGCAAACTATGGAGGGATTTAAATGAAATTTGATACATAGCCACTTGGAATAAAACCAAATTTAACGCTAGTTTCAAAATTTGGTTTTGCGCATGCGCAGTGCCAACTTTCTTATTTATGCAGGCATTCAAATGAAATTTGATACATAGCCACTTGGAATAAAAGCAAATGTAGCGCCATTTTCAAAATTTGGTTTTGTGTGTGATGTGCAGTGCCAACTTTCTTATTTATACAAGCAATTAAATAAAATTTCCGGAAATTTCATACATATACACTTTAAATAAAAGCAAAACTAACATCAAGTTTAAAAATTGGTTTTGCACATGCTATAGCCATACCCAGGAGCTCGTGTTGTTTTGTTTGTTTAGTGTATTCATTTCATTGTTTGCAGCATGGAGACGGAGGAACTTGAAATTGAAAGAAAAACAATAAATGACGCAGATGTAATTGAAAGTGGACGAAGAATTTTTGACCTACACTCCTTAATTCAACACCTTTCAAAATTTGGTAACCATGAATCGGTATACGGATGTTCAGCAAACAACATGAAATTTGTGAAGGAAGTAAGAAGGAGACTTTCAACAGATTTACACTTCAAATGTGATATGTGCCAAAGCAATGAGAAAATATCATCTGATCCGAACGGCAATAATAACATGGACATAAATGCAAACATGGTAATGTTAACATTCTTAGATCAGAATTATTTATAAATGTACTAGAAGAGGTAGTAGTATTCGCAATTCGCATAATAGAAATTGTTGTTCTGTTTTAAATTTGAATATAATAATAGCAGCTAAGTATTTATTTTTTCTACAAATGTCAAAAAAACCTGTCATTTTCTGACGAATTTCGAAGCGTTGCCCTTGACAACGTGCGCGAAATCGTCAACAGTGAAAAAAGTATTTCGCGCACGTGCCAAAGTTGAACTTAAACAGCAAATTTAATTAACAATCGGTTCAGTTGTAGAAAAAATATTGTATATATATTGTATATAACGCTAGCGCGAAGTTATTCGCCTCGTCAAAATACCTTCAGTCTCAATGCGCGAAATTGAACTTCGCGCTCTTGTTATATAAATAACTATTTTAAACAGGTATTTGCGCCAATGTGTACCGGACAAAGCTTTACACAAATGGAAGAACGGTGCAAATTATTAGATATTCCAACGATGTCATCCAGAAAATTCTTTTCATTGCAAAGGAAAGTCAAGGAATCCATCAAAACGTCTGCAAGGAAGAAAATGGAAAATGCTGCAAAAGTAGAGAAAGAAGCAGCGCAGGAGGCTGGATTCATAGACAGTGACGGAAATGCTGAAATCACTGGACGGAACTTTGGCGAATGTAATTTCAGCTCCTTGTCTGGTATGGTATGTAGGACGTAGGTAAACGTACGTTGAGAATATTAGTAATTCCTCTTATTTATTAGGCCTGCATTATTGGGTACCATACTAAAAAAATTTTATACATGGGTGTTCGGAACACATTTTGCATTATCTGTGATAAATCTACCAATTTATAAGAGGATGCTCCTGACCACGTTTGTTTTAAAGCCGATATCCTCGCAGAAGGATTCAAGCAAAGCATTGAAATGTATGGTTTGAAATACACAAAAGTAATCTGTATGTATTTTGTACACAGTTATATCGAATAACAATTGTATATATGTATAGTACCCACTATACTTAGGTTGTGGTTGTAATGTCTGCCAATTCTTATTGAAATTCAAGTAGCTGCTCTTACAAAACCTTGATATTTGGAACAAAAGAAAACAATTTTGTGTCATGAATTTTAAAAACTACCCGGTGAATCCAAACAACCACTTACTTCTCTTTTTTACATAGGTATTTACTATACTGCATTTCTTTTTCAGGGGATAGAGATAGTAGTCTTATGGACACTTTACGGAAATCTGCACCCTACGCACTCCAACAAATGATTGAAAAAATAGAACGCGTCAATCATATCTGCAAAAATTTTTCAAATAAATTAAAAGAATTGACAAAAAAGCGCATTAACAATCAAGGCGAAGTACCGGTAACCATGCGAAAGTTACTGGAAAACAATTTGTCTCGTCTGCGATGTGGAGTCTACACGGCGATCACGAAGAGGCACACTTTAGCACAAGAAAATAGTGCCAACCGAAGTCATGAACAAAAACAATTAGCACTAGACATAAAAAATTGACCCAATCACGTGTTTGGTGACCATACAAGATGCGCGGAACAAAGTGTCAGGTAGCTAATTTTTTAATTAATTTGTTATTTATTATATATTGTTAAGAAACTATGAAATAACATTGATTAATTTGATCTGACATAACGAACTTGCACGAGAAATACACAGATACTATTTACATCTATTTATATAAATTTCAAACTGAATTTGAAAAAAATGTTACAGGCTCTACGTATGCCCGCGAAGGTTTCTGTAAATGTGAGCGAGGTGAGGCGGCGAAACCGAGGTTATGGCCCATTCAGGAGGTGGACATTTAGACGTGGTGAGGTGGCGCAGCGGCCAAAACCGAGCAACAATTCACAATTATGTGACTGTGGAAGAGGTCTTAACCTGTGCCTCAGTCCAAAAATTAGCCGCCTGCGCAATTTAGTTTCTATCAAAAAAAATTTCGAAAAACTGTCAAATTTTGACGAAAAATAATAAAATAATATGTCAAATAAAAAAATAAGTACTTTTCAAGTACTCCAAATCAGTAATAAAATGTGCCATTTAAAAAAAATGCAAGTTTGATATGCCATAATGGAATACAGCACGCCCATGGTGTTCAAAAATATTTTAGAAACATACCGGCGGTAATTGCGTATAATTTTGCTCAAAGACTTTTTTCGGTATCTTTATGGTAAAGGAATTATGATCCGAGGTGTCTTAGGGGCTGCACCCTGTATATTACTCCATATTTAACCCTCGGGCGACTTACAATCCCACGGGATCTGCTGCCCTCGGCATGAATATCGCCTTAATGTGTCTGATATATAAATAACTATTGTGTTACACAATAGTAGATATATAAGTCCGATTTCAGCACCCTTTCAGCTTGAACTCTGCGCATGCGTCAAGTTCAGTACCCGGTCGATCTATGCAGGACTAAACTTTATTGCTTAGGTGGTTCTTGTCAAAACTAAAATGGTTCTGATTTGAAACGGAAATAAGCCTGTTCTTCAGAAACACGTTGGTTAAACAGAAACCGATTTTAATTAGCAGACCTATCTCTGTTAGCTGATCCGCTTCTGCTCAACCAACCTGTTTCTGATAAACAAATCTGTTTCAGCTCAGAACCATTCTAGTTTTGAAAAGAACCACCTACGCAATTTTAGTCCAGAATCGGGCGAATCTATCCGTTCATCGTAAGTTGCAATATGGACGATTCTTGTCTTCTGGTTTTGATAGTTTAACTTCGAAATCGGCATACATTTTTACAGCATTTCATTTGACTTGTTTCCTGCTTTCCTCTAAATATTTAAGTGCGGGCTCTTCCATCCAAGGTTCTAATATGTTCTCTACTAAAATTTGTGAAACGTTGAGTGTACCTAACAGTACCGGTTGTTGCTGATTCAAGAGCTCAAACCAATTTTGGAATTGTCTATGATCATCATCTTTGAAGCAGCTTTTAATTGTGGTTGTTAGTGATTTCAGCTAGATCTACACGGTGATATTACATTATAACATATAATTGTGGAACACTAAAGGATAAAAATACTGCTTCTCCAATCTGTACATGTTTAATAATTTAAGTAATCGATAATACTGTTGCTATAAATTATGAACAACAATAAATAAATAATCATGAGATCTTGTTTAACTTCAAATAAACATGACATTCACCTAAGTGTCCCTCTTCCCATTTGTTTTATACTTTAATAAAGTTCAATGAAAAGTGGAAAGTGCTTGTCGTACAAAGCTGAAAACAAAACTCTGAATGCGTGAACTTTTCCTATGACATGAATATGATCGATATTGCCCCACAGGCGCCAAAGTCGTCTATTCAATAATAGAAAGCAGCTTTGAAACGTTACGTCCGGCGGAGTTTTCGACAACTCCGGAAATGTAAGAACTTTATAAGTAAGCTGAATTTTCCGTTTCTCTCAGAATGATTTATTGACACAACTGTTATTTCACCGTTTACTTGGTTACTTTAAACAAAAAACTATCTAGTTCTAGTCAAATCGAAACTTGATTTTCAGGGTCCATCGTTGGGGATATGTAAGTTCACCCAGTAATTGAAAGCAGTTATTTTTAAAATCCCATTTTTCCTTGCGAAATGAAATATTTAAACATCTGGTTAAAATTCCGGGCATGCATGGAATAGCCGCTGGACTCTTTCGAACAAGTTTGCCTTCTTTCTTTGCAGACGACGTAATGAGCGAGCTAGCAAAACTTGCCCTGGTTTTCGAAATACTTACAAGTTATAATGTCGACTGAAAATAAGTCCAGATTTCAATTTAAACTTGCTTCCAAGAATGGGAACTTGAAAACCGGGTAAATGTGTAAGATAAGTTACAGCTATTCTTGGAATGTGCAGCATACAACATTTAGGATTAAATCAACAGAATCACAATCACTAACCTTTATCATCCCATGCAATTTGAGGTCAGCAAGCCCAATAAAAAGCAATGATTTATTGAATAATTGAATTATACTACAAACATATAGGTAACCTGCCTTGAGAAACCGGGGCGCATGTTACTCCTCTAGCTTTTTCGTCGACTAGCTATTCATTTCGGGAAATGTGAACGCATCAATGACTACGTTTACGCCGCAACTTTCTATCGGATGTAGTAAATCCGCTACGTTAAAACCTACTTTTGCGGGTATACATAATACTCGTATATGCCATGGTAATCTCAAGTGTATACGTCGAAATTACAAGCCCTAAAATGTTCAAAGTAGGATTCTTTATTATCTGAACATTTCTTGAACGGCGGATTATATGATTTTTATTTACACTTAATAATAAATTATTTAATATAATAATATATAATAAATACAAATAATATATAATAAATACAAATAATATATAATAAATAATTTTGAAGCAGAAGCTTCGGACAGTTTTTTTTAATCCTAAACGCATATAATCAGAGACTTGCTATAACTAGACTGCGCTTAACGTATCTACGGTGTTGTCGACACAGTATGCAACACACAATGCACCGCGGGGCAAAAATCGCTGGGATGATTTATGCAATATAATGAAATAAGCTGTTATTTTAGATGTTCCGTTCATTAATCATTCTCGTGATTTTCAACGGATAAAAGTTTAAAGGGCCAATGGATCAGAGCCATTCGAAGAGAAAAATTTACTCCCACCATAGTGCATTTGCGGGGAAGAAGCTGCTTTTAGAAAGATACCTACGAAGGTGTTAAACAATAATGCAATACCGAGCGTTTTCGACTTTCCCATTCACTTAAAATAACGTAGAAATATTATTCCACATCCTTTACCAGCAAGACAACGGCAATACCTATTTGCCTATTAGGTATAGACGTAACTAAGTACTTACTGGTACTAAGTATATTTCCGGTTTTGTTTCAAGAAAAATAGCTAAGTCTATTAAATGTTCCATATGTGCAGATGCGATGTTCGCATCAGAGAGTCATTCAAAGCTTTTAACTAGAAAAAATCGTGGAGGATTGTTGCACGTATCAAGCGATATGCATTAAAAATTTGCCAAATTGCTGAAAATGTGTTCAGGTTTTTCATTCAATCCACACCACACCGCGTTGTAAACAAAATGGTTATCAGCAGTCTAAGAAAAATAAATAACAGTTACAGCCCATTTGGGTTTTTGGATAGGCATATATTGAATCAAAATCCGCTAAATAATCATATCTTACTACTTACATCTTTAGTTTTAAGAGTATATTTTCCATACGTGTTCACCACCAAAATACACATATAAATCAAATTAGGACTAGAGTAAGGCAGTTATATACCAATTTAGTTCAAATAAAATACCAATAAATTCGATTAAAACAGTTAACAGTTATATGTTATCTTTTTTTGCTTCTAAAATTTAGAATAAACATGGCTAAAGCAAGCTGCAGAACGTACGTCTGCCCCGCGATGAACAATTGGTTGCCTATCCTATCTTGACAACAGGCGTTTCTGGTAAAATCTACGTTACGCGCGGTCTAGTTATAACAAGTCTCTGCATATAATAGTTATTTGTTTCATAAGTACGAAAAATGCACGTTTCCGAGTCACGGAAACGCATTTTTCGTACGAATGAAACAAAAATTTTTTTTTCTTTTTTTCTCCAACCACTTTTTTACTTACCCAGTGTGTTTGCGCACGCTCTTGTAGTTGTCGTTTGTCGACCACTGCTTCATCTTTTGGGTGCCACTCTATTAATATTTTTTTAGGTTAAGTAGCCTCCTTATGAAAGTAAACATGAAGTAAATATCTTAGAACAATTCAATATGAACACGAAACATCTTATTTTTGCTTAATCAAATACGACAAGATGTACAATCAAGTAAGTAGCATAAACGGGTACATTTTATTAACCTAAGATTCTCTTTATGTGGTCGATGACAAGTTTAATTTCGAAATTTACTGGTACAAGTACAGGAAGCATTGGAGTGCATAGAATTAGGTCTAGGATGCTGAACATCTCCTTACGCTTACTTGAAGGTGCTAAACTGTTTACCTAGAAACATATTTTCTTCACAACCAAAGCATGCGGATATAAGCACTGTGCGAAGTTGCGCATATTAGTTAATCGTACATGAATTGAATCGCGAAGTTACTTTTCGTATGTACTGTGAAGTATTAGTTTTTCCTATGTTTGAAGGAATGTTCACTTTGATTCAAAAAGTTTAATTTGAACTGCTACTCCTACACGTTAACTGCGAACATATGTTACCGAAGCTGTAATTTTCAATTCCATTTGTAAATCTGTAAATGTTTTAATGTAAAACAACATTTTGTAGGTAGTTATTTCTTTCACGCACTAAAGAGTAATTTACACGGGATAGTAAAACTATCACAAATTTGTGTCGGAGAGCGCCTCCTAATAACTCTCATAATGTAAACGGTGATAGAAGAGCTCAGCCCAGCAAGTCGATAACTTTCAGGCAAGTCATTCCTGCAATAAAATCTTGCACGTCTAAACAAGTCTTCACAGCGCTTCCTATAGAAAGTTGACATTTATTTCGATCTTGTTGAAAGTTGATGTGCAAGTGCTGATTAATATAAAAATTGACATGTTTACGGTTTTTGTTAAAGTGACATCTCGAGTCATGTTCAGAATGACAGGTCAATGACTATTTGTAACTTTTTGATTGGTCAAATTACTTTTGCGGACTAGTCCGAAAAGTACCTACTTTTTGGACAGTTACCATGGTGATACTGACGACTCCCCAAATCGCCCATTTTTTGGACCAAAAAGTATAACAAAATAGCGTCTTATTCGGGTGGTTGGAGAAAAAGAGCATTTTATGTACCATGTAACGGTTTAGTGACATTGACAGAGTTTGAAAGCCCCACTTGCATACAAAAATTTTAATTTCTAGGAAAAGCAACAGCGTTCAAGCCTTTGAATAAAGAAGATAGAGGAAGGAGCATATCAATTATCAAATGAAATGAATGAGAGAAAATGAATACGGAAATGCCGTTATTTGTGCACCAATGTTGAGTCACTTCTGTTTAGTGATCACTTGATCAGTGATTGTATAATTTAATCTGAATTTGGTGTTTGTGGTTTGCGTTCTTTGTATGTTATATATTATTGACGTTTATATATTAAAAGATATTATTTGTGTATTTTAAGTTGATTATTACCGTTTGAGTTTGGAAAGTTACAGTGTACGTAGTTAAATATGGTTAGCTGCGTTGCATGCAGTGTATCAAGAACTAAGAGAACCTTGGCGATGGGAATATCTTTTCATCGGTAAGTACAGTTTACAACATGAAATTTCCTTCAATTACGAGAGAAATATGTGCAGTAAGTCTTGTAATAGTTCGTAAACCTTAATTTAAGAAAGTTGGTGATTGACATTTTGAATAAAAAAAGATTGACATTTAATCACTGCCAGTGGCGCCTTAGCCGTTTCAAAAGAGGGATCTTATTGTATGAAGCCCCATTGAATCTGAGGTTAATCAGTAGTGTAGGTAACTAAAATGACCGAAATTTAATCCTTACGGATGAACTATGCGTTGATTTCAACTGTGTGTTCAATGGGACATTGTATAACTGGATTTAATATAGTTTTTAATAGCATAGTTATGCAGGTTTCCAAGTAATCCTGCTAGGAGGACAGCATGGACTCGTGCAATAAATAAAGACAACTGGATTCCTTCCTAGAGAAGTTTGCTGTGTACCATGCATTTTAGCAAATGCTCGTTTAAAAAGAACACTGATAAGGTCCGGTTGAAGGAAGATGCTCTACCTACAGTACAAGTTAAAGTGCACCATTTTCAACACCATTTCTGCCCAGTTCATTGTAAATTACAATTTTTAAATTGAAACGTTACATGATCACTTTGCCAGGCTTCTACTGCCCACTAACCATAGAATTAATTGTAGTAGTTTTGTACTGCCCTTTACAAACTTTTATTGCTAATTATTCACATTTATCTAAGAATCAATAGTAATAATAACAATTACAGGTAAAGACCCGTTACACAGATTTACAATTCGCACCGTCAACCCATACATCTGAAGTAGAATGTCAGGCATCGACTAGTTTTTTGGAGGACTACACTTCTTGTCAAGAAATTCATTCCGAAATGGCTGTTACATCAACTTCTCAAACTGGGAACGTGCAACCTAATGCTAAACCTGATCAGGATTCTCCAAGAAAACGTGCATTGAAACGGGAGCTAGCTCAATTAGCATACAAAGATATAATAAAATCCAAAAAATTAAAACTATTGCAACAAAAAAATTGGCGCAAAAAAAACGAATATGTACCCTGAAAAGTGTGCTTCAAGAATTCCGGAAGAAAAATATGATTCTTGAGGAACAGCTGGATACATTAAAAGAATCTTTTGGCGAAAACAATGATTTTCTCACACGTTTTGTCAAGAAAGATCAAAATTTTAAGTTATATTTGCTATGTTAGAGATTATTAATCGTTAAGTTTCCGTTGTTGCTGTGTTCTTCGGTCGGTGGTTCCCTTCAGGACTCCCGATCTTTAAACTTGCTCAATTCTTCGTCCCCGTCAGGGTCGATTAATTTTTAACTTGTATTATTAATATTTCGAAGCCGTTCGGATATTATAACATCTTGTAAGTTTTATCACTCTTGTGAGACAAATTTGTAATCGTACAACATTTTAGGCCTGATGATGGCTTGTTAGCCGAAACATGTCGCATTACAATTAAAGATTATTCCAAGTGTATGGGGAAGGTTTTGTGTTCACTTTCTAATAATTAAGAAAAATCAAGGCAAAGCAGTAAGCAGAAAATACACTAAAGATTTGAGAGCTTTTGCTGTTACTTTGCATTTTTTTCAGCTAAAGCTTACACATATGTGAGAAATAAGTTTGTCAAATGTTTACCACATCCAAAAACTTTAAGTAAATGGTATTGTAGTGTGAATGCAGAACCATGATTTACCGTGGAGGCACTAAAAATGCTGTCATTCATTGTGTTCTTTGGTATTTGACCAAATGTCAATACGACATTATGTTGAATTCGATGGAACTAATTATCACGGTTATGTAAATTTTGGTAGTATACTCAATAACGAATATAATGATATAGCCAAACAAGTTCTTGTTTTTATGGTAGTGGCAATCAATGACACTTGGAAAGTTCCAGTTGGGTATTTTTTTATTAACAGTCTTACGACTAGCCAAAAAGTCAGTTTAGTAAAACAATGTTTACATGCTCTAAAAAAGTGTGGTATTGTGATAACAAATTTAACATTTGATGGTTGTGCTGCTAATATTAGTATGTGCAACTTGTTAGGATGTACTATCCAAGTTGAAAATTTGAAAGCAAATTTTGAATTTAATGGGTCTAGCATATCTATATTTCCGGACCCATCACACACGTGCAAGTTGGTACGCAATACATTTGCCGAGAAGAAACAATTTTTGGATTAAGATGGAGGATTAATCAATTTTGAATATGTACAAAAACTAAATGAATTACAAGAGCAGGAAGGTTTTCATCTTGGAAACAAATTGACAAACCGCCACATTAAATTTTTTAAACAGAAGATGAAGTTTAAATTGGCCGCACAACTTCTTAGTCGATCTGTTGCAGAATCAATTCTGTTTTGTAAAAATGTATTACGCTTAAGGTAAGTTCATAGTTCTCCGTTCATACGTTTCCGTTTGTCCGTTAGCCAATCAGAAGACAGCAAATTTTTAAATCGTACGTTGTCCGTTTACGACGGAAAAGTTGGTTGAAGTTGAACATTTACGTTTCCGTTGGTCCGTTTTTAACAAGAGTGAGGTTATGTTTGGTACGTTAACAGTGTTCGCCTATTTGTTCTTCACGGTAATAATCAGATAGCAACGTGTTCTTACTTTCGTACCATTTTTACATACTGAAAATCACGGAGGGTACAGAACAAAATAAAATTTAGGTTATGGTCATACGTTGCGAATGTAGACTGTGGACGGATTGCTATGAACCTTAACAAAATGTACCATCCGTTTGACGGATCAACGCAACGGATGAACGGAGAGCTATGAACCCACCTTTAGATAGTTTTAGGAATTGTGAACCTACAGCTAATTTCATAATTTTATTTAATGATGCCTTTGATATTTTAAATTCTAGAAATTTGTATAGTTTTGGATACAAGAAAGCAGTCGGTTCTCATAAATTTGCTAGAATAAGAACGTTCGTCTCCTATTGCGCTACCTACATAAAAAATCTTAAACTTGCAGAAAGTGGTGTACACATTTTATCTACAAATAGAAAATTAGGGTTTTTAGGTATTATAATAGGCTTGGAAAGTATTTGCAAGATTTACTCTCTTTACATTGAACAGACTCCATCAATGTTAAAATACTTTCCGGCTTATAAAATCGGCCAAGATCATCTAGAATTATTCTTTGGAAGTGTACGTAGTCATGGTGGGTATAATAATACCCCAACATATAGACAGTTTAAATCTGCATATAAAAAATACTAATACACGTTGAAATTCGTGAAGGTGGTATGGGAAACTATATTCCAGTAGAACAATTTAATATTTTATATGTTCCTTCAAGTAATTCCGTGAGCGTTATTAACAATCATTGTTAATAACGCTCATGATGTCATGTGTAATGAAGAAGTTAGTCACACTAAAAATTGTGATCATGATTATGAGATCTTACAAGGCCTCATGAAACTTACTGAATATTCACAAGAAGTTGTAACTTATATCAGTGGCTTTGTCAGCTATAAATTAAGTAATTGTTTAAAATGTGAAACATGTATGAGTCAATAACTCATTACTGATCTGTTCGACTTCTTCAGGAATGTTAAAATGACTTTGAGCATACATTGCTATCCAAAATCCCCAAAACGAAACTCCAACTCCAAATTACAGTCTATTTGGGTAACGCCTTGTGCAATGCCATTGGACCTTTTGTATCTCCTGCTACTGACTACTCCTTGAAAGTCAATTTTGAAAGATGGTTTACGACTCGAACAGGAAGAAACTAAGTTTCAGGTTTCTCTTCTTTGTATACTTATTTATTTACTTATGTATTATCTCTCTTCTTTTGGACTCTCAACAGACTTGCGCCCGCCTGCGTAATACTTTTTAGAGGTGCCTCTGCAGAAGGTCTTAAGGTGTTCTATACTACTCCGGTATTTACCTTACGAAGTAGGAGAACTGCAGAAAAATATAATTCGGGATAGTCAGCAGAATGCTTGAAACTGTTGTAAGGAAGCTTTAACAGGTAACAAAAGCACTAATCGTCTTTAAACTTTTTACCGGTTGCCGTTTTATCCAGAATCTTATTATTTTTTATTATTAAACTTGTTTTTTATCGTAACTAACAATTCCCAAGTATAAACGCAATGAACGTTCTGTACTTTCGATCACAGCGCCTTTGTGGTAAAATTTATTTTAACGATATCACGCTGATCCAATCAACACGAACAACGAAAATATTCCCTCACGCCACTTTATATTAGATTTGCTGGTGATGGCAACTCGCAAGGAAATTACAAGTACACCCGACAACCATTTCGTCGAAATGGCAGTACAGTTTTCTTTTGTGATGCGGCAATTAATTTCAACTTTCGCAATAAAAATCTCACGTACGATTATGCGGCCGTTTAAATCTTCCGTATACCTCGATTATACAAATTCGTCTTGAAACGTTCAGTTGAAAGTAGATCTTACGCGATCTAAAAATGCACGTGTGTTTACGAACCCAGTAAATTTAGTTTTGTGTAATTTGCGCAAACCGAGTGTCTGATTTAAAAATTGTTTTTGAACACAAATTCTATGTATTACAAGATTTTAGATTTGTATTTGTGCATCGTTACTTTAAACAGAATTATATCCTCCCCCAGCAGTTGTGATATTGTGTTAAGATGTAGTCGATAGTTTTGATTATTAGAAGCAATATCCATAATGATACTGGAAACCGAAGTTGCTCAAATCTTAATACAATTATTGTCGAATTATAGTATAGTCCGTACCTACTTGTAATACAATCCTATACGACCTAAAGATAGATTCATTCTCTCACACGTGCATACGAGCAACCTGATAAATTAAACCCAAAATTTTACCAAAGCTTACTTTTCAATTTCTTAAATTGCTTTTACATAGAGTGGAGTTAAACTACGTTCTATAGATAATTACGAAACGATCCAAATAAGTAAATCCGCAAAGTGTAGCTATTGCGAAAGGGATTACGATCTGTACGCTCTGCTATGGGTTTTTAAGATTAATTATTGTGATCGTTCTTGCTCTGAAATCTGAGAAGTTCGCAAGGAGCTTACTGTAGGTATCAAAATTCAATTAGTATGTAAATGGTTTTCTTAAGTTGCTTCGATCTCGCCTCTTTGCCTTTTGTATTATACATTTCAGTTATAAAAGCAAAATGAATGGAAGCGTCATATTGATGGATAGAAGTTTAGATTGAATTTAATGGCAGATGTGCGCACTGCATTGAATTCAACAGATAAAATTAACACCGGCGTTCTTATCTCGTACCGAAAAGCTGAAGTGACGATCTTGAGGTTATGTAGAGTTTCGGTGTCGTTTAATCATCAATATAACGTCAATCCAATGCGCTTTAATTCGTGCCACTTTGCTAAAATGTAAATGTCGCACTAACGACAATCGACATTTTACCGTTAATGGAATCAGTCTATTGACGTTGATTGTGTCGGACGTTTTGATAAATATCCCAATTGAATAAATTGAACAGAAAGTGCAAATAAGTGACGTTGAAACATTAGCTCGATATGTGTTTTTCCTGCTTGATTACACAGTTTGACAACGTATGAACGGGTGTCCACCGACAATCTAATTAGTGTTCTCTTTATAGTTTTGTTTGTCTAAATTTGCCTTTCTATTTGTACATTTCAATAAAAACCGTTATTTATGTCACATCGTCTGTGTTGGTCCCACTCAACCTAAAAACTAGATCTGTTACAATCGAAGTGGAAAACCGCGCCTCTCCCATAGTCTGCTGAGCTTGAATGCTCGTGTCCTTTTACCAAAAGATCCAGAATTACAGGACGCACATAAGGTGAGCATGATCTACGGTCTTAATATCCGCACTGGGGAACGTCTACCAAGGATTTATTAATAAGGGTCGTTCCACCGAAAAAAATGTCTCTTCAAGCATGAATCTTCCGCTACCGTCGCTCCGAAAGAGACGCCTATCCCCTACTGACAAACCAGGCAAAATTCGACAAAATGCCATTTTGGCCATATAAAAGCCGACTGCCGGAAGTTGGCCAATCGCGCACGCCCGTATGAATCATCCGCGGAAGCTCATGCTCCAAAGAGTACCACAAATTCCTCGACGAATGCTCCCAAACTGAGCTGTTTTTAGTGTGGCAATCCCAGATATAGGGGAGGAGGGGGCACAGAGGACCTCCGGGGCGATGAGGACCACCATTTTAATTTCTATATCGTTAGCCCCACCTATGCACAAAAGAGATAACCTGCATCTAGCGCTCTTAAAACGTGCGTGATTCCATTTGAGATGTAAACCCATGCATC
Organism: Photinus pyralis; assembly: GCF_008802855.1. NCBI lineage: Eukaryota > Metazoa > Arthropoda > Insecta > Coleoptera > Lampyridae > Photinus > Photinus pyralis. The sequence continues at coordinate 20,214,548 of NW_022170249.1, forward strand.
GTTTTGTAGTGGTGTGATCCCAACGAATTTCATAGTAAGTGATCTAAAATTTATACATTTTCTATGCCCGTAGAATGTCACTTGTAATAGCTATCGGTTTCAAACTTTGCATATTAACAGTCACATATGTTACCAAACGTTAAGTAGTGTTCCATAAATCATAATTAAAACAAAACACAGGTTCGAAAATTTAACCTACAAGATCAACATGGGGGGCGAAAAGGACCGGAGTGAATGGGGCGAAGGGAACCGGTCCTCTTTACCCCCGTATACACGATTTAATATTAACGAATCGTTTGCTTGTGTACCTACTCGAATTTTGGGAATTGAAAACATTTTGATCTATTAATGCCACAAATCCCACTTACCTACTTCACAATAAAAATGCCCATGCCGTTTAAACTGTGTTTTGTTTATTAGATGGTACGAACGTATAAAAGAAAAACGGAAGATAAATGGAACTCTGCTACTATGCAAGCCGCTTTAGACGCTGTTAGATCAAATACTCTGTCTATTAGAAAAGCCAGTCAACGCTTTAACATCCCAAAGACTTGTTTGCTTCGACGTTTGCATAACGTTGTCGAACACCCGGAGCCTAGAAACGACACTTACAAACAAGTTTTTACAGCTGAACAGGAAAAGGTGTTGCTTAACCACATACTGGATTTAGAAAGTCGATTTTATGGCATAACAGCCACAGAGTGTCGGAAACTCGCGTTTGATTTGGCTGAAAGTTTGAATATAAAACACCCTTTCAATAAAGATGTCAAACTTGCCGGGTACGATTGGTTTACAGGATTTAGGAAGAGAAATCCTCAATTTTCAATTCGTGCCCCTGAGCCTACTAGTGTAGCTAGAGCTGTTGGGTTCAACAGACCGCAAGTAGAGAGATTTTTCAGTCTTATTGACTCCACACTAAGAAAACATAATCTTCAGGCCCATCAAATCTTTAACATCGATGAGTGCGGTTTTAACACTGTTCCTGTTCCAAGAAAAATATTAGCACAGAAGGGCAAAAAACAAGTTGGCCGCATCGTAAGCGCTGAAAGAGGATTCAACACTACGGCTGTTTGTGGAATATCTGCGTCTGGATTTTACATCCCTCCATTTTTCCTTTTTGCAAGGCAAAGAATGAATCCTTTGTTAATGAAAGGATGTTCTGCTGGATCACAGGGATACGCAAACAGTTCGGGGTGGATGGATGGTGACCATTTCCTGAAGTTTTTGGATCATTTCATAAACGTTGTTAAACCAAGCGAAGATCGAAAAATCCTTCTTGTGTTAGATAATCATGGCAGCCATTGGACACTAGAAGCGATCACTAAAGCCAAAGCGAATCACATAATTCTAATATCTCTTCCTCCACACACGAGCCATAGGTTGCAGCCTCTTGATTGCTGCATATACGGCCCTCTTAAGGCCCAATATGCGAGAGAATGCGACGTCTGGATGACAAATCACCCTGGGCAGCGCCTCTCCATCTATGAGGTAGTGGAAATATTTTCTACTGCGTTTGCACGTATCGCTAGCGTAGAGAAAGCAGTTAAAGGTTTTTCTGTTACCGGTATATGGCCTTTTAATCCTACTGTATTTAACGACCAGGATTTTCTTCCGTCCGAAATGACTCATGTAGAGGAAATGGTAGATGATTTACAACCGCAAGAGAAAGAAAACCAAAATAAAGTAACCGAACAACCGATCCACGATCGTGAAGATCGTGTTGATGAAACTCAGTCTTTTGCAGAATGTATTGAACTCCTTTCTCCTAAACCGTCTACATCAAAGAAACGACAAGCATCGAAAAGAAAAACGCAACGCTCCGAAGAATTAACAAGCACACCATTTAAAGATGAGCTAGAAAAGATCATCGCTGCGAAGGAGAACCCAAAGACCAAGGTGAAGCGAAAATTATCAGATTTTATTTTTTTTTTATTTTATTATACCTCTCTTGTTTTGGGCCCTCAACAGGCATGCGCCCAATTACAGAGTGACCCGCATAATGCTATTTAGAGGTGCCTCTGCAGAAGGTCTTAAGATGGTCTATACTACTCTGGTATTTACCTTACGAATTAGGAAAACTGCAGAAAAACCTAATTCGGAGTAGCCGGTAGAATGCTCGGAACTGGTCTAAGGTAATTTCCATCTCCGCCACAGATGAAAAATTCACCTCAACCCAGGTTCGAACACCCGACCTTCGGATTTATAACCCAATGCTCTTACCACTGAGCCATAAATCCGATCCGATCCGATCAGATGAATCTCATGCTACTCAAAAAAAAGGAAAGGGAAAGCAGCAAATGAAAAACACAAAAAAACGCCAGGTTTCGTCCGAAAGTGAAGATGATCAACAGAATACTGAGTGTTTGTATTGTAACAGCTCTTTCTTGCAATCCAAATCGGGCGAAGGGTGGATTCAGTGTTTGCTGTGCAAGCAATGGGCACACGATGCTTGTGCAGGCGTTGAGGATGATGAGGATGTTTTTCAATGCAATCTCTGTATTAATAAATAAGTAAAATGTCTTGTAACATGTGTAACTTATTTACGTATGCGTTTTCAGCTTGGATCAAACTTACACTGGACAATTATTGAAACGGTCTTTTTCGCCCCCAGTGGAGGTCCTTCTCGCCCCACATGCTGGGGCGAAAGGGACCATTGCAAGTTTCTGATTTTTTTAATATTGCATAACGTTGAATACACCTTTAGTCTACCTTGCATCAGCAATGGCAATTAGAGAGTCCTATCTTACTATGATGTACAGGTTTTTGCTTTAAATTAACTGATAAGCAAAACAGAAGGCATTTAACCTTGAGAGGTCCGCTGTGCCCCCACCTCCCCTATTCGGAGTAACTGCCCCACATGCAGCACTAGCGGACAAGCGCCATCTTCATGATCTATGATGACTTTTAATATGGTGAACTATTCTTCCTTGTTTCCTTTTCGGAACGACTCGAGGCCACTCCATATGCTGAGCATGCTATTAAACTAACCGAAGAGACGCCCTTTCCAATACCACCCTACAAACTTTCACCTGCAAAAAAGAAAATTTAGGAAGAACTTGAACATATATACCATTTGTTAATAATTGCCGATGACAAATAACGAAAACCATAAAGTAGTGAAATAGCTACCTATCTACGCTATAAGCGCTTTAACTCGAGACTTCTTGTTTTGTACTGTCAGTTTTTAAACATGCCGTCACGAAAGTGGTGTTTTGTGTCAGGCTGCAAAAATACAACAACAGTGACGCCCGATAAAATATTTGTAACTGTCCCGAAAGATAAAAAAAAGGAAGAAAAATGGTTCACAGCTGCACGGCGATTATTATCGGACATATCATCAAAAACCGTATTCTATTGCTGTGAAGATCATTTTAATGTTAGTTGTTAGATGACTGAGTCCTGTTTCTGATAATTAAATATATTTGGGGTTTCTTTTTGCAGCTCGAACAAGATATGGCAAATTATTGTGAATGTAAATGGAGTCATGTGAAGGCACAAATGAAACGGGAGGTGGTGCCACATATTTTTACATGCCAGATAGACAAACAACACGTCGCACGAAGAATACCACGTGAAACAAGCGAAAAAAGGCTTAGAAGGAAACTTGTGAGTGAGATAATCGATCTCCAAGTGAAAAAAATGAAGAAAACTTCAGTGGATTAGAACCGCAATTTGATGAGCCATCGACCTCATCCCGATCAACCAATACCGTAGTAATGAGTAGGAGTGTTGCTTGCCAAACAAAATTTTATCACTATCATTATTATTATTCATTAAATGTATTCGTATATTGGTTTAAATGGGAACCGACAGATAAGTCTTTTGACTTCGTCGGACCTTACTATTGTGTATCTGAAATAAATTCAAATTCAATTCAATTCAATTCCATGCTTCATTACAGGAATTTCCCAATTACAACGAAGCAGTTCACTTGCAAATATATACATTCACAAAACACATAGACAGAAATAAAGAGAACTAAACCTAAATTATAACATCGATACTAATAATTGTAATGGAAATCATAATGCAGGTGATGGAACTTAAAAAATTGATTAATGACATTATTTAACGTAACATATTTATAATTTATAGATGATACAATTTATAATTAAAACTTAAAAAAAAATAAAAAAAAAATTATAAAAGAAAAACTATTTAAAAAAAACTATAATAATGGGCAATGAATTCATAAAAACTACACAGTATCAATACAGACTTTGAGAAAAGAAGATTGAGAAGCAAGAAATATGTCGATATGCAACGAAACATTGTTATAGAGGCGTAACATGGCAATTAATGGGAATGAAACATCATATTTGTGCGCGAATGAGGAATATGAAATAGAAATTTACTACGATTGAAATAAGTTGGTACTAAAAAAATAACTTGACTCAGTAAATTGATGTCGTTAACGGAACCATGAATTAACTTGAAGAAGAAAGTTAATTGAATGATTTTTCGTCTCTTATCTAGACTCTGCATCTGAAATAAATCTAGCAATCTTGTAGTAGAAACCAGTACTGGATAGTGACCCTCAGTCTTAAAATACAAAAATCTGTTCTGCCCCTTTTCAATATTGTTACTATGAATATTGTAACGGAAACGCTCCAGACATGACGTCGCCTTTGGCGCTCTGGAATTTTCTACGCGCGCGATAGTGGGATTTGTGTAGGAAGATTCAAGAATGTACGCGGATGTTCTGGACTTACATTGCTTGCGTGTATAAATGATTGCGGACCGAACATCGCGGCAGTTTTACTACCGAACGAGATCGAGCGCGGAAATATAAATTGCGAAGTGTGTGTGATATAAATAATCGATATAAATTGTACGGTTTTTATAGTGTTTTAGTTTTGTTTAATAAATATTGATATAAATCGAACCCGAATTTATAAATCACGTTACAATATCATAATACGGTGTCCAGATGATTGCCGCGTTCTCTAAGTTTGCTCTAACCAACGATGCGTACAATATTTTAAATGTTCGCTCAGATCTAAAGTTTGTTCCTTGTCGAATTAAAAATCCTAAATTACGGAATGCCTTGTTAATAATGTAAGAATAATGTAAAGTAAGGTAGTGCAGATGAAAATGAACCCAACAGAAGATATAGCTACCTCCCCCTTCAAATTTTCCACGCAACCTGTAGAACCCTCCAAAAAAAGATTGCGCTTGGATGTTTCATCCCCTTTAAGTGATTCACAGAGTAGTCCCACATCTTCGGAATCTAACAGTGATATTGTGAAATCAAGCCAGTCCAGTTCAAATATCAGCCTCAGTTCCAATAGCGAATCGAGTCGTGTACCTACGGGCAAAAACGCACAGAAACGAAATTAGAAATGCTTTTTTACAAATTATTGAAAAAAAATTACCAATGTATTCTCAAAATGTATATTGAAATTATAGACACTGCAGAAACTAACAGGCATGAGAAGACATTGTATTTACTTAATTTTATATAAAATTAAATGTAACGAATCGTTCGCAAGAATTGGCTCTTCGTCAATCGTTAACGTGGTCAGAGTATAAAAAGTGCAACACTATAATAGTATATTAAGTAACAAGGGATTAAAAAGAGTTTTTGTTCCTGAGAGAATGGTTTAAAGCCTGAGGCTTGCCGAGGGCTTTAATATTCTTGAGGGACCAAAAACTAGTTTAAACCCGTGTTGCTTATATTATTTTTTCCAATACCGACCGATTTAAATCCATTTCGAAATTCATATGCTTTTTATTATAATAAAAACTATCAAAAAGTAAGGTGGGGTCTGGTGGATTACTTACGATGTTATGGTTATGCTTGTTTATAAATGTCAACAAAAATTAAAATTTTCTTTTTTCGTAAATCCCTACTTATAAACTGTTTTAAAAATATGAAAAAGAAATTGACCAAGCATATTAAGGCACTTGTTTCATCCCCGAAGATGTATTAAAAGAAGCGGAAACAGCAATGAGCAATTTGCTACCGGAGAAATCCAAATCCGTTTGCGAAAAGGAATATCAACAATTTTGTAATTGGAGAAGCAAACTAAACGTTCGCGGCATTAGGGAAACAATTATTTTGGCGTAGGTACATATCAGAAAAATCAAAATGTGTGAAACCGTCACATTATGGAGCTAAAAAATCAAGAGTTTTCACTATTGTCGATGAGGAGAACGCAATTACTTATTTGACATATAGAAAGTACGAGTACATCGGATTAAGACCAAAAAATGTGCCACATAATAGATTATTTATATTTTATAAGCTTAACAAGTGCACAATTCAGCATATTGGAAAAAGCACATTTTCAAAATTTCCACGTTTAATTGCTGAACTTCTGGGATTGCCTGATGCAACATTATATACTGGACATTGTTTTCGACGATCTTCTGCATCTTTTTTAGTTGAAGCTGGTGGAGACCTTTTTACGCTCAAAAATCATGGGGGATGGAAATCATCTTCAGTGGCTGAAGGCTATTTGGAACAATCTCTCTACAAAAAGATTTTTTCTCGCGTTACGGCGGAGAAGAAAGATACGTTGGAGAAAAATCCAGTTAATAATAGTGATGATATGCCATCGACATCAACAAGAATAAATAATGCTGGATGTACTTTAGGGCCCTTTATAAATTGCACTTTTAATATTACGTGTTCTGAAAATAAAGAAAATTAGTTATTTTTGAATTGTTTACAAGAAAACAAAAATGAGGGATTAAAATTACCCGTTAATGCACAAAAATTAGGGATCAAATTCAATAAAACAATGTAGGTATTGGAAAATAGTATATTATATACCGCGGGACTGAAGTAGCATTTTTAATTCCGAAGGTAAAGTTTATGGTGCTTTTGAAACCTCTTGCAGCCAAGGCGGAGAGCCATACAGGTTTCAAAGTCTTGGCTATCCAACATGGTACCAATGTTGGCAGAAGGAATACATTGGAGCCAAGCTCCAGATAGTGCACCTTGAACTGCAAGGAATCGTGCATTATCAGTGTTTGTCTGGGATTTAAATTCGATGTCTTTAATCCGCTTGATGTTGATTAGATCCCAGGATTTTTGACTATGAGGAATTGCAGCAATCTCAGTATTTAAATAACTCCATGCCATTAAAGCATCAGCCCGAAGGTGGATAGGAAATTGGCCATCCATATGGGGAAGAATTTGAGACGCCAAAGTCTAGAGTTAGACCAACAAATGTAGTTTTGTTTTATCTACAACTACCTATCTAATAATAAAGGATAAAGATTTTTCCAGAAATCTAAAGCGCAATTAATGTGATGTGCTCGGTAAAATCTGCATCGTATGTCACTTCTATTGAAGTAATTCTCTTCGACCTTTCAAAATCTCGTGCTGCTACACAAAAAATTCCTTTTCTAACATCAGCAGTAATACCGTCGGGAGAGACTCCAAATATGCCATATTTTTTTAAAACTACAAATCCTGTGGTTTTAATTTCCACATGTAGTTTCTTTTCCAAGTGCCTATGTATCAAATTTCATTTAAATACTTTTATAAATAAAAAAGTTTGCAATTCAGTTTATAAATGGTCGGGGCACTGCTTTGGCATTGCGTATTATATGGCTGAAGCTATTGAATTTCATGCAATTCAGTTCATAACTAACGGAGATGTAAAAGTGATCGAACACATCTAGGTAAACAAAGTTATCGTTCACACGGACAGATAGATGGACAGACAGACAAAGGAACAGACGGAGAGACCAACAGACGGACGACAGATAGCAATACAAAATTATAAAGGATCTCTAGGATCGTTAATAAACGGCAAAAGTGTAAAATTATGGAACATGTAAAAACGTTGTTTGGTTTTTTTACAATAACTTTTTTAGCAATAAACGCAGAAAAAATTTATTCCTTGGTGCAAGCCTCGACACCATAACGAACCAAATAGCGAAAAAAGTAGAACAATAGCTCTTAAGATAAAGAACTAGTAGCATCTCAACGAACGAGCGGACGGACGGACAAAATGGCCACAATAGTGAAATTTGTTTTATTTTCGTTGAAATGCGCTAAAAAGGACAAGTAAATAGTTGGCAGAGTAGTCAGGATTTAAATTCCCCATTTACAACGTCCGCTGCCGCATACCTTTTAATAGATTACATACAACACCGAAATGAAAAAACATTTAAAGAAGTTCAAGGGTAATAGAGAGAGAAATGTAGAGCTAGAGATGTGATGAATCAATAGAAGAATCGAAATGCTATTCCATGAAACAATACATTCAATAGGATGACCGCGACCCTATTTCATTAATATAGTGTTAAATGGACACGTACGAAATTTTGAATTCAAAACAGTTTGCGGTTCCGTTATAATACCACGTATCTATATATCTCTGAACACTGAATTTTTACCCGGCGCTTTAATTTAGCTCCAAATTAAATGGAACGAATGCGGGGAGGGATTTTAGCGAAATTCAAATATACGTAGGCGGGCATGTGTAAAAAGGGAAGGAATTTGTACAACAACGTTTAAATTAAAACAACAAATTTCATTATTTCGGTGCTTCATGTTCGTCGAGTATGAATACATTTAATCCTCATTGAATAAATTAGGTCGGAACAAGTTTAGTGAGAAGCAGAACGAATTTTGCGTAATAATTACCCGTGATCCTAAAGGTACGCGAATTAGAACACTTAATCGACCCGCAGGTAATGTAAATTAAAAGTTATTACCTAAGGAACCTCGTAAGTCAGCACGAATAGTAACTTACTGCGAATAATTTAAAATAAATGTCTTACACTTCGGCATCATCTAAAACGAAGAAATTTATGTATTCATCCTATTCCGGTGTTCTTTCGTATCTCTCATTTCTCGTTTTGACAGATACACAAACATATTACATAAAGATCACTTTTTAGTAACGTAATTTTATATTTCACTATGATTACTATGTAATTTGGAGAGGTTTTCAATTTTTCAAAGAATATTTTATGGGCATGCTTTGTGCATCCGCCCGCCTGTCTGTTCAACTCGAGAACAAAAAGTGATATCCATCTCAAATTCGCTAATCAATTTCTACGAGTTGTACTGAATAGGGTAAAAGTTCCCAAGCGTATGCACTTCGAATATTGACTCTAAGATTCACATTATTTGTTTTTTATCGCATTTTTGCAAATTTGCGTGTAAAAAGATAGCTTATAATCTCACCCTGCAAGGATTTTTTCCTTAAGCATCCTTCCGAGTCCAACAGAGTCTTTACGTTTTACAGAGTCCTAATAGAGCGCATGCGTTTGGTGCTACAGCTGACTTTATTTACGTTGCTCGTTTACAAAAACCAAGTTCGTTCAAGTTCAATTTAATCGTGAGTCATTGTTTAAATAAACAATGGTCGAGTGAAGGATTAATTAAAGACACATAGACAAGAAGATGGAAAAACGGCACGGGAATAGTTTTTCTGCTTTCCTCTCCGAGCTTTCAAAAGTAAATATAACTATCTTTAATTTTTTTAATTTTAATTCTTAACAGAACGAAGAAAGCAAGTTAACTTTTGGGGAGCTTTCTTCAAAAGCTGCAGCAAGTTGGCGCAGTTTAACAGCGGAAACAAAGAAGGTAAGTCCAGGTATGACTATAGATGTAATAAATTAATATATGAATGAATTTATCCACATAATATTTATGAGGTTAATTGGAAAAGTGCATTTATATAATATAAAAATAAAATAATTGGGGTTAATTGCACGGTCAAAATATTAACAACTTAAGCAAATCTTACGAGCAATAATTTGTAAGGGTTTTTAATGTAGGCATTATGAAATGATGCGCTGTGTCGTATAGTGTCGTATACACTGCAGAGCTTCTAGACTACTGTATGGTGTGGGGTTACGGTGATTTATTTGTTTTAAGAAGTTATTTTGGTTGCATAAAATTAGGCGTCCTTCAGAAGAGATTTTGTCATTTAAAAGTAGCCATAGGGAAAAACAATACACGTAAATCCCTATGTCTACTTTTTAATAAATATCACTGCAGAAAAAATGTAAGGAAATTTTACAAGCTTTCAGTTTCTATGTAACACTTAGGAACCAACGTTAATAGGATAAACGCGAAAAACTGAAAAAATGGGCCCTTTTCCCCTCCTACTTCCGGCACAGGTCCAAAATATTTTAGTATCTTCATCTCATAAGAACTATGAACAAAGTTATGAAGTAAATCAATGACGTCCAAACATTCCCGTCTATACCTGTTTTGAGCGTTCATTGACTGATTTGTTATTGTATGGAATTTTAAAGAACGAAGAAGTCACAAAATGTTCACTCCAGTAACAGTAACGTGCAAAAATGACATTAATTTATCGAATAAGGTGTTTCTGGTAGTACTCCTAGATATATAGAATGCTTTTCGAATTGTTATCACCGCGTGCAAACTGAATTACGTTCACCACGCGCTTCAAGCACGTACATCATTTTCCTCTGCCTTTAAAACCTCGATCTATATTTCAACCAAATGTAGCCATATTTTACAAGAAACTATTTCATCGAGAAAGCCTTTTGTAAACAAAACGAATCAGATACGAGTTCGATGTTTACTGAACGAAGAAGTGTCGATTAAAAAAAATACGGTTTGTATCGATTCATAAACACAGACGTCCTGGACTGCTAGATTGAATAAAAATGGAAAATATTCTTAATCATTTTTAGGAGGAAAATTACGAGCAGGAAAAGGGGATTTGAAAATTAGATTTCAAATTCTATTGTGTATCCTTTGAAAGTAGGCATTTTTAAAAGGCACGCGGTGAAATTGGATGAGTTTACAACGAATCCCTTGTCGTTAACAGTCAACATTTCATATATCATAATATGACAGCGAGAGATGATTTATAATCCTATCAGATTAATGTTTTCATTTCTAGTAAAATTGAATTGTAGCAGAATCCTCGCGGTACATGCACACGCAAATCCTTTCTTCAATTGTTCCCCGTTGATAGGGGTAGCAACACACCATTGCTTTTATTATCGTTTCGCCGTTTCCAAATCTCTTCCCTTCTCTTGGACACAAGTTATTTGTAGGTTACAATGGCGGTACTAGTTCTTGAAATAAAAGTAATTATCTTTGGTTATACCTTGACATTTAATATTGACACCGTTAGTAGGTATCTAGAGCACACTACAGAGAAGATCGATTAAATTTAAAAAGGTGTCTTTTTAAATGCACAATTATGGTATAATTTCACATTTAAATTTAAATCAGCTATATAACAAAGAAAGTTTAGGTTTGTTGACACGCCCAGTATCACAAAATGGTTATTACTTTCTTGTACGTATAGCCACGTCCTATTTTACTAATTTAAATATAATATCCCCCACCCCTTAAATAAACAATGGAAAATTACGTAGTCAGTTTATTTTACACACAAATTGAAAAATCATACATTTTTTACTTACATAAAATGACCGATCAAACTTCACTTGATGTTTATTTTCCGTACCCGCAAATGAAACTTCGTGTACTTTTCCCTAAGACCCCGCATTATATTTTTACGCTGCTAGTTCACACGTTTTCTTTTTCAAATTGAGTTAATACTTCCCTAACTTTTACTGATGAACCGTTTCAATTTTTTGTTAATTTCTCGTACGGGTTCCTCTGAACCAAATTGTTTTCAACGCTTCGACGCGAGTATTTTAAACATTCTGCACTCTTAATACTCAAATGAGCTCTACCACGGTTCAAAACGTAATCTGCTCAATTAGCTCCTGTCCCACCGCTCAATTAATTCCAACACCACTGTTATATTTCAGCAGCCACCGCCCTTTTTTCAGTGATTAATAACAGGCTGAACCTTTGTGAGTAAGTTAGGTCCGAAGAGACACCCAAGTTTTTCATACTGCTACAAATTTAATGGTACGTTCTCCCAGTCCTTTGCTTGTGGAGGCAGATGAGGCTGCTGAATTTCTCAAATTACGTCAATATCGAGATTTTCGTTGTGCCCTAGAAAAATTATAATTATTTCGTATAAAAGATTTTGTTAGTGTCTGTATTTTATTTGAGCTAGCTGGGCAGGTGTTTTGTGGGGGGTTTAGTGACCGCTTGCCATTGCATATTGCCCATTCTTATTTGGCACCCAACGTGGGGCACATAGCATTTCTATTTGTCATCCTTACGGTGGGGGCATTAGGAAAACGGAAAATTAGGTCGAAGTTAGTCAAGTTAGGGGAGGGAAATTGATTAAAAATTCATAATTACAATGGTTTTGGTTTGAGAGATTATAAAATTTTTTATTTGTGTCATTTTAAGGGAGGAAATGTGTAAACTACCCCCTGGGGACGTTTTATTTGGTTTCAGCACCTAAAATAACGATGCGTCATCTTGTACGTGAATTTCAATTATTTGTTGACGTTAATAGTTATTTGTATCACAAGTCCAGAAAATGGATGTTTGCGAGTGTGAGTAAGGTTGCAGGCCGAAGCGGAGCTGAGGCCTGCAATACGAATACTCGCAAAACATTTTTATGGACGTGTAATACACAAGATTTTTTGTGTCGAAGTAAAAAATTTGAGGGAACAACGTTCATTTTAAAATTTATATTTCTACCTCCTATAATTATAAGCCGTCATACTTGCATTCAAATTTCCAATATGTCGATGTTATGTTGGTAGCACAGACAGTTGGCAGTTGGTAGCACAAGCATGTCAATTCACAACCGATATTTACCAGTGTTTATTCATTAATTGTGATTAAATGAATAAACAAAGCATTTACGTTAATTTAATTATTATTACAAATTTCTAAAACGCTTAGCGCAGTCTTAAGAAGTTCATATCATTTAAAAGAAGCTGCGCTAAAACTAATAAGTAGTAAGTTGATTTCAATGGGAAACATAACCTTGAAATTTATTTCAATTTCAGCTAGTGCTTACGGCTTACACCTATTTTGGGAATTGGGTTGCAATGTTTTCATTTGCAAATTGATTTATCATATTAATTGCATTACATATAAGAATTATAACAAGTTTGTTTGGATATCTACTTCTCGTTGGCTGTCGATTACGAGGAGAGCAGCAAGAGGGCCGATGATTGCTTCGTGCAAATCTACAATTTGGTGTATGCAGTGTCGTTTGATTATTATGGTCTTACTACACGGAAGTAACTGATTGCGGAAATTTTCATCATAGATATGAGCATAGATATCGACAAGAAACCGTTTTCATATGCGTACACCTCCTTTTCAGAAACTGTCATCTTCAGAGAAATATAATTGCTTGTAGATATATAATTTATGGAATAATGTATACAGTTTAATGTTAACAATGGCAGAAATAATAATAATTACAAATAGGTATAGTGTCGTTACTCTTCATCCGTTTAGTGTTGTGTTTTTTGACTGCGTTAATTTACATGCGAAACCATTTGTTGACATTCCTGGCATCGAGTGTGGAAGTAGGTAAACTTTAATTTCCTATATTTTAAATTAGCTCTCTGTTTTTTGTCATAAACCGTAAGTTTACCATTGGTAAACATGTACAAGTGTCATAACCGCACTAAAGGCAAACTTGTAAGTGAAACTTACAATTCTTGATTAGGGTACTTACCTACCGCATTTACATATACGTATTACTATGTTACCAAGCCATAAAGTGCTTAAAATGGAATTTGCACAAAAAATATGCCTATCATTCTAACAATTTAATTTAAATTTAGAACTGTCATTGCAAATTAAATCAGTTCCACCAACCAATTTTTAGTGATATTTTTGCCGGCCTAGGCCAGCAAATCATAACTTTCTGGACTAATTTGGCTACAGAAAACAAAGCTTTGAAGCAGGGAGACACAAAAAAGTATTTATTTGTTCAATTTTATTACGTGCTAAAAGACTAGATTTAAACATCTGGAGATAAGTGACTTTGTTATACGCATGTGCAGTTTATAGTTTAACGACGCACTAATTTGTTAAGGAAGTGGAGGGGAAAGTCCAAAAGAAAGGGAAATGGTTTTAAATAGAGGAGGCGGACGTTAATCGTGGATCCTTGCTTATTTGGTGGTGAACGATAATCGTTTTTTACGAAGCGGCTTGTTGTTTTGGCGATTGGAAGTTTTGTCGTACTTAAGCAAATTATTGCAAGAAAGTCCGTCTTGGTCCGTCTTGCCAGTTAGAAAGTGTCTATAGAAGAAAATATTAAGAGATGAAGGGGAATGTTTAAAGTCGAATTAAAGAAGTATTTGTTTCTCAGTGCCATAATTACAACAAACTCAACGTCAACGTAATTGGCGACACAAATACAAGGACACATGTCCAGCGATCGGAAAAACATGCACTGCATGCTGAAAAGAACCATTTTAGGAAAGTATGTATTTCGGCGGGTCGCGCAGGTATCGAAACGCGAGTCAAAACGAAAACCAAATCGTCAAAAAGCAAACATCTGACGCGTGTTGAAGAAGTCGAACAGGATTCTGATACAGACGCAGGGAGCTACGCTTCCTCGAACACTTCGAGCATAAGAAACGTTGAACGCGGAACCAAACTAAAACTGGAAATTAACAATGTTCACGTGGAAATGTTATACGATCCAGGGGCGGTACATTCAGTATTATGGGGTGGAAACGTTAGGAAAACCAACGCCAAACTCTCATAGCGCATACAGATTTGGAAATTAAAACTTTGGGAAAAACAAAAGTAACGGTCCAAGCGTTGGATCAAATGAAAACATAATCGGTTTATGTTACGGAAACAAAAGACATTCCATTATTTGGGTTATACTGGTGCATGGAATTTAATCTACCTTTGCCACCAGGAGCAAAAATTAGTCACCTAACATCTAATCTAGAAATTCGCCATATACACTCAATGCAAAAAACAGAACTTTGATGCGAAACTTAAAGAAACATATCTTTGGATTGAACTTGAAAAACTGTTAAGTAAACATTCCAGTATTTTTTACGGGAAATTGGGAGTACTAAAAGGAGATTTGGTTGGTACACATCCATATGAAACCCGATACCGCGCCATTCCAAAAACCTTTAGACCACGACCGGTACTATTGGCTCTACAAGAGCAAGGCTCCGCAGAACTAGAACGACTAATAAAGGAAGATGTTTTGGAACCATTATATACTGAAACGTCCATTGAAAATAAGAAACAAATCACTACAATCATTCTGGGAGCAAAGAATATCCAGATGGACGCTTCAACCAGTAACGATATTAACAATATCAGCAAAACATCGGAAAAATTTCACTTCTTCTCTGGAGTACATTTTTCAAAATGCAAACATGTTGTTGATGTACAATAAATAATCTTGATAGTTGGTATTAACGTTTGATAAAATTTTTGGTTATACATTGTTTTGACAAGGGCTTATCCCACTGAGTGTGGTAATGAAGTTCTTATCCCACTCAAAATAACCAGGATAAGTGATAGTTCTCCTACAGGTTTTGGAAGATGAAATACGTCTTTCTTCAAATGCAGTTGAATGGTACCTACATTCTGAAAAATCTATGTATCTATGTATAAGTGAAAAATAATTTACCTAATTTTTAAGGAATCTATTTTGTGTTTGTAATGACTAATAATACAAATAATTGAAACAAAACCTTACTTGTTGTATTTAATTCATGTGCCACTCCATCCCATAATTTATCTAACATGAATCTGTTGTGGTGATTATTGCCTTTCTTGTCCCAGAAAGAGCCCCTAACAAATACCTCACTATTAATTTGTCAAGTTCCCTATGCACAACGCGACGAAATTCACTGATTTCATATCGTCCCTCATTATCCCCACTTTCGTAATTCCCCAAAAACGCCTACACAGAGCGAAAAATGTTATAGCCATTGATTTAACAAAATTTAAAATACATTTTGAAAGATATAGTTTTCTAATGACCCCCCCCCCCCCCCCTCACAACACTCAATACTTAATTCGCACGAGATATGATTGAGTTCTTTCATTATTCATTAGGAAGCGTTTGTTTTTACGAATCTCTAAACTGTTTTGACAATCTCGGTCACTTTTACTACTCACTTGCTTAACCACTCAAATACCGTCATATATTGACTATTTTCACGCATATGTGCTGTAACGCTTGATAACGATTACCATTGAAGTGAACCATGTGCTCTTTAAAACAAACCCAATATACAGGCTGATTCAAATTCGAGGGCCACCACGGGGATCTCGAGATAGGTAGGTAGTTTAAATTTGGCAAAGTTGCGTATTTTGATGCTTAACAAAATGCAGTTTTGGAACTGAAAAAATTCCGACTACTTTCGGAAATATCCGTAAAACAAGTTGTAAATCAGCATATGCATGATTAAAGCGCATTTTTAGTAATGCAGGTCAGTATTTTATTAGCGAAGTTTAAAATTATCGATCTCACGAGTAATTTTGGCTGCGTTAAATAATTAATTTTATTTAATTTCAATTGACGGTACGTCTTCATTTTGTAAAACAAATCACAAAGTAAATAATAAGTTTTTATACTGGTAGCGCTATCTAACGGTAAAATTATAGCACCTCCGAAACCCATATCGAAATTATTTTCTTCAATTATCGATCTCACAAGTAATCTAACTCAAAATAGACTAGTGCCTGCACATCTACACTATAGCAGAAAGCTTTTAGTGAAAATTTGAAGTCTCTAGCTATTGTAGTTGTGGAGATCTAACGCGGACAGCCGGCCTGCCAGCAATAACGAATATAATAGCGTATTTTTTTTCAAAAATGCGCTAAAAACGAACTAATAATGAAACTGCCTACGTGCAGTATAAAATGAACATCCAATGAGGTGAAGAGTTAAACGCGCTTGATTAATGAATCCAATATAGGAGGTATCATTTACGCAACTACGTAACGTCATAAGTAACACGTAAGCTTAGGCGGTAATTTATATCTCAAACGACATATTAGATTACTAAACGGAATCTAATTGTACGAGATATTCCACAATAGTGATGAATTAATTAAGATAGAACGAGGTATTGATGATAGACGTGCACCATAGAGAAATTTCTATGTTAAGCGATTTACCTCTTCAATTTATAGCCTCTTCGTGTTCTACGCCCGGCATTTGGCATCCCTATAGAAAACCCGGTAGGATTACGAATATTAGAAATATTGATTCCCGTTTGAAAATGAGTGACAGTATAAGCACGAACCTGGAGAATGATATCCCTCAAACTACTAAATTATTACCATAATAAAGATGTTTTCTATAAATTCTCATTCTCGTTTTAATGGTTGTTTGAACATCTTGTGATGGATGAAACTCGACTTCTTGTAGTGCTCTTAAAGTAGATACACAAAGAGCAGATTTAACTTTTATTTTGTGGCGATATAGATAAATAATGTATTCCTACTCATGTCAAAGATGTAGTCTGAGTACTGAAGTTTCCAACTTGTAGAACTTGAAAGTTTTTTCACTCAAAGGCCAAATCTACATATATAAAACAAGCTATAAAAGAGATTAGATTAGTTTTAAGTTTTCAAGTAGGCTTTCAAAGGTGTATTACGGCTTGCAACTATATAAAAAAAGCGCTTTTGTAACGTGTTTCGTATCTTAATTTTAAGCCATAAAAGGTCCTTTATTTTATACGAACAGGTTTGTAGCTTTCCAGTAGGTGCACAATTTCTCTGCTGATGGTTGAAGTGAAACTTTTATTTTAATCACAATTCCCATACATTATATAATAGACTTGTAGGATTTTTTTGAATAAAGAGAATGTGTTTTCGATAGGACGAATGTGTTACGCCTACTTGCAGATTTTATTTTTGAATAGAATAGTTGAATAGGGTAGATGACAAATTTTTTAAAACCAGTTATAACTGTTCGTATACCTCTACTATAACTTTAAAATATGACATTTCAGCAAAATAAATTATATTATTGCATATTTATACAATTTAAATTGTAGATTTTTATTCTAGCGCCAAAACGCTGTTTTGTGTCATGGCGGTGTATGTGACGTCACAGTCCTGACAATTATAAACACATAACCCCAGCGTAAATAGTTTAAAAGATTTCGTGATGAATTATAACTACCGTAAGTGGTGCCCTACCATGGAGTACACTTTGTCGTGGTGTAGGGCTCAGTAGTCACATTTTTCTGTAGCACAGCTAAGTATCCCAGGCGGGCAAATCTGGTTCCAAGGATGCTGTATCATTCAAATGCTTCATGGAGTAGAGAAATCCAAAAGGGTTTTCGACGATTGCTCATTAAACGTAATATAGAAAACTATATTGACATGAGTAGTGCATTTTTCACGTACGTTAACTCCTGAGCGTGCGGTAGACGACAATTTGGACAACTTCCGAATCCGATTGAGCCATTTGCCGATAGAGTTTCGAATAATCGGACTAGATCATGACTTGTTAAATGTGACAAAGGAGACTTTATCGACACTAGTATTCCTTTGGACTCTGAGGGGTTGTAAAAGTAGCTTGATAGTAGGGCAAAGAAAAGAATTGTTTTCTTCGTCGACAACTAAGGAAACTGCATACAGCTTTGCGTGAACCGTATGTTGCGGGCAAATTTTGACTTAACTGTGAATAAGTTGCCAGAGTCTTCTGTTCGACTGCACCCAATGTAAGAGTGCCCGCCATAAAAACTGTTTTTCCAAAAAAATTTGTTTTAAGAACTACTTTATAAATTTAGTACCTTTACCTATCTACAAAATGTTCGTAACAGAAAACTCTTAAAGTGGACATAGCTTACTGAATCATCTCCATATGATAGCTTCGATGACCTAAAAACAAAGCATCTTAAGTACACATTCCTCTTAAATAACTACATTTCTTGTAAAAAATCTAAGCTTAACTTAAAATCCTACAAGACTTATGGCAGTTTTCTGATGAACAAAAATCTTTGTTTGATGCAAGAAATATTCCCAACATCATTTCATCAATGTTTGGCAGATTGGCTGCTACCAGCTTTCGTATACCCACTTTCCATTCTTATCTGGTTTTAAAAACTAAACTTTAGGATAATATAATCACTATAAAATGCAACAAGCACTAAATTAAAAAACGTAGACAAACTCTACAAACGCACAGAGGATTAGGATAATGGCGTCACGCGCTCTGATTGGCGTTTGATATCACGTGACAAATGTCGTTATTTTTTAATTTTAGTTTTACTAAAATATAATAGTTTCTCGTGTACATTACCAAAGAAAGTTATTTTGCGATACCCTGACACCTTACTCTATCTTATGAAACAAAAATTTATTTATTCTTTTTCCACTGTCATGTACCCTATTCAAGTCTCTGGTTGAATTAGATTTAGGTGATGATCTTAATTTTTCATTCGAGTTTATGTTTTCAGGGATTTCTAGTCGACAGAAAGAAAACTCATAATCTGCTTTAGGGCATTTTTATATCAAAAGACAGTTCAATTATTAAACGTTATTTTGAACTGTAAACACACTTTCTTACATATTTATTTAATAAGGAATCAGTCTCCAAAAGCTCAGTCAAAAAGCGTTCTCTCAAATACTTTTAAAATCAGTTGTAATACTCGCACGGCATTTTATTCAAAGCCACTTCGTCAGATGGTCTTTTGAGTTCTCTAATTTCAAAGAAACCTCTCGATTTTTCGAATTTCATCTCATGAAATTTAAATGTAAGTTATACAAATGCGGCGCATATTTTTTCGTTCACATATTCTATTGTATGCCTTGTAACAAACGCTCATTCTGCAAAGTCGAAATCTATATTTTCGGTAAAAAGAAAAAATCTCCTTAAGATTTTATGTTGTACTGAAAGGAAATGAACATTCCGCCTAATAAAACGGAGCTCTTTGCCGGATTTGGTTCGTTGCCAAATGCATTTGATGCATTCATAAATTTATAGGAAATTATTCTCCTCGGTCCATTTTTATTATTCCATGTCACCATTTTTCTTCCGTCTGTGGGAAAAGAGCACAGCAGTTAATCACTTAGTTCTTTTGCTGTAAGTGCCCTATTTGTACCATAATAATACTCACTGCCCTCAATTTTATGTGCGGAGGTTTCGTTCTAGAACCGTCGACCTTACTACATTTTCCATTGTTTTTCTGCGGCAGATGTGTACGGTTTTCGTTCCCTTCGAAAAAATCAAATTTCGGAGGGCGAGGATTTCGACCTTTGCATATTGGTTCCGGATATTTTTTAAAGAGAATTTATAATGACAACGCACTGCGCCGTAGTGTTTTACCGTATCAAAATTTAAATGTGCACATCTTATTATGTGAAGTATATTTAAACATTAATTTGTAATGTAAGAGATAATAATTTTAGGAGGAAACGATTTAGTATCGACTTAGGACTGGCTAATAAAAGGCATAGATTTGTCATTTACACCTATATTATACATTATGTATAAAAAATCAAACAAACTGATGTGCACTAATTAAAATACAAAAGAAAGACATTTGATTTGATCTATATTAATCACTGTGTCCGATCCATTTTACACCAAAATTTATATTGTGATCTGGTTCTCTTCTACAAACTCTTAATCTATAATTCAGGGGTCGGCAACCTTATCCAGCGTAAGGGCTCATTCTAAAATAGTTTACTCATGAAGGGCGCATGAATGGTGAACGCAAATCAAATGTTACATAAGGACAAAACAAGATGTTTATTACAACAGGAATACATACAGTTAATATAAGTCTGTTGTTACAAAGATTAAGTACTACTTGCTAGTTAGTGTGATCCCTGACCTTGCATTTCTTCCGACAACTTGATGAAATTCGGCTCATAATTTGAAGTACCTGTCCTCATACAATGGTCCAAATTTACATTTGTCATTCTGTTTCTATATTTTGATTTCAAGTGCTTCATTGTTGAAAATATAGATTCGCATGTGTAAGTTGATGCACTATAGGCGTGTATTTTAAGAGATAATCCTCTTAAAATAGGATACTTATTTGAATCAACGATATTCCAAAAGTTTTCGTCTCGCATGTATGATTTCAGGTTCAAGTCGTTCTTCATGGTTACTATTTCCAGCTCTAATTCCTCATAATTTTCTATGCCAAAATAGTTTTTGATCTTTTGCGAAATATCACCTTCTGCAAATGGGTTAATTATGAACTCCAAGATTGGCTCAAGATTATGAAATTGTTGAAAACCAGAATTAAATTCGTCCAAAAGTGTATCTAAATGAGGCACAAAGGAAATTGTATTAATATCCTTTTCACATAAATTGAGGTCGTCGAAAACTTTCTTTAAATTTGGAAAGTGTGATGTTGAATTTTTCAATAAATGAGATTTCCATAGAGTCAGTTTGGCTTTGAATGTATTCACTGATCCAACCATCTTCGCAATATGACGATTTTTCCCCTGCATTTCCAGATTTAGTTCATTGAGTTTTATTGTTAAATCAGTGAGAAACCCCAAATCTGCAAGCCATGAGTTATTAGTCAACTGTGGATAATCTTCCCCTCTTGTTGCCAAGAACTGTTTAATTTCGTTTATTAAACTGAGAAAGCGTACAAGCACTTTGCCTTTGCTCAGCCATCGAACTTCTGTATGCAATAACAAGTCCGCATACTCGGCATCTTCATCTTGCAAAAGCTGACGAAACAAACGGTGTTGCATTGAAGCAGCCCTAATAGAGTTTATTATCTTTACGACAATTTTCATGACGTGTTCGAAACGAAGAGTTTTGGCACACAATGCCTCTTGGTGGATGATACAGTGATAATGAGCGAATCGAGGAAACATCTCATTTGCCATACACAGTGCAACGAAGCCATTTCTATTGCCTATCATTGCAGGCGCACCATCAGTAGCTATGGCAGCCAACTTTTTTAATGGCAATTGACTTTCTTCTGCAAAGTTTATAAATGCATCGTAAATATCTTTTCCTTGTGTGCGACCCTTCAGCGGCAACAACTTTAAAAATTCTTCTTTTGTGGTAAAATCATTAAATACCATTTTAATAATAACACATAGCTGTGCAATGTCGGTAATGTCGGTGGACTCGTCGAGTTGAAGAGAAAAAAACTTACACTTTTTAATATCACTTTCCAACTCCGATTTCATATCAATAGCGATAACTTCTATTCTTCTCGACACTGTCCTGGCTGACAATGGTATCGCTTCAATAGCTGAAATAATTTCACTTTTGTTTTTAAAAATGTCAAAAACAGAATCAGCAGCCGTTAAAAAGGCTTCCTTTATTATTTCTCCGTCTACAAAAGGTTTTTTCTTTTTAGCCAACAAATGAGAAACCTTTAAAGATGCAATAGTAGCACTTTTCGAAAGTTGAACTGGTCTGGTGAAAACACTTTGTTGTTTTGTCAGATTTGTCTTCAATTCTCCGACACGTTTCTTTCGGATTTCAGTATTTGGGGGAAAACTATTGTTACACGACGAATGCACAGTATTGAAGTGTCTTTCAATGTTACTTTTTTTAGGCACTGCTACACTGGCGTTGCATAATAAACAAATACTTTTTCCGTTAAACTCTATAAAGAAGAACTGTTCTTCCCACTCTTTATTAAAATAGTAAGTCCTTGGTCTTTTACTCATGTTAAAAGCACAAATTAACAAACCAGTACTACAAATAATTATGTAGGTAGGTAGCGCACTGATCACGAAACACGAATGGCAAGTTGTTACTGAATACGAAGATACGAGCGCTCGTGTGTTGTGGGCACATCAAAAAGTTCTCGCGGGCGCACGTGCGCCCGCGGTCACAGCGTTGCCGACCCCT
>NW_022170249.1:20237281-20294835 GCF_008802855.1 Photinus pyralis
CCTTAACGAGTTATTACACATCTAATTTAATAGGTGGCTTACTAACTCTACCTGAACGAGTTACTCAGTTTGTAACACTTTTGGGTGTATGGCTCAAATGCCTATTTATAAATTTCTCAGTGGTTCCATATTCCCGATTGGCATTACTAGTACTTGGCGTGTCTGGATCAGTCACGTTATTGTTGCTAGTTACGTTAGGTGACGATACATAAATAGGCATCCGTACACGAGCAGGACTAGTATTCCTCTCATTGAAACTATGTTCTATGGCTTAAAACGGCACCTACTCCACAGCCACTAGAATCGCATGTCACGAAGATTGGTAAACTTGGATTATAAAATGTTAGTAGGTACATTATCTGAAGAAGATTAATTGTTTGCTCATTTGAAAACACCTTTCAGCCTCCTCAGACCCTACATAAGTCATAAAGAGGTGGAGTCCTTTGAAGAAAATCAATCAATCTTCCTGAAGGAGTCACATGTTTACAAAATAAATGGAGGTTTAAGATGAAAGAAAACAGTGATGGTGAAGTGAAGTTCCGTGCTAGACTAGTAGCGAAGGGGTTCACTCAGAAACCGGGAATAGATTTTGAAGACACTTATTCGCCAGTCGTAAGAAAATCGAAAATCGTCTTATTCATTAAATTTGGCTTAGAAAACTTCCAAACGCACTGTTTAGGTAAAGAATTCGATTTTATGTATCTTTAATGGGTATGTTTATTTTAAATAGCTGTGCTAACTTAATTGAAAAAAAATCAATGCCCAGTCCCTGCAATACGAAGGGGAAAGTTGACCATTATTTGGGTGTTCGGCTTTTAAAAAATTTAAATTAGATTCGCAAAATAAAAAGGCCTGATATTTTCCGCTGTTTTTATTATACGGTTTATTTTGTAGTATAATTTTAATAAATGCTTCTGTTAATGGCAGATTGGCCTGTTATTGTAATAGATTTATAAATTCTTGGAAAATAAACACACTATACAAAGCTATAATAATTACCATGTAATTATTATGAGCAGACAACCCTCTGTAATGTCAATGTAATTAAATCGTATTTGAAGTTATTGATTTACCAATATTCAAATCAGGCTCGCTAACAAAGGGTTCGCAAGAGAATTTTCCGGGCTAAATTTTAATGTAATCCTTGGGGATTTGGGCGAACTCTTCTCCTGTTCAATATTTGATAACGCTAACTTCGTCTTAGCTTTTATCCTTTTATATATAACGATGGAAACATTGACGTGGCGTTGATGGGATTGTAATTGAAAACACGAGAGCAATAGCGGTTACAAAAATCCGACGCTAACACGATTCAGTTTATAATGTAAATAAGGCGTCTCAAATTCAATATTTATACTGCATCAAGCGGAAATTGTAATTTGCATATGCGCAGCGTTGAGGATGACATAAATAAATAACTAAATGATGATTCCTATACCCGTTCTTATTATCCATTGGAAAACTTTTGTGTTCCACAACAGTTCGATGTACGATTTATGGTGTAAATATTCTCCTGGGTACGAGTAAGATAACTTGTGACCCCTTTCTACAATGAAACTGGTGTAATCATTTCGTTTCCCAATATATTTACCTATCTGGAAGTTATTTTTCATTATTGATCTCTTCTATGCATTTGGGATCATCTAAAACTAAAAACTAGAATTATTTCATTTTAAATTGGCACTTTGAACAGCTCCATCTTTGTCCTAATGAAATGCTTCCTGTCTTTATGATCAATAGCCCCTGCTCCATCCGATCTGAATTTGGTAGCTGCATCCTTGATTAAATTTAAACATTTCAATTTATATTTGTTGAATTGACACATTTTCTTTGAAGATGTAAGAGCTGAATTGCCTACGTGAGCTCAGGAAATGCTTTAAAATGTTCAGCTATACGTCATTGGCGTAATCAAATTACGTTAACAGAATTACTTATCAGAGTTCTCGTGTAAGATCGAAGGTACTTCAGCGCCTTTTTGTGTGGCAGATAAGTATTTTATTAGTTAAACTCCACCATTAATAAGATCTTGTCGGAGGCAACCACATTCCCTTTGTCGGGACCCGCTTCCGACGTCCCGTTCTATTCCCACCACGCATTGGCTTCTCTTTGACGAATTTGTTTAACAACGACGAAAGGCAACTAACTTTTCCACCAACTTTAACGTAAACACGCGTGTCTTCTCAAATTTCAAAACAGCAATTCGGCCTCGAACTTGCCAAAACCCCAGACAATTACATTATTCTTTTACAAAATAAACGAAACGCCCATTAAATCAAGTCGGAGCTGTCACAAATGCATTAAGAAAGCAAAATTGATACAGAAATTGAGATAAACATTTTCTTAACCTTAATTCTAAGAAAAACCCTAGGAAAGACCCTTTCTTTACAATGAAATAAATTAACAAAGCAGATACGCAAAATCGTGTTGTGTTTATTAGTATATAATCCCACGAAATTGATTAACATGAGTTGTAAAGAGAATTTTATTAATAATTACAACACCCGCATTCACTTCAACGTCTCAAACCGACATTGTTTATACAGTGCTATGTACCATGCGTGCACTGAAGAGTAAAATAACTAGAATCCACAACAAATTCAAAACCCTACATCCAACAGATTACCTAAAAAGTCTAACGAGTTGTTCCTCAGAAGATCCAGGCAGTGATGCTAGTGACTCTGCGCAAGGAGAGAACCTGTTGCATGTAAAAACTAATGGAGAAGACCGTAAATTATCGCCTGATGTGATGTTTGGAGTGACCGATCATTTACTATCAGATAGCATAACTTCAAACGCGTTCAGAGCACTGAATGGTACGCCACAGGGTTCAATGCTGAGGCTCTACCCTTTTTCTGATAGCAATCAATGCGCTTACCAAAACCATAAGAGCTCCAGTCACTATATGCAGACAATATCGTTAGGGGAGATCGGGGAGCATTTTTTAGAATTTTGGTTTTATTTTTGGTATGTTAGTAAGTTATGCATTGCTTAATGAAGGTATTCATTAGTTTACAACAAAGGTTCCAAAATTATAATAAAATTTTAAATAAGATGCTGTTCTCGAAGTTCCCCACGTTGCTGGTGGAATCAGTTTGGCCACTATGTCACCTCGTTCTACTTCCGAAACGTCATCAATGTTGGGGTAAGTCGTTGACAGTCCCTTTCTTCGTAAAAATTTGACAGTTGACCAACATAATGGACCATGCTAGTCTTTACTTTGAATCTTACTAAAATGAAGTCACCTTTTTTTATTTCTTCATTAAGTTCTTGCCTCTTGGAGATCTTCAAAATCGTCACTGATATCCGAATCATCGTCCAATATTACATTTTCTTATCATTTTTAGTTTTGTTCTTTTTTACATTTTCTTTTTTCAACCTTCTTTTTGATAAATTCTTAGACAGCTTTTCTTTAAATCTCTTTCCAGTTCGATTTTCTCCAGTCTCTCCTTTTCGGGGGTATCTGTATACATTCTTGAGACGCCAGGTTCTCGCTTCACTTTTTTTGTATTTTTTATAGCCTTGGGGTACGGTTTTATCATATCTGGGGTAAAGCGCGCCGTTTTAGTAACATTATTAATTGTGCGGCTACAAGAGGGTATGACAAGTTCCGATTCCTGTATTTTTAGATTTTCTCTTTAAGATAGTTACGTCGTGAATAATTCTTTTCTTTTCTGGTGTTCTTTCTCCCGGAGGTGTTTTTTTTTTACATTTTCATCATCCGTTTTAGGATGGTCCCCCCTTGCTTCGGTTGGTGGAGCGTTTTCTTTCTCTTCATTTGCTTTTGGCGGAGGCTTATCAGTAACTGAACTGGGGGCAAAGTCGTCTTCTGAAAACACTGTAATGTTCCCTCTGGTGGAGAGAACATTTAGGGAAAATAACCACTCTTAAGATGACTTAAAACTTTATTTACAAATTAACACCTACCTATATCTACTACATTACGATTATTACTGACTGCACGCAACGCTTTACTTAATCAGTTAATTAATAATTAATGTCACGTCATGCGCAAATCAATATTTTATATTCTTATTCCATTACACCTCCTCATTTTCCAAAAAAAATTTTTGTTTTCTAATTAAATGAAAAATTTTTGTTTGCTATTAAAATAAACGCATATTTACTCTTAATAATAATAAAATTTACCTTATCTTTAACCTAATTACATACATTACAAAAGTCATGAACTTATTACATTACATAATTCTATTTCTAGTCTTACTGCTAACACATTACATTTATTTCCGTACCGATTGTCCCGCTAATTTAATCACTAAAAAATGGTTTCACTCGGTTTTTGTGCACTTTAACTAACTTATTATTTATTTTTAATGTCACATTTGGCGCATCCTCTTCTATCACCTTATATGGACCGCTGAAAATTGCGTCGAGTTTGCTACCAGTTTCATTCTTTACCAACACCTTGTCATTAAATTTGTACTTAAGACTACTACTATTCCTATCTAACCTATCTTTCCTCTTAACTTTAGATTCGAGCAGATTACTTCTTGCATCGTTCCAAGCGGTTTGTAAACGAAATTTAAGCTCGTGTGCGTAATTGTCAAAATTGTATAATGGCTCTACACCTCCTAGTAAATCATGAGGAAGATTACACGGTTTCCCAAAAACTAATTCATAAGGACTATATTTTGTTTCCGTGTGTACGGTGGTATTGAAAGCAAAGCTCCAAAAACCAACCCACGTTGACCAAGTATTGTGAAATTTTTCTATTTGAATACGTAAATAATTATTTAAACTTTTGTGCGTGTTTTCTAAGGCTCCTAGTGTCTCATGGTGATATGCTGCTGAAGTAATTTGTTTTATACCCAAATTTTTGCTGACATCTTTGAATATTTTAGCCAAAAATTCCGTCCCTGCATCGGTCACGATTTCGCGCGGAACTCCACACCTCAAAATAAAATTATTTGTGAATGCTTTAGCGACTGTTTCTGCCTCCTTGTTCTCAATCGGGTACGCCTCGACAAATTTGGTTAGTTCACACTGTATCGTTAGAATATACCTGTTGTTTTCGTTATCTTGGTTTAACGGTCCTACTAAATCCAAATATACCTTTTGGAAAGCTTCAGAAGCGGTTGTAGTAATATTTAATGGTTCTCTGTGGGGATTTGAATGTTTATATCGCTGACACATACTACATTTTTGTATAAATTTGGCAATATCGTCTCTTAAATTTGGCCAAAAATAAGATTTTTTAATATTGGCATACATACGATTAATTCCCGCGTGACCTCCCGTCGGAAGTTCGTGATAATTGTTTAGGATTAATTGGCGTGTTTCTTTACAATCTATTCGCTGTGCTTTGCTTATGACACATATTTTCAACTTAAATTGTGCAAGTAACTTAATATTTTTTCTTAGATTTTCTATACATTTAAAAATACACAATTGTGGAATTCCATATTCTTTACATAATTGTTGCAAATGTCTCAACTCTGCGTCTAGGGCAAGAGCTGATAGACAACGTTGCTTTATATACACTATTTGTGTTTTTGTGTCATAATAGTATATTACGCACCGAGTGCGAAAGTAGGTTATTTTTCGAAGAATCGTTAATCGCCGAGGGTGATTATTTTCTGAGAAAAATAACCTTTCGACGAGGTTCGTATACTATTTTATTCACGAGCATCATTATAATCATTTTTTTTAACAAAATTCCAATAAAAGTACAAATAAACGCAATTCAAATCATCGTAAGCGCCATCTGCAAATTAATGGCCTTATTAAAAGCATTGCCGATAATACAGATTCGGATATTATAATTAATATTCAAAGCTAGATTCAAAGTTTGAAATGTCTGATAACGAATTTACTTCTACACCCCCTGAAATAAGGGAAATTGCCGATGGGGCAATAAAAAATTTATTGCCCGAAAAGAGCAAGAAACGTTATGAATACATTTTTGACATTTACAAACAGTGGTGTGCAGAAAAGGCCATAAGCAACATAGGCTCGGAAAACGTTTTACTTGCGTATTTCAACGAATTAGCAAAAGTGAAGAAGCCCTCCACGTTATGGGCGACGTACTCGATGTTGCGGTCAACTTTACACCTAAATGAAAAAGTCGACATCACTAAACATTACAAATTGACCGCTTTTATTAAAAAGCTAAATGTTGGCTACAAGCCTAAAAAATCAGAGGTATTTACAAAAGACCAAATTGAGAAGTTTCTGAAAGAGGCCCCTGTGGAAATGTTACCTTACAAAGTAAAAATACAATTAATTTGTCATAGTGTTGCAATTGTAACGATTCATTACGTACGTAACTTATGAAATCGTAATGAGTAGCTACAAATGCCACACACAGTTTTTTATAAGCAATTTCATTGCTCCATCTTTATCTTTATTCATTTTTAGATTGTACTCATAATCGGCATATCTGGTGCTTGCAGAACAGACGAGTTAGTCAATATGAAAGTTGCTGATGTGGATTTTCTACAAAACCGCGTCAGCGTTATCCTCCCGAACACTAAAACGTATAGTAGTCGATCTTTTGTCGTAACGGATGTAAACTGGGTTATAATATTGCAACAGTATTATAATCTCCGTAAAGAGGTTAATCATGAGAGATTTTTTCTTCAAATGCGTGCTGGCAAAGTGACCAAACAGCCCTTAGGTCATAACACAATCGCCCAAGTTCCTAAAAAAATCGCAATCTTTCTAAACTTGGCAAATAGCGATAAATATACCGGACACTGCTTCCGACGTACGGCTGCTACAATATTGGCAAACGCAGGTGGAGGAGTCCTTCAACTGAAGCAGTTGGGTGGCTGGAGATCGACTGCAGTAGCAGAAGGTTATGTGGATCAGTCGCTTTACGGGCAAGAGAAAATTGCAACAATTTTAGCATCCTCTTCAGCGACGTCTACATCTACATCCGATATGCAGGGCTGTGATGCCATCCCTGGCTCTTCTCGTGGATTGACACCCAATGTTTCTACGGCCAGACAGGAATTTAACTTTTCTACGGAGGAATCTAAAGAGGGGCTAATTGTAACGATTAATAATAGCGGTAACTCTAATGTAACAATTAACTTTATTAATTCAAGTTCGAGTTCATAATCATTTTATATACTTATACTTACCCGTCAGTTATTAAACACTTTTTTTTTGGTTTTGTTCGAATTGAGAGCATGCTGCTGTACATTTATAGGTTATGAAATGAAACAAGAAAAAGAAACACAGATCATACTGACATTAGGTTAGTCACAAGTCAAGTAAACTTGGAAGTAATCTGTGGACTCTGATTGTGTAATTGTGTTGCTTCGTTTCCCATTTTTTAAACTTTTTCGACTGTTGGTTTATTTGTAATTAAAACTTACAAAAAATAACAAAGATAAAAATGTTGTGTTTAAAATGTGGGTTTGTATAATTTGTACCTACATCAATCGCGCCAGCGCCATGCCGCCATCTATTAGGATACTACTAACTAAATCGAGGTAGGTAATGAATATTACTAACCTCGAATCGAATATTACTAACCTCGAGAATCTACTTTCCTCCCTCCTGAAAAAATAAGTGTGTAAAATACAACTTCCTTATCCTTCAAAATGACAATTATGAGACTGATTACAATATGGTCGTGAATAATAGTATATTGAAAGACAAGTGTTACAATGCGACCTATTGTAATACGACTATCTTGTGGCACGAGTGGCGACGCGAAGCGTAGCCACGAGTGTCCGCAAGATAGGAGTATTACAATAAAGCATTGTAACACGCGTTTTTCATACTATTTTTTCTATTTCGGTGCTTTAATTTAATTAAAAAATCATTATCAGAAACTATAGGGAACATTAGAACTAACATGTTTTATGTTGGGAACACTTTTTATGCCGTTA
Organism: Photinus pyralis; assembly: GCF_008802855.1. Classification (NCBI taxonomy): domain Eukaryota; kingdom Metazoa; phylum Arthropoda; class Insecta; order Coleoptera; family Lampyridae; genus Photinus; species Photinus pyralis. Next base: position 20,245,141 of record NW_022170249.1, read on the forward strand.
AGTTTTAGGTTGGCAGCGTAGTAAGACTGACATTTTCAAGTTAAAACATGGAAGTACCCAACGAAGTACCTACTTGTACTAACTAGTAACTGCCAACTTAAGAGATGAGTTACCAAAAAAAAACGACTATAATCACTGTCTTTGTGCAACTGTTTTCGGCCAAAAACAGTTGTACAAAATCATCATTGTGACACCGAAATAGAAAAAATAAATTTCCTACTTGCCTTACACCTTTGGTTAAAGTTATATTTTCATCTTTGGTATTTAAAGCTCTTAATTCTACCGAATTCTTGGGTCGTTTTAATAATTCAACAATGTCCGGTTGATCGGTCCGTTCATTAGTTTCGTTATTAAAATTCGCCCGCGACTCCGATTTTGTTAATAGATTTCTGGTTTGGGACCTAGTCACTGCAAAAATATCATGTGATAAACTTTTTAGATCTGTGGACTCTAATTTAATCCTTGATAAGGCATCGGCTGAGGTATTTTCGCTACCTTTTACATAATTAATGGTGAAATCATATTCTTCAAGTGTTAGACGAAACTTAGTTAATCTAGATGAAGGATTCTTGTTTCCAAATAAATATACGAGTGGCCTGTGATCTGTAAATATTTGAAATTTCCGACCAAATAAGTAGGGTCTAAAATGATTGACACTCCATACTATTGCTAAAAGTTCTTTTTCGATAGTTGAGTAATTTGTTTCCGCTTTGTTTAATGTTCTGCTTGCATAAGCAACTGGCTTATCGTTACTATTGCACAAGATCGCACCTAATGCAAACGCACTGGCGTCGGTTTTTAAAATGAACTGACTTTCCGGTGAAAAATCTGGGAACTCTTTGCTCCAAACAAATTTAAAATTTTTTCTCGTTAATTGGTTTAATGGTGCTGCAATTTTTGCAAAGTTTGAAATAAATTTACGGTAGTAGTTAGCAAAAGCTACAAACCTCTTAGTTTCTTCGGCATTATTAGGTACTGGATAATTTTGCAACGCGATAATTTTGCTTGGATCCGGAGAAATTCCGTGTGACGTAATAATATGACCTAAATATAGAAGTTCTTTTTTCAAAAATTCGCACTTTAACGGATTTAATTTGAGATTCACTTTTCTTAATCGTTCTAACACTTTAACTAAATTTCGATTATGATTTTGCAAGTTGTTTCCGAAAACGATAAGATCGTCGAGATAAATAAAACACGATTCGTAGTTTAATCCCGATAATGCTATTGTCATGATTCGTGAAAATGAATTTGGACTAATTTTTAATCCCATCGGTAAACGTTTCATTTGGAATTGACCTTTAGCAGTGGAAAATGCTGTATATTTTCTAGATGTTGGCTCTAATTCTACCTGATAAAACCCTTGCGTGAGATCTAAATGTGAAAAATACGTAGCACCTCCTTAGTGCATCGTAAATGTCTGTAATATTCGGAAGTGGAAACTTGTCATCTTCAATATTTTTGTTTAATTGACGATAATCTACGACTATTCGCCATTTTTGGACTTCATTATTACCTAAATTTTTGGGAACTATTAGAATGGGTGATGACCAAGCCGATTTACTTTCTTCAATGATCCCATCCTTAAGCAATTGGTCGATTTGTTTGTTAACTTCGTGTTTTTGAGAGTTTGGTAATCGATATGGTTTAATGTAAGTTGGACGTGCCTCAGGTTTTAAGTTAATTTCCGCTTTAGCCACATTAGTAACGGTAACTTTATCATTTTCTAGAATAAACACGTCGGCGTATTTCGCGCATATTTTCTGGATTGTATCAGATTCTTCCCTATTTAATTTGTCAAAATTAATTAATCCTAATAATTTGTCGACTCTATCAACGCATATCTCGTTAGTGTCAAGGTTATATAAGTTAAAATTTGATAATTTAATCACATCTGGACTAAAATTACCTCCCTATCGCTTGTATTTAAAAATCGTACGGGTACCATATGATTATCTGGTTTAACTATGATTCCGGCAGTGAAAATATCTTTGGAAATTTCTTTTGGAAGAATAACGCACTCCTCTTCAGTTTCAACCCAAAAATGTTTAATAATTTCGCACCTCGATGGAATGCAACTTATTGTATTATAATTCGATTCTAAGGGTATTGTGATTGCATGAGTTTTATTAGAAAGGGATATTGTAAAATTTTCATAATTAATTATAGCGTTGTAGGCAGTAAGAAAATCTAACCCTAAAATACCATCAAAGTTTTTGTTACTTTCGTTAAGAATATAAAATTTGTAAGCGATATTGAAATTCTCCACTTGTAATGGAAGATAAACTGATCCATCTGTTTTGGTGGAACCAGCAATTCCGTTGACTTGGACATTATCGTTTATTTGTATAAGTTCATCTTTATTTAAGGATTTTGAAAAAATTATGCTAATTGAGGCGCCGCTATCAATTAAAAATATTAAATTTCTGTGACCATAGGGGATTTGTAAATAATTTAAAGCAATGTTACTGGCGTCTACATGATTTAATTTCTCTTTAGGAACGAAAAAATGTTTCCCTATTTGGCTTACTACTATTTTCAGTTGATTCAGTGCTAAAGGCATTGACTTTTCCGCTATTTCCTGCGGAAGTATTACTTGTGAAATTGGATCTACCATATTGCCGCACAGTATTGAAATTTCTATAATGAGGATTATTAGCACGCGTGTAATTTTTATGCGTATTCATCTGATTCTTCGGAGCATTGTACTTTTTGTAATTTGTTCTATTTTGTGCAAATTGCCATGTTTTATTAGACCACCTATTTTGATAGCGATTTTGACCGAATTTGTTACCTTTCCAATTATTTCTACTAAAATGAAAAAGTTTGAATTTGACGGTTTATTTACCTCCTCATCCTTCGCAACTGTTATTGCATCTTTTAGTTTCGCACAATTTCGGGCTTTGACAATAGTTCGTAACTCGTGATTCCGTAATCCGTTACAAAAGGAATTGATTGCAATTTTTTCGTTAACCGTAATTAATGATTTTAAAAGATCGTCGTCGTTTCCAGCTTGGGCTAACGATAAATCACTTAACAATTGTTCAATATTTTCTGCAAATTGCTCAACCGTTTGACTTTGTTGTTTAGCGTTATAGAGTTGGTTGGCAAGAACAGTGGCGGACTCTAAGTCTCCATATGACCTATTCAGCCTAACTTTCGCCTGCTCAGATAAACGTGTTTTCAGTATGTATTCTATTAAAACTTTTTGATCATCCGCTTTTAATAATTTGGCATATAATTTGCTCGAATCTATGAGTTGTCGAGTGGTACTCTCTTTCCCGTCCATACACGGTAAGAGAATGGAAGCAGTTTTCAAACAAAATGCCTCGCCCATTTTGGATTTTTTAATTAATTGTAACCTATCGTCTATTAATAAATGCGATTCGTTTAAAATATCACCTATTAACCCTATACAGTGTCGTAATTTTTCGAACTCAACTTTTGAAATATTTTTCTGCTCCTCATAAAACCTTAACTTTAGTTTGTTACATTCTAATATAAGCACTCCTAGCTCTTCTAATTTCCTATTATTAAACCCTAAATCTTGTCGCCTCTCATTATTGTCTTTTTTCCTATTATTTCTAAAAGCACTAACTTTTTCCAAAAATGTTGCAAATTCTGTACTTAACATAACTCTTAAACGGCATTGATTTTACCTTCAGTTGCCTGATTCAGACCTCAAATTGGTTGGGCGAACTGGAATCTGTAGCACTTCCTGGCTGCGACGTACTTCCCTTCGGATGTGATTTTCTCAACTTCTCTTGCACCTTACGTACAGCACATATAATACAGCTACTACCAGCAGGACGATGATGACTACTACGCCAATTTCAACTAATTTGGAACCTTCCGAGCTCGATTGGTCCGCGTTGTTGTTTCCTGATCCAGTCGCTTCAACGATAATTTGCTCCCGGTTTCTTTGAACACTTCGTGAATTGCACATTGCGAGGTTTATTTTTCTAGTCCTACATCCGTATCACATAATTTTACACTTTTAGGCAGGATCGCCATGTAATGTTCCCTCTGGTGGAGAGAACATTTAGGGAAAATAACCACTCTTAAGATGACTTAAAACTTTATTTACAACTTAACACCTACCTATATCTACTACATTACGATTATTACTGACTGCACGCAACGCTTTACTTAATCAGTTAATTAATAATTAATGTCACGTCATGCGCAAATCAATATTTTATATTCTTATTCCATTACAACACCAGTCTGTTTTCGGCCATAATCCAGTTTTCTCGTAACTACTAATGATGTTTTTTAAAGTAAAAGCTCATAAATAAGCTACGTTTGTAAGGCTAGGAATATTTCGCACTGAAATGGTTTTCCTGGAGTAAGCCAGTCACTAAAGGCAGTGCTCAAATAGGTCTTGAATGGTCCGAAGACTCCCACGTCCAGAGGCTGGAGTCAATGGGTTGTGTCTGGTGGAAAACTCAATAAACAAATCCTATTTTCTTTGGCATATTTTACAGAGTTTATATTTACATGTGACTCGTGATTATCGATAGGATTCTCTGCAGTACACTTTTTGTGAATGACTATGTGTTTGAGCACACTGGGGAATAGGTCGGCTGTCATCCGACCAGCCAATCTTCCAACAGCACTCACGATTCCAACAAATGTAACAAGTTCACCCCGTTCAGCAGAAGCAACTTGTGCAACTTGTTTTTTCCCAGATGTTGATAGAACTTTGACCGGTTTCATTACCCTTGTCGCCCCTGTTTCGTGGAGATTGTATATATTTTCTGGCAAAAATTTAAATCTATTTAGTATAGCAGCATAGATGTCAAAAAACTGATTAACTTTGTGATTATTGAACGCAGTACTTCGACTCACACTAGTACTTTGTGGCTTTCTTAAACTAAGCGTAGGATGTCTTGCCATAAACCCCCTGTCGCCACTCTTCCTTGGATTCTTTATTCGCATGCCATTCAGTGGGTATTTGACAATTAGGAAGAGCTACTGCATTCTCATATGCCAACTTTTGAAGGGCCCTATATGTCAATCCATAGTTAATGTCTGAACATCTTTTAGCATATTTCTCCAGTTCCAATTCTTGCTCCATTGCGAGTACTTGGCGATTTGTATATTTACTTGAAAATTTAATAACATTTTCGTCATTCAATTCGTCAGATTCATGGACTGATTCATGAGGATTGCCCGAATAAAGCCTTAGGTATATTGTTCTTTTGTTATTCGCGCCAAGATTTTTTGTCTTCTGTGTTGCAGCGTTGATCTTTTTATGTCATACACTATTGAAGCCCTTCTTTGCGAATAAGTATTATCAAAAATACTTATGAGGGCCCTTTTTATGTTATTTTCATCAATACCGACACGATTGGTCTTCAGCACACGCTTGCGAGCGAGGTTGCGAGGCATCTGAAAAAGTAAAGATATTTAATGACTATACGGGGACCATTGGGCCGATATACGGGTAGCATTGGGCATCGGCCCAATGGTCCCCTTATTGCGCTGGCCGAATGCTCCCCGTTTGACACAGAATTAAAAAATCGATAAGAAAAAATTGTCAAAAATACAGTAATTTGGAATCACTGTAACCATCCGCCATTTACGAGTATTTCAGCCGAACCAATGATTATCGCAGATACTTAAATTACAAACTTTTGGCGGTATTTTCAGACATTCTTAGAGAAAAACGGAATGGCTCAATGCTCCCCATGGCCCTATGCTCGCCGATCTCCCCTATATATTTTAGCGGAGCGAATGAAACGCCTACTGGGACAATCATCCAAACAGCTATAGATCGCATTATGCAATTGGTGCAACAGTGTTGGCGTCAAACTATCCATCCAAAACACTCGTACTATGGTCCAAGTAAACCCATAACCGCCTGAAGACATTGTTACATCAATTGTGAGGTCCTGGCGAATAATCACTAACGCAAATTTAAATTGCGCTAATAAAGTCAAGACTTCTACGAAACAGCAAACAGATTTTTAAAGTCACTTGACGTCATTCCGAATACAGCTCTATCTTTGGGAGCTATCAGAATCAGTCCTACAGCTTCTCCATATGTGGAAGCTCATGATCCTCCATTATACCTCCGAGGGAGAAAAACTACTTCAAAGATTTTGAGATTTATACATATATCCGGCCTGTCCTGTCAGATCTGTTTTCCTGTTTGCCTGTGTCACCCACAATGAGGACGTTACATTACTGCTAACACTCATCAAGAGTCGTGAGACTCTAGATAAGCTTAATCACCGCCAGGTTGATGTTCTTATTATGTTCGCCTCTAACTATCTTCTTCTCAACGGCATCTAGGCGGAGTTTGAGTTGTGGCTGCTGTCGCATTAATAAGTTTGAGCAAGGGGAACTCTGTCCTAGAGGTATACCTCGACAGACGAATGCAACGATTTGCAGACCAAATCACACCATCGAAGATTTTCCTAACACGGTTGACCCAAGACCTCATCGCCTCCATCTGGAAAAAGATAAAATTAAATATTGATGAGTGTGCTATTGCACCAGATCAGCTGGTATCGAATTTCAGGGCAGTCAGTTCAGTAACTAATGTAGCCGTCAAGCCACTGATAGATTAAATTGCGAATAATAACTAATTCCAAAAATCCTTCGCACAAGCAATGTGCAATCTCACCACTAGCCACAACATTATTTAATTCCAAGTGTCGCCACTGAGCTCTATAGTATGTGACACCGTCTAGAATATATCGTAGTCACACACCTTTACTACCATCCGTGAGAGCAAATAACCCACCACGAGATTTAGCGTAAACAAATTTACACGCTCTTTAAGCGTCGCGAAACGCGCAGCACCTTCGTTTACTCGTTGTCTCCAGTATTTGAGGAAACACCACTTCCGCCATCAAATAAACTCCTTTAAGAATGTTCAAATAAATCTACAATTGCAACGGAACGCGCTAAACGTCCTCACTTCTCCAAATGAAACGTGTAATTCTTCGTAAAATCTGCATCTCCTTAACACCAGAACACGTGCGTTAATTCAATTTCGTCTGATAATAAAACTCATCGAAAACGATCAGATGTAACCTTTTTAAAATAACACAAATTTAACCAGATGTGTCTCACTTTTTTCTCGCATAGCACAAAGTTGTGTTTTAATTCTCGTGATCAGAAACATTTTAATTTGTAAGGTCCCATTGCATATTTAGTTACATAGCCACTTAAAAATTAATTGCAACTGGTGCTGTATCTCTAGAGCGAGGCCTACGATACTTACAGGCCGGAGCGCTCGAAAAAGTCACGTGACGTTAGGAGTCATATGAAATACATTACGGCTTATGGAAAATGCGTGCGCGGCTCCACTATTTATTTTTTTACTCCGGATCCGTTCAACATAGAGCCACGAAATTTCAATGAGAGCTTGTCAATAGTACACACAATCAAATTATGGTGTTCGTTAATTTTTAATAACACTAAAAATAATTAATTTTTAGGTTTAAAGTATTGCAGATAAAACGATGTTAGTAAATCCGCGTTTTTCTATCTTTACATCATCATATTTCTTTTTCTAGGAACTATATCATTATAATCCTTTCGGTGTCTTAAACTAGAATGATATGCGCCTCCAATTATGCGTATATGATGCCTAATCTGATATTAGTATAGTTTTAAAAGGCCCTACAAAATCGCGCATTTATTATCCGCGCAGAGAAAAATTCACCATGCGAGAAACTTTTTTGTTATTACTATAATTGTATCACATATATCGAATGAATTGTGGCCAAAGGACACAAAAATGTTCTTCAGAAGGAATTTTTAAGAAATGGTCTCTTGTTTCGTTTTTTTCAGCAGCTGAAGTAAATAGCGCGATTTCAAGAATAAGTGAACGCGCAAAGGCGTAATTGTTAGTAATCCATTTTCAAATTGTGTTTGTGAGATTCAAATTTACATTAAACTATAAAATTAAAGATATTATCAGTCAAAAGTATGGAGTATATCTTATATCTTCGTTAATATGAATTTTGCAGTACATAAAGTATTTTAGTTATACCTTCTCGTGTTAAAGTGAAATGGGAAATTTGCCTTGTCCGCCTAAGAGGCCTGGTAAGTATCGTAGGATTTCATCTTCATTCTATGAATAAATAAAAATAACCTTTTGAATATGGAAGTTTTAAAAAATAGCATTTTCTATCCAACTTACAGCAGTTTTAGTAAAAAGTACAGCTTGTAAGGAATAGGCAGTGCCGTTTTTTTTTCGTTTTCAGAAGTAACTGTTGTGTCGTTTTCTAAATATATATATATTTCAATACTTATATTTAACATCGCCTCATCTTCTGCTAAATTACACGACGAAACAAAATCTTTGATGCAAAATACTCCTCTTGAATCTCACAAACACAATTTGAAAATCGATTACTAACAATTATTTGAAACATAATAATTCCTTTGCGCGTTCACTTATTCTGAAATCGCGCTATTTACTTCAGCTGCTGAAAAAAAGGAAACAAGAGACCATTTCTTAAAAATTCCTTCTGAAGAACATTTTTGTGTCCTTTGGTCACAATTCATTCGATATATGTGATACAATTATAGCAATAACAAAAAAGTTTCTCGCATGTTGAATTTTTCTCTGCGCGGATAATAAATGCGCGATTTTGTAGGGCCTGTTAAAACTATACTAATATCAGATTAGGCATCATATACGCATAATTGGAGGCGCATATCATTCTAGTTCAAGACACCGAAAGGATTATAATGATATAGTTCCTAGAAAAAGAAATATGATGATGTAAAGATAGAAAAACGCGGATTTACTGACATCGTTTTATCTTCAATACTTTAAACCTAAAAATTAATTATTTTTAGTGTTATTAAAAATTAACGAACACCATAATTTGATTGTGTGTACTATTGACAAGCTCTCATTGAAATTTCGTGGCTCTATGTTGAACGGATCCGGAGTAAAAAAATAAATAGTGGAGCCGCGCACGGATTTTCCATAAGCCGTAATGTATTTCATATGACTCCTAACGTCACGTGACTTTTTCGAGCGCTCCGGCCTGTAAGTATCGTAGGCCTCGCTTAGAGAAAATGTAACAGGTTGAATATGTTAAAGTTGGAAATGCCTGCAACGTTTATTTAACATACAGAATTGTTTGCGTTTTAGTATCGGACAGTTCGCCGTTTCGAATGTGCAGTAAAAATGTCGAACTGTAGTTTCGGTTACCGATAAATCAGTGTATACTAAATCTGTTTATTTCGCCAATTTTGCAACTGAACGGCCATTAATTTTTGACACTTGTATATTTTAATACGTAGCGATGAACAGTTTATTTTGAGTTACTCCTTGCAATCCAATAGCATTTACCCCCATCAACAACATCAAACTGTATGAATTTACATATAAATAAGTCAGTTTCAGCCCAACTTCGCTACGATTGTTTACTAAATAGAGTTAGGAACAATTATTAGTAATTTTATTACCTCGTGCCTATTTTAACTACCCCCTTTCCATACATTTCATTATACGTTCGTACAAGTATAAAAGGTTCAGACTAACATATTTTCCGAGAGCAATAAAATAAATGGCAGACAAACGCACAAAGGAACTGTTTGCAAAGGACGCTTTGTACGTAAAACATATTCTAAACTTTGATTACATATTCTTATCTTTAAAACAGACTCGTCCGTTTTTTCCTCCACAATTCACGTTGAGTTACTGCCGGATTGATTAATGTTTAAAAAGTGCGATCCAAGGGGATAAAATAAATCACTTTGTAATTACGAAACGAATAGTAGCATCGCATCTCCGGAAACAGCTGGTGTTTTAGGTCGGTTTGTTTTGAATAAAATAGCGACGTATTCAGCGTTTTGCAGTAGTAAAATCGCTTTGAAAAGCAAAATCAATGCTGCATTTAGCTAAAACTTTATATTTGTTACGGGCGACAATGCATACAAATTGGATGCAATTTATTTCCGGTGCTTAATTGTTCCATTCCGGTGATCCCAGTGGAAATGTGTTTCACAATAAAACAGTATTGATGTTATTATACTATAACATTAAATGGCAGCAATATAGCATACACATTTTTCCAATTATAGTTTACCGCTCTGGCATTCAATAATTGTTTGTTTCTCTGCAGACGAAATCAATTTCCCGCGTCAGTAGCAAATGGAAATTTTAGTATTTTTAAACAGTCACTCGAGCAAGATAGAGAGGTCTACAGTACGGAAGCGATTTTATTCGCCTTTATTGTTTAGACAATTACAAAAATCCATGATCGAGTCCGGTTTAGAACCATAAACCCTCAGTGACGTAGTCGAGTACCTACCAACTACCAAACGAGCAGGCTTCAGGCTGTAAAAATATGTCTAGACACTAAATCTTGCGTTGTTCCTACATGATGTAGGTACTCCTGATGATCGGATACATTTTGTATAAACTACGAGAACTGTTAAGTCAGGAACACATTGTTCTGGTGTGACTCCACACCACGCTATCCGACATGATGTGTGAGACGGACTTTTGTGTGCACATTTACTGCTTTCCTTTTACCTGAAAGAGGAGCTCTAAGCTGTACCGCGCACGAAGCCTCGTGTTCCTTTTAAAAATTGCTTCGAGCTCGGACGCGCCCGAAATTGGATTTCCCTTGTCCCCTCATGCACCACCTATTTTCTAGGGGCGCGAAACACTTTTGAGGTTATATACCTACTTGTCCAAAATGAACAACTTCCAAAAAGAATTTGTTTTAAAGGTAGGTTTCTCTTATATGCTGGTATATACTTAACATATTAAAATAAATTTGAACACAGACGTTATTTGATAATGCAGCTCAAAAGCTGATGGATTTTGATACAAGCAGTAGTAGCAGTTCCGATTTTTCATTTGTTGAACAGGATAACTGCAAGAAGCGAAAGATTTGCCTGCGTGTTAAGAACTATGTGGAGAATATAGTACGTGAATATACAGAAGTTGAGTTTAAAGCAGATTTTCGCATGTCGAGGAGTACTGCGTATAAAATTATTAGTAAGTAGTAAGGTATATAAAATTAGAACATTTGTGTGATTTTCTCCTTTCATAGATATGTTCGAAGAAACAAGCGTTATACCACAACATACAACTGGCAGGGAAAAAATTACTGCGGAGAAAGCTTTTCTCCTTAGTGTCTGGTATTTGAGCAACCAAGAATCATTTAGACAAGTTTCTAGTCGTTTTGATGTGACATACAGTTCGGCTCATAGGTGCCTCATTAGAACAGTTAATTTCCTATTGTCAATAAAATCAGATGTTATACGATGGCCGAGCCTAGAAGAAATGGAAACTATTAGCGCAAACTTTGAAAAAATAGGAGGTATAAAGAAAGTTATAGGATGCATAGATGGAACGCATATTGAAATAAATAAACCTAGACTAAATCAAGACTCTTACATTAATCGTAAAGGATACCACAGTTTATTAATGCAAGGTGTTGTTAATAATAAAAAAAAATTTATAGATGTATTTTGTGGCGAGCCTGGCTCAATGCACGATGCTAGACTTCTCCGAAAGTCTGGAATTTATAGAACAATACTGAACAATGCTAATGTTATGAAGAACTATATAATATTGGGAGATTCTGCATATCCAAATTTAGACTGGCTTGTTACACCATTTAAGGATAACGGGAAACTTTCAGTTCGACAAAAAGAATTCAATAAGAAAATTTCAGCAACCAGAGTTATAGTTGAAAATAGTTTCGGTCTTCTGAAATGTAGATTTCGACGCCTAAAAAAATGGAAAACATCAATGTAAAACTGTTCCAAGTTAATTATGGCTGCAGCTATCTTACATAACATATGCATAGACGAAGATGACTACATCGAGTTGAATCTCGCGGATAATACTGATCCTGAGGAAGTTCCATATCATTCTATCGCAGAACCGACCAATACTTCTCGGCAACAACAAATCTTTTGTGAAATGTATACAAATAACCCAATGTGATATGCAATAAAATAAAACTTTTATTTCTTACAAGGTACAAAATATGTAACCAAAAAAACATGTACAAATTAATAAAACCGATCACAAATAATGGCGGTTCATTCTCGTGGAAGTCAATTATCTCTTGTTGCATTTTTAATCTTTCTTCATGTCGTTGCTTCTTCGCCTTACATTCTTCCCTTTTTAATTTAATATATTCTACGAGAGATGTTTTAGCCGATGCTTTTGTTTTCTTCTCGCTTTCACTGGCAACGTGTTCATCAGTTTCAGCTACAATAGGCTGTTCAGTAGATTCACTATTTGTAAGGTCCGTAAGGGGAGCGTTATTAGAATTAATTGAATGTTGGCAATTGTTTGTGGGTTTATCTCCTAAAACATCATCCATCAAGTCGAAAAATAAAAAGCGAGCTGGAGCCTGTCCGGTACGATTGCGATTATCTTTAGCTTTTGAGTAACTACGGCACAGACTTTTCCATTTGTTTCTTGCCATTACTTCTGTAATATTATGGCCGGAACTTAACATATCGTTACAAATATGCTCATACACATGTTTACGCTTTAATGGATGATTGAGATCATCCTTATGTACATTCATTGCATGAATGAGATCTACTGTAGCTTGATATGACCACACATTTCCTCCTTTTGAAACATTTCCCTCATCGAATTGATTTTCTTCGGTTCTTTGTGTAGTTACATACTCACAGTTTGCATTTGTTTTGGCATGAAATAAAAGGCTGCCAAGAAACTTCTCATCTGTAATGCAAAATAGAACAAGAGGTCATGTAATCTGCAAAGCTTACCATTTTGTGCCCTTACGTAATCATCATGATTTACAATAACATTATAATGTTTATTTGTTTGTGGGTCTATTAACTCTAAGTTGTACTCATCCACAGATTGCAAATTCATCTTATATAAAAAATCAAAATACACATAACCTCAAAAAGGAAAACAAACCAAATTATTTCCCTGTTCCATTTGAATACGGTGGCAACTACAACTAGAGCTACTCCGAACGAACTGCACCAGAGCTTCACGCACTTAAATAGAAAGCGACTATTGTTTCTACACTATAAACAATGACCATGCTTTATTACGTTACGTAAGTGCTTGTTTACAATGAACGTATACGTAAGAAATACATAAAAACTTAAAAATTTCGCAAACTTGAACTGTATGGAAACATACGAAGGTGTTTACAATGAACGTAATTTTTATGTACGTATACGTAAGCGATATGTAAGTCTTGCGCATAGTCGCAAAAGTTGAAAATGTTTCAAAGTTACGTACGGTCAAAGATCATACTACTTGTAGTATGATCTTTGGTTTATTGTAAACAGCTAAGTAAATTTACGGAAATGATACGAAGATGTACGAGTTAGTGTTTGTTTACAATGAACGTATACGTAAATATTTCATAAACCGTAACTCGTACATATCCGTATCGTTTTCGTAAATTTACTTCGCTGTTTACAATAAACCGTACGTAACTTTAAAAAAATTTTCAACTTTTGCGACTATGCGCAAGACTTACATATCGCTTACGTATACGTACATAAAAATTACGTTCATTGTAACACCTTCGTATGTTTCTATACAGTTCAACATTGCGAAATTTTTACGTTTTATGTATTTCTTACGTATACGTTCCTTGTAAACAAGCACTTACGGTTTATGGAATATTTACGTATACGTTCATTGTAAACACACACTAACACTTGAACTTATAAATACTGTCACTATGCAATAGTCATGGCGACAAGTAGTTCTTTCGACAAAAAAGAAAAGAAAATATTGGGTACATCCTATAAATTCAGAACGCCACTTTCATGAGTGCCATACGTTGATACGGCTCCTTGAAATGGAAGAGAATGATGACCGATTTCACATGTATTTCCGAATAAGCAAGGACCAAGAATTTACATAATTGGTGGAGTAAAATATTAAAAAAATGAGAGTAGTATGTTTACACATTATGTTGTGTGACAAAAAAGATTTTGAATCGGAAAACTATTCCAATGGGCCTGAATCTTGTCTGACTTTCGTTCCACCATTACGATAAAATTCCATAGACCGAGCCATTTTTGTGAGAGATAAATTTAAGGAATATTTTACATCAAGAGAAGGTAGCGTACCTTGGCAAACTCAAATTGTAATAAGCTGTAGAAACAGTTTCATCAATTTTTATCGTCAGATTCCAAATAAAGGCGCAAGAGGTAAATATAGTCGGAAAATCGGGAGTTTTATTAAAATTTAACATATTTGACCACCCGTCTTAAACTTAAGCCACGGTATCTCGCTGGCAGACATGACTTTTTCTACTTTATTTTGTATCAGAACACTTTACACAAAAAATCAGCCATGTAGCGATAACTCCCTCTTTTTTCCGTAGCCAGCTCTCCGTCTAATTATCTATTGAATCTCACGAGCCATTATATTATTACCTTCCACCACTTCTCCCCGCTACGAAGTGGCGCCCAAATGAGTAGTGCCCCAGAAAAACCATCAAAACTCTGCCAGTTACGAGGAAAAAATCCAAAGAAATGGATCCGAACACCGGATCTCTGACGTTTTCGCCCGAGACGCTGCAGGAACTCATCCATTCAACCACGTTCCCGATTCGACGAGAAGTGAGACACGAGACCCTTCACACACACCATCGACAAAGCATGTATACTCACGTCTTCGATGACAAAGCCCTCGTGGGTATGGCAATGCTGCTCGAAAAGGTCATTGCCGCATGGTGGCAAGGGGCCTCGGACCATACGGACATGGATCGACGCCACCACCCTCCAACGCAAAAAGTTCGGACCAGGGAAGCTCCTTCGGCGCTACAGAGCTTTACATCGCAAGAAAACGAGCGTTGATCGAAGAAGAGCTCAGTGAGGAAATCCAATTATACATTGCTTTTGCATCCAAGGACACGGAAGAAGATTCCGCACGCTTCTTTCAAAACCACGGAAGTTTGAAGACTTACAGCCACAGCCAACCAAGCACACCGCAGAAGCCACCTCCCGTAAACTCAGGTGCACTTACTGCAGGGATTCGCAGGAGGAAGGCCTACGAGACCGAAGCTCCAAAACCGCCAACAATTGCAGTCACAGCGCCCAGCATTTCACGCTCCACCATAATCCATATTCCTTCTATCCCCCTCCCCCTTCTTTTCTTATCCTTATTCTTTTCTCTTCTCTCTTCGCCTTCTATTCTTACTTTTCTTTATCCGACTTAAATTAACTGTACTCCCTTTATCTGTAAACAAAAGAAAAAATATATGTGGCAATGAACGTTATACACGTAACGGAGCTGACACGTTTTGGGCCGTATCCGTTTCATTCGCGTTTAGCGAAGTTAAAATACTAAAAACTAGGATTTTGTGCAATATAATAATTTTTAGGAGCTATAAGAAACGCTGGAAGCATGGTTTACTTAAAACCAGCGGTTATTGAATTATAACCAAAATACGCAACTGCATGAATACGAAAACCTCGGATTTTCCAAAACCAATTCTAAGTGTTCAAAAACTTATGGCATATAACATTTTCAAAAAGAATGCAAGTATTGAAAATATGAGCTGTGAAGCAAACTTCCAAGGAGGTTGGTATTGGCGAAATGCTGATGTGGAATATTGTTAAGGAAGTCAAAAGCAGTAGCACTGCACGCTCGCCTCGGAAAAAGCGACTTTGCACAACAAAATATGAGCATCTCGAAGACTTCGAAAGAGCAGCTATACTTTGTTTCAAGGGTGCTGAACCTTTCGTCACACTATCTGACGTCATAGCAAAATTAAGGCTGGTCGTAAATTAGTAGTTGGTTTACATATTGTCACATTGACGTTTCAACTTATTTATTAAGGTGTCACTATCGTTCATCATTATTAGACCGCCCAAGTTGACAATCACTTGTAAGGCATCTGGTTCTGATAGGTTTTTTCCTGTTCTTAGGTTTTATAATGGCTAAATGGTCATGTATTTTATGTAGAGGAAGTCCGTTGGTATGAATTAAACCTTTTCAACCGTTTGTAATCACCTCATGTAACCGATTCTTTGCACATCCAAATGGATACTGCCAGAGCATCCGAAACTCTTTGAGATGAAGTGTATGATGGTTACAGAAAACGCATAGGAACATTTGTAACTTAAAGTTTGTTTAGGCAGTTCGTAAATTAATATTTTGTTTACATAATGTTGATGTGAAATTAAGTATGCTACCAATGTGAAGAATACGCGTTAAGTTGCGCGAATTTTAATGACCCTTAACTAGCCATTTGCAGAAGTAGAATAGGCCATGGTTTATCGGTAAGCCTTTTGCATTTATACATCTTACAAATTTGAGATAAAGCGTAGTCATTATACCACTGGCTCATTGAAATAACAACGCATACATACAGTTTCTGTTCTTTTGCCACACAGTCGAGATATTCGCATAAGGATCTTGAATATCTTCTGATCCGATTTATTTAAAAAAAAACGCAATTGTGAAAGAAAACAGGTAGTGAAGAAAAAACTCTCAAATGTTCATATTCAAATCGTATGTACAAAAGACAAAAAGCGACACTACACCACAAATCCATCTTCTGATCCTGCATGGAGTATTAGGTATATACCGGACCCCTTCACTACTTCTTTTTCTAACTGTTTTGAGAGTACCATCTTGACAGCTTCTTCTAAAAGACCCTTTACTGTATATCCAGGTTTCGTCTAAAACCACAGGTCGTAATGGAAAGAGTGAAGTTTCGGTATGTTTAAAGTCTCTCAAAAATTGTAGTCTTCTTTGAACTGCATAGGGCTGTTCCATTAAAAATAATCTATTGGAGACGGTGCATCTCCGCCACGTGAATTTCAGTTTCTTCAAACTGCGGGACAAAGAGGTACCAGATATTTCTACGCCATCAAGTCGTTGAAGATTACTGTGTAAGGAACGGAGTGTAACATTCTCACCTATAAAATCAATTCAATACCTAAGTGTTCTGGCGAACATCTTCATTCTGTGTATCGGTTCGTCATATTTACCTAATGGTAACGGGAATGACCTAAATTCATGATATGAGCGAATCGAACCATTATGTGGTAAAATTTTTAAAATACTTGTCTATTAACGGCGTTGCTGCACTGTCGACTTGCCTAAGCGTTTTTAACTTTGATGATATTTACTTCACTTTTAACACAAACTACCTAATCAAAAGGCATTTAACACTGGAAATCTGTCTATAACGAAAATCGTTTGACGGATTGATATTATGACAGATCAATTGGTTTATTTGTCACGACTTACGTTAATGACGTAATTTTTTTGTCTCAATCGATTTAAATGTAATGAAGAGAGAATCACATTTATGACGTCAGGTTCAGCACCAGTGAAACAAAGTATATACGAAGACATGTCCATAGATTCTTTTTTAAAAATGAACTTCCAACATTGCAAAAAGTTTTAAATGTTGTCAATGATGATGATTCTCTGCCAAACTTTAAAAGAAGAACATTATAGAAAATTTTGCGAAAAATAGGATTTAAATATGAAAAGAGATCCAGAAAAACATTCTTAATTGAAAAGCTGGAAATTATTTTGTGGAGACGTAAATATTTAACTTCTATTAAAAAATTTCGAGAAGAAGATAGGAAAATTTATTACATGGATGAGACTTGGGTTAATGCTGGACATATCAAAAATGAAATCTGGAAAGATTCCACTATTAAAACTGCAAGACAAGCATTTTTGGAAGGCCTTTCAACTGGTGTCAAGGACCCATCTGGGAAGGGAAAAGGTTAATTGTAGTCCATATGGGCAGTAACACTGGCTTTGTAGAAGGTGCATTTCTAAACTTTGAATCGAAAAAGACAGGTAAAAACTTAATATTGCAATATATTTGTCAGTATTTTAATAGTACACTGAGAAAAAGAGTCTAAATAAACAGTTTACTTGAATATTGTATAATTACCAAGAGTATAATGATTGATTGTCATAAGGTACTTGACTGTTAATATTAAGTAAACTGAATTACTTGAACTTGGTTATTTGTAATTAAAAAAAATATTGTTACTGTAGCAACTCTGTGATACTGACACAAATAACTTATAGTTATTTAAATTAGGGTATTTAGTATTAGTGAACTGTTGAACTATGATGAACGAACTATTTTCAAAATTTAGTTACTGCCAGTAATCTGTTATATAAATTCAATTGCATTTATTGCTACTGCATGGAAACATTTGACATTAATAAACTGTTTAATAACGATGCATAACATAAACGCTGTATAACAGTTAATAACTGCAATGTGCAACTTTGCAAAATTCACTTACGGCGTCCATGTACCACGAACACGTCATTTATCATTTCGTTTGTGCTTGGCATCTTGCGTTTAAGAACGGCGGCGTTCCAAAAGCCAAAAGTTGTGTTTTGAAAGTCAAGTATCGTACGTTGACTTGACCATTGTCATTGTATACAAACTGTTTTACTGTTATAAATATCCTGCTATGAGTTTTGAGTACGTCAAAAAGTTACAAACGTGGGGGCTGGAGGAGTTCGTAGACATCTTTAAGGGTAAGTATTCTTACATATAATTATATTAAATTTACGTATTCCAATTGCAAACATCATTGCGTGTTGTTATGCCTATTTTGAGATATAAAGGAACTTTTTATTTTCCAAGTATCCAAGTAACATTATACATTTTACATTTACATATGAGTCAGTCATTTTAATAATAAAATGTACATTGTGCTGTGAGTTTAGAACAGATTTAAAAATAGAGACAGTGAACGACTACAGAAATAATCTTTGCACGAAGTGAGATTTATTTTTCATACGGGAGATTGTATGTGCCCAAACAAAAAAAATTAATACAATTACGCACGTTGGTACAGTTTTGTCATAACAAAATTATTAATATTGACGTATATGCCAAGCGTTACCAAAATCACCTCAAAATTAAATATTAACAAATTGTATGCTTTTTTAACATTAAATAATCCAAACTGGCATTTGATATTTATACATATGTAATTAATTCGGAAAATAAACAAATATTAATATTAATTATTAATAATTAAAACTTTTGTGGGGATGCAGTAAAAAAATTAAAAGTAAAACTCTACTGTTTTTTAAATTTACAAATCAAGACCTCTCATCATTAATTATTAATGTTGTTTCAGAAGAAGGTATCAACGATGAAAGTTTTTGTCTTCTAGACGGGGATACTATTGATAACCTATTTAAAAAATCTGGTCCAAGGCTAGTTTTTAAAAAGCAATTTGCCATTTTTTTAAGCGAAAGTTTGCAGGGGCCTCATATTGAAACTTACTCTACGCCTATTTTGGTATTAAAATATTATTTAAACTTTTGGTTTTTCATCATGAATGTTTAAGAATGTGACCAACAGTGATACCACTAGCATTAGTGACATATCTTCCATAGCTAACATGATAGTAATCCCGGCTAATGACCTACAAGGAAGTCTCATTAATACATCTACTACAAGTTACCATCACGATATTACTGATAGTTACGATATGTTCCAACCAAGCACTTCTAAAAAAACAAGAAGCGAAGATTCTTTCTTATTTCCTTCGGTAAATATTTAAGTATACCTATACTGTGCAAAAATGTGTAAGAGAATGTTGTAGACTTTGGAAAATTTATTGAAAATGCATGTGGACGGAAAAATTATCATGGCACACAAACATAAACTCAATAACGATGATCGACAAAAATTGGCAAAAATAGTTGTCAATCAAATCATATCCACACACAACTATGCTGAGTATGCGACTAGGTACTAATGTAATATAACTACTAAAATGTATTCAAATTTCAGAATAAGGGCGGGCACGTTTTTGGAGGCTGCCAAAGAAATTATTAACTTGTTTCCAACCGAAAAAATTGAAACGTATTACATTCCCTACTCCCCGCCAAAAGGATCTTTAAGAAGGCAACCTGCCCGCGGAAAGCTGTGGTCCAGATATGTAAACGTCCGTGCAGCGTTAAGGTTGGCGGACAAATATAAAGTGACAGATGAAAATAAGGAGAACCTTGTACTAGAAGAAGAAAACGACAAATATGAACATGATTTAGCATTCTTAAAAGTTGCAGTGGAACCCCAGCAAAGAGTTGCTCAGTGTTGGGAATCAACATTCCGTATTAGGCAAAAACGATACAAAAGTGAACCCATAGAAACATATTTTGAAGCATTTCCTTCTTTAAAACTCCAATTCGGAATTGAGCTGGTAAGTAGAAACCAAAAAAATGTTTTAATAGACTGGTATTGCTATATTGTGTCCAGCCTAAAGGTTCTATGCATTAAAAAAGCTTGACATATGCTAGAAATCAGTTGCGTCTTTTTATAAGAGTATTTAATACATATGTTATAACAATATTTCGCAATTTTGATATATTTTATTTACTTCTAAACATAGTGGCGCACTCACATATCCTCTTCTTGTAAATCTAGTTTCTTTTTAAATCTGAATACACAGTAAAAAAATTTTATGATTCGAAAAAGCGCAACTTCTTGTCTTGGACACATTGTATTTTCATTTTGTTTATAAATGCAGTTAGGGTATGTTAGTGATTTTGTTTGTTTTTTTTTCGTAGTTGGAGATTGACTTTAATACTTTACATCCAAATAAAGCGAACATCATTTACGAAAATTGGCCAAGTGTTTCAAAAGCAATATTATCCGAAGCTAAAGAACGAAAAATTATTATTGAAGAAAGAAACGAAGGTAATCATAATTAGATATCTATGGATGGTTATGTACCTAATAAGTTTTTTTTTAGATTTGTCAACAAGTGCACTTCTATGCTTGCCATATTTATTTTCCCCAACTACTGTAAAAAATAGTAGTAAAAATAAAATTGGGAACTGGCGTCCAAGCCGACTTGAAGTTCAGCATAGTTTTTTCTTCTGTACTAAAGTAAGTAGACAGATATTTACGACTTCATGCAAGGTGTTCAAATTCCAAATCAAAATCAGGCAATTTGTTGCTCTAAAAACGTGGACGTTTTATAACATTCTAAGATTGAGTTATTTATGACCATATTTCCATTTATATTCAGATTGCTACCGTTAAAATGAATACTGTACTTACTTCATTTGGTGTAGTAACATCAGTACTCTTACATATTATTACGCTTTATTATTCATTTATTGTTAACATCGACAACTTTTAATAACACGGAATATTTTGTTACATTCTAGAATTTATTGGAATTAGAAAAAATAGTAGACGCGAGACAGCATAAGTTAGAAAAATATCAACTTCCTTTACAGCCTTTTGGTGTGGCAGTGGGGGATGTGGGACAAGAAAGTTATTACGTGTATAACCAAAATATTAAGTATAAGTTAGAGTCTAGCATTAGATGCCTAGAATTATTATACAAACTGTTTCATGCACTTAACCTAAATTATCCTGCAGAAAGCAAATCTATTTGGCAATTTATCGAAGAAGTGGTTTATGGGATGCCTGTCACGGGTAAAACAAGTAGTGCTGCTTCAGCAATAGCTGATATTAATTATCACCTTAAATTGTAACTACCTATACCTACTTTCGTAAGTTTATTAGTTTAACTATAATCAATGGTTTAACCATTGGTTTAACGCTACTGAATAACTTATGTTTTGATTATCACAATGGTCATTTGTGGTTTGTGCTTGGAAAATTACGGAAATGTTAAGTCATTAGTTACTCATCTTAAAATAATACATAATCTTAAACCGAATGATACATACAACTGCGTTGAACCTAATTGCTTCAGAAATTTTAGTTCTTTAAATTCCTTTAGGAAACACATTAAAACTCATGAAAATATTAACTCTCACCTCACTCGTAAATCACTGCTGGATGTTACTACAAATAGTACAAACTTGCCTGACAATAACTCTACACATAGTACAGTTTGTATTGATGAAGACACTAAAACAGTGGTGTCGAATGAAAGTGAAATCCCACGTTCAATTATTGATAACAACTTTTACAAATCGTTAATCGAAAACCGTGTTGTTAGTT
Organism: Photinus pyralis; assembly: GCF_008802855.1. NCBI lineage: Eukaryota > Metazoa > Arthropoda > Insecta > Coleoptera > Lampyridae > Photinus > Photinus pyralis. Next base: position 20,267,091 of record NW_022170249.1, read on the forward strand.
TTATCGCTAATATGTATGCAATGAATAATCTTACCCGAAAAGACGTACAAGTAATAATAAATTACATTAAAAATTTATTTGGCGAACCTTTAGAAGTTTTGAAAATTGATATTTTACAGATTCTAAAAAATAGTACTCAAATAAGGCTAGAAGACAGTGAAAGAATTGCTTTATATTTTGAGCAATTAAAGAGCTTATTTTCTGGTTTAGATTCAGATTATTTACGTCTGAAACACTTCAAAGATTCTCATTTCTACATTCCTCCTATTCAGTGTATTATTGGCCAACGAGAAACCACAAGAAACAATGCTGTATATGCACAAAGTAATGTAAGCCAATTTATTGAACTATCAAAAATCCTAAAACTTTTTTTTGAGTTACCAAACGTTTTAAAAGAAACTTTAGAACATTTAAACATTTTGAAAAGCAGTAGATTTTATCAAAACATATACCAATCAGAATTTTGGAAAAACAAAATTAATCATATACATTTACAAGATAATGATATCATTTTGCCCTTGTATATATATTTCGACGATTATGAAAGTGGAAATCCTCTTGGGTCACATGCAGGCATACATAAAATCTCTTCTATATATTGTTCAGTTCCAGTATTACCTCAAAAATATCAATCTCAGTTAGCGAATATTTTTCTGTTTTCATTATTTCATAGCTCTGATTTAAAGGAATTTGGACATAAAGTTATATTTTCTAAATTGGTGGAAGAATGCAATAAGTTATTGTCGGATGGAATTCGTGTTAAAAATTTTAACACACAGACAAACATATATTTTTGTGTTGCGTTAATATTGGGAGATAATTTAGGTCTAAACACAATATTGGGATATACAGAATCTTTTCGAGCAAGTTTTTATTGTCGATTTTGTAAATGTAATAAAACTGTTTTGGAATCTCAACTGACAGAAGATGCTAATATGTTAAGATCTAAATTAAACTATGAAAATGACCTTGAAACTGGAAATACTACCTTAACCGGAATAAAGCAAAGGTGTGTTTGGAATAATGTAGTCACATTTCATGCAACAGACAATTTGTCAGTAGATATTGCGCATGACATATTCGAAGGAGTCGGGTCATTTGATATTTGTGAACTGTTGCATCGTTTTATTATTGTTGATAAAATATTTACATTAGGCATTCTAAACAAGCGTATAAAGTACTTTAATTATGGAAATCAAAATATAAATAAAAATATAAATATAAATAAAAAAATTTTAGATATTGTACTTTCTCAGGAATTTTTATATTCTTCTTTACAAATTACGTGCAACTATCTTCAAGAATTAATTTCAAACCACCATCAATTATATATGGAGTTGTTTAATTTACCCCTTAAACCAAAACATCACTTCTTGGTACACTACCCAAGAGTGCTAAAAACTGTAGGGCCACTGTCAAAATTATCTACCCTAAGATTTGAGTCTAAACATCGCGAATTTAAAAAAACTGCTGTTGGAGTAGCTTCTCGTGTAAATATTACGTACACTGTTGCAATAAAACATCAACTCAAATTGTGTGCAACATTTATGGAAGAAAAAGGATTTATGAACTATCCTCAAATCGAATTAAAGGAATAGATGGAAAGTGTTTATCGTATAATTTCTGATTTTGACACTATTTGTAATAATTCCGGGCAAGATTGTAACGAATTCAAAAATGAAGTGTATTTTCTTAAGGCTTTAACAATTTCTGGTGTAGTATACAGGCAAGGGGAAATAATACAAATTAAAGATAAGAGATTACGATTTGGCAGAATTGTGTACATTGTGGTAAACAAAAATAAAGATATGTTGTGTATTTTTGAAGAGATTAAAGTTTTGAATTTTAATAATCAATATTTTTCATATAGTATAGAGATTTTAAATCAAAATCTGTGTGCCAACTTTTCCGATATTTTTATTAACAAAAATATTCATTATACTAAAATTAAAGACGAGCAATATATTACATTATTTAAATACAGATACCACAAATTAGTCGATTGCGATCAGAACGTGTAGGTTAACCATTGGAAAATATTAGTTATTTAGTAATAAAGCTGTTGTTTATGTTATAATATTTATAATAAATAAGTATCCTCTTAATCTAAAGATGTAATTACACCATTATTATAGATTTTTTTAATAATAGTTATTGTTTTCATATAATACAATGTGTACTTAGGTATATTGTAGAAACTTTATTAAGTTGGTTATTTTGTTATATTTTAATATATATAATGTGAAGTTTATTTTATATCAGTGTATCAAAAATGTATCTTTTCTTTTGCTTGTACTTGTATATGCTTTATAAGTCAATAAAAAGACTATTGTAACAAGAATGATTTATTTGTTATATATAAACAAATACAGGTATGTCAAAATTTATTTATATTTCAAATGTAATCCTTTAGTGATTGCCGAGTATACTTGATATAGGTAAATAGTTAAATAGCTCTAATTGAACAGTGTTTCTGCCATACAGTGCCTGTTTATTACGCTCAATTAAATAGTATTTCAATACTACAACAAATGTACTTACCATGAGTAAACAGGTTATTAGCTACTATTAAAGTGAGACAATTGCCACAATGATTTTGGTATTTAATCAATAGTCTATTCGCTTTTTACAGGTAGTATTTATTTCAATAAAGATAATGCAACTATTTCATTACTACAAGTAAACAATGTATTAGTTACTACCAAACTCGCCCCTGCCATAAACTAGTCAGATGGTTGCCATTATTGAATTATATTCTTATAAGTAATAACGAACTTCATAAGGATCATACGACATTTTGGTTACTATAAATAAACCCGTCTTAAGTGTAGCAGAACAGGATACTAGACACTATTATATATATATATCACTGTTACAACAATTCATATTTTTAAAGATAAATATTCTTTGTCATCAGAGATTAATTAACTGCTTATTTATTACTAGTAACTAATTTCAGAAAAACTTATACACTAATAATAAGTCAACAGTTTCCCTGTCCCCTATTTTATGCAACTTTTTATTTGGGGATAATGTATTTTTATTAAAGGTTAATGAATTTTTTTCTCAGTGTTATACTGTTACTGTTACTTTTCAGGCGATTACCACGAGGATATGAACGGCAATGTTTTTAAAAAGTGGTTGGATAGTGTACTTGATCTTTTGGAAGAAAACAGCGTTATTGTTATGGATTGCGCTCCATATCACAGCGCAAAATCTGAAAAAATTCCAAATAATAGTTCAACCCAGCTAGCAATTGAGGTGTCATTCGACGTCAAATAAGTAACGACACCAATTTCAATAAGTGCAGTATAACATAAATTCGACGTCGAATCGACTTAAGTGGTGTTTTTTGACACGTCGATTCGATGTGAGAAATAAGTTAAATAGGTGTGATTTAACTAATAGGTATTAGGTAATTTTCTACGTCGAATCGACGTGGCGGATTACTTATTTTCTACATGTCGTTTTAAACTTATAACCATACTTCATTACTATCCTCTCTTTTTAAAGAATAGTACCTACAGTTAATAAGAATACTGTTTTTTTTTTTTTTTTTTTTTTTTTTTTTTGAGGGCATTAACTGCTATGGTCATATTACCCCAATTAGGGCGCCCCCAAATCTCTCACTACACTTTAGATCTGTCTGTATATACCTATTTCTCTTAGAAAACTTAGGGTACTTTTTGCATTTATCGTTGCACAGAAGTTTTCGACATATTCTCGATTTAAACTATGCAGCGCCCTTTCGTTGTTATACATGGGCATTCCTGAATTATGTGCCGAATGGTTACAGCAGTCCCACATCGTTCGCACTGTCGGGCAATCTCACCCTTAAGAATGTGTTGGTGCGTTATCTGCGCATGCCCTATTCGCAGTCGGTGCATTTTTACATTTTCTTCCCTAGTGGCCTGGTCTAACACATAGAGTTTCCGTACATCTGGTTTTATTTAGCATAATTTTCAGTGTGGATAAAAATGCTTATAGAATGCGACCTACTATTACTAGACCAGCAAGTGTGAGGTTTTATGAGGATATTCAATTGCAAGGTATCGCTCTTCCGGAAATTCTGGAAAACACTACACAAGAGTTTGCACCGTGGATGACTCCTGCAGTCGAAATAAGAACGGAACTTGCGAAATACAAAAAGTCAACTACAAACAGTAACACTTACATACAGAAATTCCAAGATATATGTAATGAATATCCTTCGTATGAAATCATCTATACTGACGGGTCTAGAACGGAGAGAGGTGTTGGAAGTGCGATGGTGATTGGAGAAGAGTCCTATGAATGGAGTTTATGTTCGTGGTCCTCAATTCGCTTTGCCGAACAATATGCGCTGTGGCAGGCGTTGTTATATTGCTCCATCGGCGATAGAAAAAATTTTATCATCGTCACAGATTGTATGGAAGCAGTGAATGGGATCTCTGAAATATATCCTGTTGATGCGATGACGAAAAGATGCCAGTCCATTCTCAAGTTCTTAAATGGAAAAAAGGCTATAATTATTATTATATGGGTACCAAGTCATATTGGTATACCTGGAAACGATCAAGCAGACCATGCTGCATGCCAGGCTGCGTTAAGTAATCACATTGATGTTAACCTTATACATCCGTTGGACTTAGGAGAATACCTGAAAAAGAAAAACCGGTTAATGTGGCAACAAAAATGGGCTGAAAGTAACACTCACCTGACCCGAATAAGAATACTGTTATGAACTTTATGGCTGGCGTCATGTCAGACATATTACCTATTATATGTAAAATATTGAATATGTTTAATTTCATGATTTCTATGTGGAAATATTTCGTGCGAATGCATTATGACAAACATATATCTTTTGCCTTCAAAAAACACAAAGCCCCTCTGAAATAACTATTATGAAAATAATAAAAAATAATTATTCGTTTTTCATTTTTATGGTTGTACATTTTTGGCAGTTTAAGTATTTTATTCAAACATACAGTCATTAATAATACCTAAATATAATTATATTTTAATTGTATAATACATATTTATTCATTCATGCTAAAAAACATGTATGATGATATTTCGGCCGTCTACGATAGCCAATAAATATGTCTGCCTTCTCGTTATATTAATCTAATAAGTAGAGTACCCTAATTTGCACCTATATTTTCGACTTCATATTTCAGGTTGGTGAAGAACAAGCTACTTTTGATACCTATTACCTAATTGGTGTACAATATTACCAATTTTTATACACCTAATTGTAAAAAATTCATGTAAATACCGTATTATATACTTATTGGTGGTCTGTTTAAGTATACCTAATACGTGTATTCGCAACTAAGTATGTTGGGAATTCGACCTTAACTAACTAAACCAACCTATTAAGTGTAAGTCTTAACACCAAACTCCACCTACGTTCACTAAATCGACACCTATTAGGACCGCATGTAACTTCTTTTGGTAGATCACCTGTTTGCAACACAACTTATGATGGCAACCTACTACCAGGGATTCACAACCTATTACCTATTGTTAGGTTGACATTGATACCTACTATTATCTGTTCATCCACCAGATGCAGTAAAGCTCCTCCCAAAAAATTCCCGGCAAATTTAAATGAACATTTTTAATTGCCCGAATTTTCAAAATCTGTAACACACGCAACCGCAACTAATTTGCTTCCAATTATAACTGCCGTATCTGAATTGACATCCTTAGGTCTTAACGTCAAACCTATCATTGCATTTTGTATTTACCTTGCCTCAATTTTCCGTTAATATCATTTATACGAACAAAATAATCTTTTTGAACTTAATAAACAATTTGAAACTATGTACTGCTGTGTGTTGAAAGGTCAATATTCAAAACATAACTCTTTATAACTTCGTCGTACAATGTGATATGCAATTTTAAATTTCCCGGTTTTTATAATTTTGTGACTGTGAAACGGGTCTGTTATTACATTGGCCAAAATTTATTGGGAGTGGCTTAACTGCATCTGTTGGGTGAGCAGATTATAGGTGAAACAGACCGGCACTTTCGCGTCATTATTTTACTCGAGTGAAATATATTTATTTTGGTGAAATGGTACTAAATAGGTGATCTGTCGTTTCGACCAATAGGTCGAAAAAACTTAATGATGAAATATTCAAGTTATTTCAACCTATTAGTCGAAATGTAAGTAACCGTATTCTCTTATTAGGTGTCTATGAAATTTTCTTCTATTCCTATTTAGTCATTTTCTCGACTTTGGTCTATATCTCCTATTAGGTTACATTTATAACATGAACAAAGTTACCTAATAAGTCATGGAACGAAAATATTACCAATTAGGTAACAAGCGTCCCTTTAGTTAGGTTACAAATTGGCACAAATAAGGTCCTTCTACCTACTGCTCCTATTAGGTGATACAAAGTTAGGTATATGCCACTCCTTAATTGGTATTTTTAACGTACCTCACCTATTAGATGACCATTTACCACTACCATAGTTTGTTGCATCCTAATAAGTGTTTATTTCACCAATATGTCACCAGTGCCTAATAGGTAACATATTTACTTTTACCTATTCAACATAAACATTACATAATTTCCACCTACTTTGGTCGGATTTCTTTTGCCTCAGGTTGCCAACACCTAAATTGCTAGCTGGGAAAGAAACAGGACATTATTACTTGGTTGCACAGGAAACGTATAATTGTAGAGGATCAGTTATTGATGATCCAACTGTTGGAGTTGCTTAAGTCATATTCTCTGTCCCATTCAGCACCCTACGTAATAGATGAAATGGTAAAAAACAGTGGACGAACTTTTTCACGATTACCTCCATATCATTGCAATTTAAACCCCATAGAGTTAATTTGGGCGCAAGTTAAACATTATGTAGCTGCCAACAACACTACATACAAAATTGGTGATGCGAAGAAACTGTTAGCAGAAGGTATCGATAATATAACCAAAGAACAATGGCAAAATTGCGAGAAACACACGATAGAGGAAGAAAAAAAGATGTGTGATCTGGATGGAATAGCAGAGAATATGATGGCGATGATAATCAATTTGAATTCAGATAGTTCCACTGCTGGAGAGTCAGACGATGAAGATACTGACATATAATCAACAGTAAACGGGAGGAACAACGAAAGCAGAGTACGCGAACAGCACAAACTTATAAGGCTTACAACTATAGGGGGCGAACACCAGCCACTGCGAAAGTCATTGATGCAGAAAAATGCCCCGAGACTATACCATTAGTCAGATCTTGTCGGAGGTTATCACATTCCCTTTGTCAGCACCTACTTCCGCCGCACCATTTTGTAGTAAATTGCCTTTGAAGTTTCGACTCCCACATCAGTCAGATCTTATCGGGGGTACCACATTTCCTTTGTCGGTACCCGCTTCTGACTCCCCCATCACTGTCATATAAAGGCCCCATTTTGGTGGATTTCGCTAAAAAAACCTCCAGAAAACAGTACCTACTAAATTTTGGGGCACTTCCCATAGTTCGACCTAGAAGGCGACACGAGAAAGAGAGACCGAGATTCGAGCTTTAAGAAACTAAACCGCGTGGCGCGTGACAAAATTCGCAACGGAAAGTAACTTTTGGGCGCCCGAAGTCGACTACCCTTCTCGTGCTCCTTGGAAAAGGTGGTTAATTTCGCGCCTAGGAAAACAAAACAAAATTCCGTCACGCACGATATGACGACGCGCCACATGCACATCCGGCGGAAAACTAAAACGTGCTGAACCAGGGCCGTAGCCAGACTGTATAATCAGGACAGGCTCACAAACATTCAGGACAGGCGGCCTATTCCTGAACTATGACAAATGAAGCAAGCATACATAAACGTGTGTTTGCTATGCCACTGGTTCAAGATTACGTCAAAATGGCGTTAGAAACGTATACAAACTTGTTCCAATGATATCGAGAATATGCCTCCAGACTGAAATCTGAAATGTAGGTAATGGCATTTCTAGTTTTCAAAAAAACACTACTGGCTTTATTTTCATAAGCACTTATTTTATTTTGCAAATAACCACTCGGCTGGCCTAAATTAACAAAAAATTCTAAATTTACTAGGTTTGTGAACACACGTGGAATTTTTTTTAAATAATGAATAATAATCTAAAATCAAACCCTGAATTTCTCAGAGTGACCTATTACTACATTAAATGTACCCTGGAACGAATTTAATGCTCATCAAACAGCACAGACGATAGCAGATATCAAATGTCACTTACTTTTACACACTTGTTTTTTCACGGTAAGCAATCGCAATCCTCTACCTTTTATATTTATATTTAATAACATGCTCGAGAAAAATACATCAAAATAAAGTAGTACTTCGCATTTTTTAAATTTAAAAGTTTTTAATCACCGATTCTTAACCAGATTAAATTTTCTCAATCGTCCTCGTAATAGAAGCGTATATGGTTAAAATTTTTCAGAGATTTTCGCAAGTAAAAAAGATGTCATTTTGCAGTTTGCGCATGCGCACATTTGATTTTTTACTACGTGTTTCCCTTTGCGAATTACATTTCTAGTTTTCGATTTTTACTAAATGTGATGTTTTTCTATACTAGAAGCAAATTCGAAGAAATATTGTCATAAATAATAAAGTTGGGACTGCGCAGAATCTAATGTTTACAATATGAGATATGTTTGCCTTCGTTGAAAAATGCGCTAAGAGATCAAAGCTTCACCAAATATTTGTGATAAACCACCGACTTCACGAGACGCCCTCGGCCATTTGAGATGTTGATATATCGTCATTCTATACCGATAGACAGTGCAGCGTTGCGGGTTTTAAAAAACATGTTATACATAGATATGTTCGTTTAATTGATAACCGCAACATCGTCAATAGTAATAATTATATATTTTAGCACACTAGTAAATTACAATAGGAAATTCGGAAATCTGGCTAGGGCAGGCTTAAAATTTTTCAGGGGAGGCTCAGCCTGCCCTGGCGTACCTCTGGCTACGGCCCTGTGCTGAACCCTCATTGGTCAAAAAACCGATGAGAGCGTAGCATCCTTGGCCGCAAACGTTTAAAAGCAGAGGTCAAAACTCTGCAAAGACATTCTTGCTTCGACCAAAGAGTATCCATAATAAGAGATACAGCGCAATGGTATAAACGCGTGTTGGCTATAAGAACTCGCCCGCTAGGACTCCAAAAGCGGGCCCTCGCGTAGAGGTGGCCAGAACTAACCGCCTCTTTAAATATTGGCGCGTATTGAAAATTTACAGAATTCTTTATAGAATTTCGGTTTAAAATATTTGCGCGGTTGTCACATTTAATTTTCTTTCTTATTGGCTGTATAAAATGTGGACATGATATAATTAGAAAACTCAAAACATTACTTAAATATAAATGAAATCAGCAACGATTCAGTACCTATTGTTAATTACATTGGTATTTTCCTGTTTAGTTGGCGTCTATTGAATAGACAGTAATTACTATTTAATTTAATAACCAATAACAGATATAATTGTAAAAATGTAAATTAAATTTGTTATTATCCATCCTTTTTAGATCGTCTACTACAATCAAATTAAAGTAGACAACATATTTCATAAAATTGGATTTTATGATGAGCATAGCGATTATTTTACAGGAAATTTTGTTTGCTTTAATTTTGTATAGATGCCTACATACGCTGAGTTGTTTAATCATTAACAATCAATCATTACAATGCAATAATCCTTATGTCCTCAGAAAAAAAGCATCAGTCTAATCCAATAATCAGTCAAAATATATAGTGCAGTTAAATAATAAATTAATAAATCTGCACCCGTCGAATAAATTTAATTAAATATTTACACGTTATTCTCATTTAAACAATTTAATTAAAAAAATACTCTCGACCCGCATTTTAAGCTGCAGTACTAGCGCGCATCGGTCTCCTAGCAACTAAGCTTCGTACACATGTTTTTCAGTCACCATTGGCTAGCGGAAAAAACACAAGTATATGTATTTAAATTTGCCGCTCAACTTGAGCCACCATGCATTCTGCTATAGTGATTCATCCATCTAAACGATTGATAATGCAGTGTATGTTCTTATTTTTGAAAACAACATTTTCTTCCACTCCAAATATAGGGTTTCTGGAGCGTTTAAATATCTCCGGAATGCGTGGGTCGATCGGAGTGAAATGTAATGAGATTAAAGGGGTTTCTAGTCACATCGACTGGTAAAAATATGGTCCAAATCGGCCAAGTAGTTTTTCAGTTATCGCAAAGAAACCATTTTTAAAGAGGTGGGGTTGCGTTGGTCCACAGATCTCATTTTTAACTGATTTGAACCATTCGATCACAACTATAATCCAATGGAGGCAGTTTATTTTGTTTTATTATATTGTTTGGCCGGCAAAAATTAAAAAGTGAAACATTTTTTCCGGGAATCTTTCATTCTCTTATTATTTGTACAATAAATACTATAAAACGTCTATTTGCCTATTTTTTTTTTCAAAAAATTTTCGTTTATTTCCTCGCAAGTCGGAAGTAAATATCGTTCGTTAGACTACTTCCTCTAACTAAACGATCTAGTTCGGTCGACTTTTCCACACGTCCGTCGACGGTAGGACGACGGACAGTGTGTACAAAGGGGCAAGGGCAGAGACGTAATCAACGCGAGCTTATTACTCGCGCTTACTGGGAATACACAGTAAAAAATCTATTATTTACCGCTCAAAAAACGGCTTATTGTTACACGAAGAATATATCTTCGCACCTATGAATCAAACCAACAAGCGTTCGGACCTTAATAAATTGTGCCATAACCGTAGAATGGAATTACATACCTTTAAACATCATACATTTCAAGGAATAATAGATACCTAAATAAGTGCAAGCAAACACTAAAAATTTGGCAACGCTGGGATTTTTGCAATGATATTTTTCTACAATCGATATCCAAAGTAGACATTTGCGCTCGTATTTGACAACGCAAACGTCATCTTTTTCGAGGAATGTCACTTTGTCGCTTATAAGCGACAAAATAGAAAAAACGCTCGCTCTCCCAATTATTAACTATAAATCAAATATGCATTGCTCAGAGTATCCAATGACAACGAGTAAATGACATCTCTCATTTGGGCATAAGATTAAAATGATTTGAGTGAAAAATTTAAATTTTTGGAAATATGTGAACTGCTCGATTGTAGAAAAAACCTTGTGTGTAATTCGAGCGCAAATTGATTGTCGATTTCAAGAGATTGCCGCGCTCCTTCGTCGCGCGTCAACTGTCTCTTTCAATCGACAATATATCATTTTGCGCTCTTAATACACAAATAGCTATTATAAACTTCTAAACAAGTAGTTGCCTTGAAATAGCCCCTTAGGCGTAGCGTACGCCAATAAAATTGAGAAAAAGCACTAAAATTTGTTAGGCAACACACAATACATATGCAACACTATTCTCTATACCGTTGGATCTCTTATTATAGTTACTCTTTGCTTCGACGGCGCTTCAGGAATCAAAAAGCTCTCCGCCTGCGCAAATATCATACTACCTACACATGTTCTTTAGCCTGCGGAACCAGTTCGCCTTACTAATAGTTCGGCTTCGCACCACCTTCCACTAGCCAGAACACCCGCATTCGCGCTCATTACAACGACAGCGCTCGCCGCGTGCACTTCGGCTACCATTTTGTATACAGGGTCATTCTTGACGAGCGTCAGTTAGAAAGATATGGAAAACCTTTGAAAATTAAGCTGAACTGATAAGCCCTTTAAGGGTTTTGGCACATGATGAATTGAACTAAAATATTTTCAAGATGGCGCCACTTCCGGAAATACCGGAAGTAGCCATCAACTTTGTTATTTTAAATAGGGACCCCCTATTTTTTCTACATTTTCGGATTCTACGTCGAATTTGGAGTACAACGATACCCCATAGTTGACCCTTTGCTCCAAGGGCTTCGCCGATATTCAAGTTTTTGTGTCAAAAATTGAATTTGCAGGGATAACTTTAAAAATTTATTATTCGAAAACGGTGAGAGATATTGCAAAATAGTTTTCAAGGAAAGATTGAATTTTCTTAGGGTATGTGTAAGAGTCTAAAAAAGTGAGACTACGTCACTTTTTCAATGCTCTCAACTTTTAAACTTTTAAATATCCGTAACTCCATTTTTTTCAAATGGCACCCCCCCATTTTGTTCTTCACCCTTGTTTTCCTTTTTCCCAGACCTTTAATTTGATGCAAAATGTCAAAAGCTGCTCCAAACGGTTTCCGAGATATTCCATGTTTTAGTTACTTCTTGTGGAAAGTTGATAAAGAAATTAAGTCGCTTGATGTTATTCTTTTGTTTTTATTATGATAATGTTTAAACGTCAAATTTTCGCTGCTTGAACTTATACTTCTCGTCAATAATGGCTCGTTTGGGTTACACTAATGAAGATTTTTTGAATTTAATATTAATACACGGTGAATGTAATCGAATAGCTGACAGGAAAAGCAGCGAAAATTTGACGTTTAAACATTATCATAATAAAAACAAAAGAATAAGATCAAGTGATTTAATTTTTTTATCAACTTTCCACAAGAAGTAACTAAAACATGGAATATCTCGGAAACCGTTTGAAGCAGCTTTTGAAATTTTGCATCAAATTAAAGGTCTGGGAAAAAGGAAAACAAGGGTGAAGAACAAAATGCGGGGTGCCATTTGAAAAAATGGAGTTACGGATGTTTAAAAGTTTAAAAGTTGAGAGCTTTGAAAAAGTGACGTAGTCTCACTTTTTTAGACGGTTACGCATACCATAAGAAAATTTGATCTTTCCTTAATAAAGCATTGAAAACTGTTCTGCAATATCTCTCACAGTTTTCGAATAATAAATTTTTAAAGTTAGCCCTGCAAATTCAATTTTTGACACAAAAATTTGAATATCGGCGAAGCCCTTGAAGCAAAGGGTCAACTATGGGGTATCGTTGTAATCCAAATTCGACGTAGAATCCGAAAATGTAGAAAAAATAGGGGGTCCCTATTTAAAATAACAAAGTTGATGGCTACTTCCGGTATTTCCGGAAGTTGCGCCATTTTGAAAATATTTTAGTTCAATTCATCATGTGCCAAAACCTTTAAAGGACTTATCAGTTCAGCTCAATTTTCAAAGGTTTTCCATATCTTTCTAACTGACGCTCGTCAAGAATGACCCTGTATATTGTAAATACATTGCGCAAACGTAACAGCATTTTATTTTGGCGTCGGCCGGTAAACAGGAGTTCGGCGCGTTTACATCTTTCCCACGACACCAGTTTGAAAACAATCGGACCAAAACTATAGAAGAAGAAAACTGAAAAATCACCACGTTCGGAAACCAAGCTCGGGGATTGCGCCTGGATGTCATCGACCCCACATCATCTAGCCTCGTCCTTGACCCTAAAGTTGCTAATTACACAGCCCGGTAGATACACATACACTCGTCTTTCTACGAGCGTTCTTCAACTGGCCCTAAATTTGCTGGCAGCCCACCAGTCAGCCAGCCCTAGTGAGATTACATTTTTACAGATAGATTTGCAAAAATGCGCTACAAATTCTGTTGCAATACGCGCACTCCGCGTTCCTTTACAGAGTTCTAATTAATCAAAAAGTCACATTTGACATAAAGTAGTTCAAATTACACCTAGTTCCTTTTTCAAATTTGGCGCCCTTCAATATTTTTCCTGTGTGTGCTTATCTCATAGTATTTATATATCTATGGCTTATCTTCAAACACAGCGCCATCTACTACCTTCTTATAATGAATGCAGTGCAGAGCCTGCACGTCTATACTATAGCAGAAGCAGAAAATTTGAAGTCTCTAGTTATTGTAATTGCTGAAATCTCAGCCGGACAGCCAGCCATAACGAATATAATAGCGTATTTTTTTAAAGGCGCTAAAAACCCCTTTGGGACCGTAGACTAAGGTTACGGAAGGACATTTGAATAAAATGTTACTTTAGAGTAGATTTGTCACGTAGCTGACAATATGTAAAATTTCATCCCTTATTACCAGTCATTCTATTATCGTTATATTACTCCCCTCATTTCCGTCATCAAACTCTCCGCTCGAATAAATAAAACGTTACAATTTAAAGTTATGGAATACAAATACCAATGGGAATTTATCAACTGCCCACTCAGTTGGGTAGCTTGTTACTCGATTTGAGAGCGGTCGGCACATTTCCATATAATTAATCAACCTCGTGTTGTAAAAGTAATAGCGCTGACACTGTTCCAAAAGAGGTTAAATAATGGCATGCTTGAAAAAATTAAACTCCGTAAAGTAGCAATGAATCAAAACAATGACGGGAAAGGGGTCATTTTTAGCGCCACTGCCTACTACTTTTTACAATTACGCAACGTGGGAGAGCGAAACGTGGCGAGACGCAATAAAATCACTTAAAACGTTAAGAAAACAAGTCAACGTGAAGGAATTCCTACGTCGAAGTCATTTAATCTTGACTAGTATACAAAGCAGTTACTCACATTGTTTCCAGTTTATGCACTGAATTATAATTGAAGTTTACAGACGAGAGTTGTTCTGGTTTCAGTATAGCTTGGCCTCCTTTCCGTCTCTCTTGATGTGTTATGTTGTTAGATTGGATTTCAACTTTGCATAAAAACTTCTGACATAATGGATGCACATCTCTAGATTAAATCCTTAGATTGTATTTCGTATTATATTCTATACTATTTAGAAACGGGATTGAAAATGGTTCCCAAGACGGCCTGTTGTGTAAAGCTACACAACTCAGTTCTATCAAATCTCGATTTTACTTACAAATATGCGTAAATAATATCTTGGCAAGTTTAACTCTGATACTGAGCAATAATGATGTTCCCTGGGAAGAAATCTAACCATAGACTACTTGCTCTTGATAAATGCCCCGGTGTATGACCTATTGGTATTGAAGGAGGAGTGCATGCTATGAGTCAATTATTCTAAGAAAATTGTCTACCAGGGAATGCTTCTTGTAGATGCGAAGGGCGCCTTCAACTGTTGCAATCGACAGATGACAAATTATTGTTGCGCACCTACAGCCGACATACTGTATGAATGATAAGCAATTCTAACATTCGATTATTCAGTGCAGAGGGAGTATGCTTTGTCTCTTCTGCTTTTCCATTACCGTGCTTCACGCACAGTGCATACCATCGGTACGACGTAGTACAATGCTGATATTCTTCGACTACGTGTAGATTTAACCTAGACTATACTAATAATTTGTACATAGCATTAAATTCTAGAAGAAAATAACGCAACAATTACGCGCATAATAAATAATACAAAAAAATTGTGGGCCACAAATTGTTACGTAAAGATCTCAATAATTTCAGTCTATTGTCCAAATAAGCATAGATGCAATTTTTCATTTATAGAGTATATTCTTCATTATTTTTTTTTTTTGTTGCAGGTTCGCCATCGATCGATCCCGGTACGAACATAACAGGTAAGCTCGACTTAATAATGAGATGAAAACCCTTTACATTTTACAATAAACTGCTTAGGATCGTTAATGTACAGTTACAGTAGCTAATTACTTTACTTCGGGATGCTTTCAGAAAGGAAAGCAAGCTTATTGCAGGTAATAAATGAAATTACAAGACTAAAATATATCGCCAGTCGATCAATATTTCACTTTCTGCGTAACGGGTTCTCTTAACTCTTAAATTTAAAGAAAACTGTTTTCGTCAACAGAACAGAACGAATTTAAAGAATAGAAAATAAACATTTTTTCAACGAAACCCTTCATTTTTGGGCTTTCGGCTCGTGAAGGTCACAAAAAAAAACATACACACAAACCTAAAACAATCAAGAAACTAACCATAGAATTTTATATATATATATATTAGGTAAATCGACGTTGACGCACCCAAATACAAATAGACGTACCGGCACCCGGCTTTTGAATGAGATAAAGCTACGTTCAGACACCTATATATGAGCAGAATCATATATGCGATGTGGCACCACCTATATATGAAGGTCAACTGTACAGTTGATTTTCGACCGCACAGACCCTTTGTTTAGTGGAATGCGGTTCTAACAATAGGGGACCCCTACCTGTACTTACCCACATATTAAAAACACTTTTGGACGTTATTTAGTTTACTGAGCATACTTTCAGTTTGAGATTAAAATACACGCCCACCCGATGAATGACCGTGTATTTACTTTATTTTAGATACATTACCTAGTTCAATTTATTGGAGCCGCTGCATTAATTTGATAGAATTACTAAAATATTTTTTAATAGGAACTTGAATACTTACGATATTTTTAACGTAACCTTCAGTTTCACCGCAGAATGGTATATAATTTCTTTTTCTCACGATGATCATTTTGCAATTTGGAATTTTTCAATAAAGATTGCTTTTTATTAATGTCATTACCACCTACTAAGATTTTCTTTTACCAGGATAATTTATTCAAATAAAATAAAGCGTGATATGTTCTAAATTTAACTAATTATCATTTAATTAGATGCATTTTTACAGTTTAATTAATAATAATCATTCCAAACCGGTTTTCCACATATTGGTTTATAAGTTATAATATAAGTAGGTAATTCACGCCCGTGTTCCGTTTCCAAAACACTCTTTTGAAAACTAAATAACTTTAGTAGCCATAGTACTTTTGTATTAACTAGAAAATAATTCTGTATTTAAATAACTAAAAAAATAAAATTGACCATCGTAGGAAAAAGTACCTCCGCCATTCTGATGACAAATTATAAATTGCGTTAAGCACACTATCACATTGAAAATATTTTTCCCATTTAACAAACCCCATATATTTTGGAAAAAAGCTAGTTGCACATCAATGATTAATGGTATCCCTTATTTTTTAAATATTAAAAAGGGCAACTGTTATCTCTTCTTTCGTCCGTCCGTCCGGACCCAGTTCTGCGGTTCTGAACTACGTTTAGGAGAATTGTCTTAGAGTAAAATTTGCAAAAAGTTCCTGTTTGAAGAAAGTTGCCTTGGTTGTCCATATTGGTTCGAACTATCGAGACGGCCTTTTTGATTTAAATCATCTAATTCATCCTCCAATCACATCTGATAAACAAGTTTAAAGAGATCGTTAGCAAACAACCTTGCTTATCCATCTTCCAGTACACGGATGGTATCTCTATGATTAAAAGCAATCATAAGAACTCTAAAAAATATATTTGCTGATTATTATATGTAACCTAAAAGGTTGTTCGATATTTATAAATAAAATTTACAAAAAGTTCCTTTTTGAAGAAAGTTACCTTGGTTGTCCATATTGGTTCAAACTATAGAGACGGCATTTTTGATTTAGAATCATCTAATTCCTTCTCTAATCACATTTAAAAAACACCAAGCACGAAGAGATCTGAAAAATGACTGAACTCACTGTGTTTTAGTAAGCTAAATCCATTTTTTTTGGATTATTTGTTATACGATCCCGCTAAATAAAGCAAAATGGGTAATGTGTAAAAACGTATTGACTTAATAAAATGCGAAAAAAAAATGCCTTTTAAAAAGCCCTTGTTGAATCTTTACTGTACATCAAATTTTGGAAAGCAAAAATAGATTGCAACGCAATTATTGTTGTCTCCGTTTTTTTCTACCATTGCTTTTCGCTCTTAAACCTTATCGAAATCCTACGCCAAAAAACTCGTCTCCAACCCTAGAATATTCAATCTCGAAAGATTCGACTCCGAAGATAATCCGTACAGTGAGCTCAAATTTAAAAAAATTGTAAAAAGTTGTTAAGCTATCTTTTGTAATTAAACGCACAAAAAATCTTAAAATTGATTTTCTTTAATTTTATTTCTAGCAACAAATTCCTACAAATAAAATGATAGATGAACGCCTGCCAATATTATCTAAAATATAAATATGTAATTAAGATAATGTTGAGCAATTAAAGGTAAATTAAGAAATCCTTTATATCCAAAAAAGATTACTATTATATAGAAAGGTAATGACATCCGTTGTATTATTTCAATACAAACAAAAATCTACCCTATCTATTATGTTACAAAGCAGACTAATTTAATGAGATTTAAATGTTTGATAATTGGCATTCTTTTGTCTAATTTGAATTATGTTCCCTCCGAATTAATGAAAGGTATTAAACACTGATTAGTGTTCTAATGCCCTCTGAACTGAACGGTTATTTGTCTGTTTCTTGAAAAGTTTGGTGCTCTTTCCTTATACTTTGGCGGGAATACGGATTTTGTTTTTTGGTTAATGAGTATAGTAGTGTTTTTTAAATTTTTTTAATCTGCTATTTGACCACGTAATGTGTTGTACTTGTACCTATATGAAATAGTTTTGAACTTTGAAGAAGATGGATATCTACAACTGTTGTTGGTGTTCAGAGAGCGTAAGTGTTTAAATTTTTACCGCATTTTTCAAAAATGGATTATGACGTCCGTCGTTTGAGGGACGAGGTCTCAACTATGGGAAGTAGTGTAAAAGCCGTTTATGTCTACTTTGTAGGCCCCCTATTAGTGAGGAAAGAATTGATTTTTTCTTAATCACTTCGGGATGATGTCCAACTTTGTCCAAATTTCGTAGAGGAATCGGCAAAACATATTGACTTAATGCACAGGAACTAGATTTTGTGATCTTTTTGTCATACTCCGCCTTTAGTTAAGTTAGTAGAGAAAAATCTTCCTTCATTCATTAGTTTTGTCGCAGAAACTGAAAAATGTATTGACCTAATGCACAATAACTAACTTAGTTTTGGTAAATTTTGTTAAAAACGCAGCAAAAAAGCGCTACCGCAATAGGCAGGGGCAAGAAATTAACCCATATGTGAAAAATGCCTGTCATCGTCCGCACATGATTTAATTAATCAGTTGATAGCTTCGCACATTTACACATTTGTGCAAAATTTTCAAACTTCTTGAATATCTACTACGTTCAATTACGGTTTCTACTACGTACACGTCTCTTTTGAAACGTACCTATCACCCCAAATGCCCTATTTCATTTCCAACGGGGCCATTTTTGGGACTGCTGCTTGCTGCCGTCAAATTAAGGATTAAAATAAGCACTTTCGTCCCGTGGTATATAATATACTAATTCCTGACGAAAACTTCTTTGACGTTCCTGAACCTATACACTTACTGCATTCTTGTCATTTATGAAGATTTCGGAAGATGTACAACAATTCGAAAACTTACCTTGCAGATTTATTCAAGAATATTGTATAACTCAAAAGGATGTATCTATTTTGATCAAGCAAGTCTTTTGGTTTTCGATAATGTGGTCACCGATAACCAGCCACCAGTTTCACGAGAAGGGTGGTGGTAAGTTTTTGGCGATTTATTATAACCAATGATATTAGGTGGTCTGGAAATGATTGTTTACGTAATTCGTACCAGTTTAATGTTTTGGATTAAACGACTACCATGGCCCAACTTAAAAAAAGTGGTAAACCATGTAAATTGAATTATACAGATTTGTATAACTCAATAGGTTGAATCTATTTAGAATAAGCAAGTCTTTTGGTTCCTTGTACTGTGGTCGCCGATGACCATTCAGCAGTTTCACGAACGAGGGGTCTGATTATAAGCTTCTGGCAATTCATTAGAATCAGTAGCTTTCTATTGATATTCTGTAGCCTGGTAATGAATGTTTAGATAGTTTGTACCAGCTTAATGTTTTGGATTAATCGACTACCATGGTTCAACTTTTCAAAATATGGTAAACTACGAAAATTCAATTATACAGATTTGTATAACTCAACAGGTTGTATCTATTTAGAACCAGCAAGTCTTTTGGTTCCTTGTACTGTGGTCCCCGATGACCATCCATCAGTTTCACGAAGTGCCCGATGCAAAGTTTTTGGTGATTTATTAAAACCAGTAGCTTTCTATTGATATTCTGTAGTCTGGAAATGAATGTTTACGTAATTTGTACCGGTTTAATGTTTTGGTTTAATCGATTACCATGGTCCAACTTTTAAAAAAATGGGTAATTATGAAAATTGAATTATGAAGAGTTGTATAACTCAACAGGTTGTGTCTATTTAGAATAAGCAAGTTTTTGGGATTCTGATACTGTAGTCGTCGATAACCATCCAGCAGTTTCACGTGGTGCCTGGTTCAGTTTTTGGGGATTTATTAAAATCAATAGCTTTCTAATGATATTCTGCAGTCTGGAAATGAATGTTTAGGTAATTTGTACCAGCTTAATTTTTTGGATTAAACGACTACCATGGCCCAACTTTTCAAAAAATGGGTAATTATGAAAATTGAATTATGAAGAGTTGTATAACTCAAAAGGTTGTGTCTATTTAGAATAAGCAAGTCTTTCGGATTCTGATACTGTGGTCCCCGATAACTGTCCAGCAGTTTCACGAGGAGCGTCGTGATAAGTATTTGGCGATTTATTAGAACCAGTAGATTTCTAATAATATTCTGTAGTCTAGAAAGGAACGTTTAGGCAATTTGTGCCAGCTTTATGTTTGGGATTAATCGATTACCATGGCCCAAATTTTCAAAAAATGGTAAACTATGAAAATTGAATTATGCAGAATTGCAAAACTGAACAGGTTGTATCTATTTGCACAAGCATGTCTCTTGGTTCCTGATAATGTGGTCTCGATAACCATCTAACAGTTTTCGAAGTGCCTGGTGATAAGTTTTTGGCGATTTATTAAAACCAGTTAGGTTTCTAATAATATACTGTAGTCTGGAAGTTAATGTTTCGGTAATTTGTACCAGTATAATGATGTGGATTAATCGACTACCATGGTCCAACTTATATTATTGTATAGATCTACCACCATTAACTAATTAAAACTTCCTTGACTACTATTTTTTAAATTGTGGCGAGAATTGGCCGTTATGCTATACAATTTCCAAAATAAATGATCATCATCAAATTCATATCAGTAATAGAAATCAACATAATCGATTTTGACTTTGCTATCAATCAACATCCTTAATCCTTACACGTGTAATTCATAAATTGGGTTTCAAATACCAAAATTACGAATAAAAAAATAATCTTACAGTGTACAATGTGGCCAAACTTACTTTTAATTTTAGGAGTCGTTTGAAAGCATGCAATAATGTCACCTTATAAACAAATCCAATTAACGATCAGCGTAATTAAAATGACGCGCAAAATCTAACTGCAGTAGGGAGTTGATCATGTTCTATAAATTTAAAAGGGTAAATATGCAAAGACGTATACTCAAAGGTTACCTAACAAATTTTTTCTAACGGTCAATGTTAGATCGATCTTCCTTACAAACGCCGCTAAAAAGTTCAGTAGTGTTCGACTCTTTGGAATTATAAAGTAACCTTAGGAATATTAGCAAAATAACCTTTTATATGAAGTGCTCATTGCAATGCGAAAGCTTGTAATCGATTCATTTTAGGGAAAATTGCGTTTGTTAACAAAGACGATAAACGATGTCCTTTAAACGAGAAATATAATTTCTAGCAACTCGTCGACAAAATAGAAGTACGTAGGTAGACAACTGGGGTCATAAAAGGGGAGCTATAATCGGTGAGAAGCGGTTGACCTTGCCTGCAATGCACGCTAAAATTCCACGGTGCCACAACGTAAATGGTGCCAGTTAGACAATTTGTAAATATTTCCGACCGCAGCGCCGCCTTAAGACATACGCGTGTAACCAAAATCGCGATTCTATAGGTATATGGTCAAAGTGGCACCCTCGCCATACTTCGTTTTTAGAGTCCCATAGGGTGCCTGAACGTAAATATAGTCGAAAACGTTGTGGCACCTTAAATTGGTGCCACTACGCATATATGGGTGCCACAACGTCTATATATGCTCATTATTGGTGCCACTTGAACGTGTTTCCTATATATATATATATACGCAATAAGTAGTCACTTCCGTTACACAAACTGGGCGACCTGACTTCCACCAAAAGAAATACACCTAGATTTTTTTTCAGTCTATTAATAAGTTTAGGGGGATGTGCTTTATCAAGTTTTCTAAAGAGGGGAAGCGATTTCGCTTGTTTATTTTTAATATATATAATATATAACTGCAGTCATATTCTCTACCAATTCACTTCCGGTAAATGTGTAATATCTCTCTCGTTGTCACTTCCGGCGATGTTGCCACTACCTTTACTACTAACATTTGGGTAAATGCATTAACGTTTTACTCTATATTTTATAGTGAGTGTCATAATTAATTATTTTGGTGTCAACGAACATATCGCAAGGTAAGTGTAGGTACATGGGTTCAAGATGTACTGAGTCGATTATTGTATGGGATACTAATGTGAAGTGCATTTTCTAAGTTGCACATAATGATAAATTAAAAAAACGTTTCACCAAAATTTTTTTCACGTTTATAGGACTGTGTTCTACTGATTGGCCCACATTTCGTTATCATAACTGCAGTAGTGCTGTAGTCTATGTTTTGCAATGATTATGGTAAATTTGATATATCGCCATCCCCTAATCCAAACGGCTTTTGCATTGTAGAATTTTGTATGATATTATTATTTCTGCTTGGCTTTGTATTTATTAAGTTTTGTCCTATAATTGGATTTTTTTTCTGTTTGGGCATATATATTATTAATTGTTCTTTTTATTTATTATATTTTTCTCCATTTATGGCACTGTTCAGGCGTGCGGCAACAGCGACGGTCATTGGCACACCATGGGGGTAAGTTCTATATTTCATAATTTATAGGCATGTGTTTAGATTTTGTTTATGTTGTTTATAGTTTTTATATACTTAAGGACGTTTTTTTAGGTTAGAGTCGGATAGTGTAGTCGCTACATCACCTTTTATGCGCTTCATTCTGCGGTATTGTTCTAGCGTAGGGCATGATTCCAATATATGGGCATTGTTAGTGTATGATTATTATTATCATTACCATTGTCATTATCATGATCATCATCATGATGATTATCATACCATTATCATTGTCATTATTATCGTCATCGTCATGATCATTATCATCATTATCGTCATCATCATTATCATCATCCTCATCGTGATCGTAGTCGTGGAACATGATCATTATCATTATATTTTAATTTTGTCATATTTTTCTCCGTTAATAGCCCTGTTCCGGCGTGTGTTGACAGCGACTGTCATTGGAACACCGTGGAGTGGAGGTAAGTTCTACATTTGTTCTTTTTATTTTATTTAAAAGGTTTTATTTTTAAGTGACCACAGCTGCTTTACGAACTCAACTTAACTTAAACTTCAGACCTAGAAGGACCAATAAAAGCTATAGCATATCCTGTTTAACACATCAAGGTTTCATACTATGATGCACGTGGGTAAGTCAAATTATGCCATTCGTTTTGCAGCTACCTATGTGTTGAAGATCTAGGTGCGTATCTACCAAATGTATATCAATCTACTTACTACCGCATAAGGTCTGTCGACTGTAGGTGCACAACATTAATTGTACTTAACTAGTAATAAAACAAACATTGTGGAAGAATAAAATAAAAATGTATTCTATTACGTAAAATAAAGGTAACATTTCTTGTAGTTTATAGTCCTTTTTTAGTTTTAATCAAATGTTGTAGCTTTGATTTGGTTACAATGACGCTTCTGTTTATTCCATTTCTTTCAAGAAATTCCTTTATGTCGTTCCCTGCTGGATAGGTACCTTTATTAATGTAGACACTGAACTCTTTTTTTAATAAATGAAGTTCCCGATTAGACCAATCTGGAAATTTAAATGTAGTAGTTAGCAAATTATGCTAACACTTACAGGTTCTCTGTCCACTTCTCTTTGGAACTTCAGCTACACTATCAGCGTCAATTAAATCTGAAAGCGATACCTATGTATATTTGGTTTCTTACTTCATAATCGAAAGTACCTGATGGTCTGTCCTGTACTATCCGAGATGTTTTTGGTGACGCATGGATCGGTAAATCTGAAAAAAAAATGTGTTTGGCTTAGTTTAATAGATATTTATGTATCAAGTACGCAAAATACCGTTTGAGCGAACAAATCGGTATTAAAGACGAGGCGACAGAGGAGCCGAGTCTATAATGAGATAAGTGCGCTAAAACGTTTTGCGTACGTGGTACATACAAAATTTTTTGGTAAAAGCTCTAAAAAAATAGTCTAAACTCTACCTATATGTTCTATCTGAAGTTATCACACTTTAAGTAGGCCGTTAAAGATTTATTTTGCGGACTCAAATGGATACGGAAAGTAACAATTTTGGAGAGCGTGTACCAAAAATTTATTTAGGTACCTACCTGATGGTATTTGCGGTACTGTCCGAGACCTTTCATTAGCTGCAACAGTTATATCTGAAAACGATATCAATTACATTTAAATTTCAATAAATGCTAGTTGGCAATGGTACCTGATGATAATTCCTCTTGGGGAGAGGAACCTAAAAGTATTAAATGTATAGATAAGTATTGTTTTAAATTAAGGGCCAGTTGTATAACGTCTGGTTGAACTTCCGGTTGAAATCAACCTGCGGTTGAACGTCAGTGATTGGATAAAATGTCAGCCATGATGAAAATAAGGCCCATGATTGACGTTCAACCGCAGGTTGATTTCCACCGGAGGTTCAAACTGACATTATACAACCGGCCATAAGAGAAATCCATTCCGCTACTACTGAAATAAAAATAACCGATCCAAAAAGCCGAAATATCCATCTATCAATACATTTATTCGCCAAATAAATTCCTTAGTTACGATTGTGCTAATGATGGCTTTATTGGTAGAATAGGTTATAGGTGATGGATATCTCGGCTCTTTAAAGAAATAGCATTTCTACTTACAGGGACTTCGATTTTCTCGATCATTCACATCTGAAAGTTCATAATATAGGTAAGTAAATGAAGGTTGTGGAAACAAAAAATAATACCATTAAATCCTGTATTTACAATCTCAATAGATCTTTCGTTTGCATAAAATCCTGGAGGCTCCTCACTTCTTTTATTTATTGTGCCTATAAATATTTTAATGTTTCACAGTAACTGAAATCTACCTAAATTTACCGTCAATTTTGTCTTCCTCCGCATATTCTAGGTTAAAATCTATATTAATCTCTTCCAACGACTTTCCTTTATATTCGATTGGCATAGATCCTTTCTCCATCATCATCAACAATTTTGACACCTTTGCAGTTTGGTAAATGTCAACCGGTAATCTAATACATTTAAAAAAGGTAAGTAGATGATATCTGATGTTTCAGTCGTTGCTTGTTACTTACTCATAAAACTCATCGTGAGTCTTTTGAGTATGCCCCATGAAATTTGCAAACTGTTTTGCCTCTTCTGGTTTTAAACTTAAAATTTGGGTTACAGTGGCAATCTGTTTCCGCAGGTTGTTACTTGAAATAGCTTTAGGGTTTTCAATTTGAATTTTTTTGCACAATGCCCGAATTGCCACATCACCTTTTCCCCATTTAATCGTACTGTCGGGCATGGCAAACACATAGTCATTGTTAGAGTCTAATATGTACTTGTTTCTCTCCGCTAATAAAACATTAATCATGTTTTGCAGTTCTTCAGGTATAAGTATGACAACAGCCCTCGAACCTTTACCGCTGTTGAGTACTCTCTTGTATTTTTGGGTCAATGATCTTTCCACATCCGTAAGTACATGGTCGAAATCTGTGTAGTTGCTCTTTTTATCTGATTTGTAGTCGCTGATCTTAAGATATTGAACGTCACCTATTCGGCGACGATTAAACAAAATTAGTAACGATAAGACACATTGTATTAATAATTTAAATGCGCGTTTATTCTCTTTTAAAAGTAGCTGGGATACGGAGTCATTTGCCAACTTAGTCACTTCGTCTCTAAACTTTTTCACGTCGCTCACCAATGGTAGTAATAGCGGCTTTTTCCAACGCTTTTCTTGAAGATCTTTATTAGCTAAAGACGAAATTTCTATGGTCCATCGCGATTCAACCAGTTTCTTAAAATTCTTAATATTCGTAAGCCAAACCTGGGCATCTTCCGCCGATTTACATCTGAAACCTTTACTTTGTTTTAATACCAGGTGTGTAAGTTCATCGCATGCTAATTTTAATGAGGTTCCTAGATGCATAGCCAAACTTGGAGTTTGAAATGACTTCTTTTCGTGGTCAAAACCACTAATCTTCCGAACTGCCATTAATACAGTATCGAAGTGTTTAGGATGCAATATATCTTTAAAATTAGCTTTATTATTATTGGTTATCATGCGAAAATTTAATAATATCCTTGAAAGTTCACGCATTCTATTACTGCATGAATAGGCCATTCTTTCACGCCTATGTTTTTTTAAATAAGACTCGCCAAAATTGGCTATTAAAAGATCCTTCTTCGCTTCAAAAGCAATGTCATCTGGTTTCATTATGTCAAACACCTAAAAAATCCTTGCTGTAGTCCAAATTCTAAGCTCTAGGAATTTCTTTTCAAGCCATAAATTGATAAATCTTAATATACATGTACAGGGTGTCTCTAAAAGGTCTGTACAAAGCGCTAGCATGGGTTCTTGGTATCAAAATAGGTCAATTTAACCCAACTTACCTCTATCCTTCGGTTAGGCGCTATCGACCGTCAAAGATCTTAAAAAAATCGTATTTTTTATGGTTTTACGGATTAAAGTAAAGTTCGGGATGTGAATGTCTCATGTAAAAAGGGTCTTTATAATATCATTTTTTTAAATTGTAGCTGCTATGTAGATGGTAAAATACTGGCCATCCACATCTAAAGAGGTGTAAAACTTTTTAACGGTCATATTAACAGTTCTGAACTTTTACCCACAGTAAGACAGTTTAGTTTCAAGCATTTTTTGTCTCTTGATGAATTTCATTATCTGTGATGGTTTACGAAAAAAAAAAACTAAAATGATGCACGACATTTACAATAAGTATGAATGTTGCAATAGAAAATATCTGTGCAAGTTGGAAATAGAGGTAGGCTATGAACAATCGCATTGGTAGTGATCCCATTGCCATACATCATACCCCAGATCATACCTAAACTTTTTTTTTTTTTGGTAAACCATCACAGATAATGAAATTCATCAAGAGACAAAAAATGCTTGAAAATAAACTGTCTTCCTGTGGGTAAAAATTCAGAACGGTTAGTTAAAAAGTTTTTTTATTTTACCATACCACCTACACAGCGGCTACAATTAAAAAAATGATATCATAAAGACCTTTTTACATTCACATCCCGAATTTTATTTTAATCCGTAAAATCATCTTCCGATAAAATAAAAAGTACGATTTTTTTTAAAGATCTTTGGCGGTCGATGGCGCCTTACCGAAGCACTTTTGGATAGACGTGAGTTGGGTCAAATCGGCCTATTTTTATAAAGAACCTATGGTAGCGTGTTGTACAGACCTTTTAGAGGCACCCTGTATAGTCTTCGCATACGAGCATTATATGAGCAAACTTATTTTTTATACGTAGATTGTAGATACATTGGCATCTTGTAATGCTTCTCCAAGATTCAAAGAATAATTTTACATATGAAGTTCTCAATTTTTTAGTTTCGATTTTAATAGGGATTTGGTTGAAATATATGGAACTAAAATATATTTCAACCAAATCCCTATCAAATGATAATACCAAAATCTGAAGTTCCTACGTAAAATTTGGTTTCTATGCATCAGAGTTTTGCCTATTCCCCGACCAAGTTGGTAAATAAGTAAATGATGGTTTTTCTTAAATCATCCAAAATTTGTATTTCAAAATTCTTTCTTGCTGCATTTGTGAGAATTTTATACCTAGAAAATTGAATGTTGTTGAGATTTCTAAGAGACACACGCGAAAGGACGGATAAAATACTCGCACCACTGTTTCTTAATCTATGA